>NC_051316.1:130734439-131034439 GCF_015220235.1 Choloepus didactylus | reverse complement strand
GTTTTTTTTTTTTTTTTTGGTAGTGATTGATAAGCTGGTTCTAAAGTATATCTAGAAATACAAAGGACCTACATTAGCCCATATAATATTAAAAAGAACACAGTTGGACAATTTATATTACATAATATCAAGATTTGCTAATCAAGACAATGTCTTATGGATGGAAAAATAGACACAGATCAGTGGAATAGAACAAAGAGTTCCGATATAGACCATATATGGTCAACTCATTATTGGCAAAGGCACCAACATAATACAATGGGAAAGGAAAGCTTTTCTTCATATGATGCTGGAAAATCTAGATATCCATGTGGAGAAAAAAATAACATCAATTCCCTACCTCATACCGTACACAAAAATTAATTTGAAAGGGCTCGTAGACCTTAGCATTAAATATAAATGCTAATATAAAACTTTTCTATAAGAAAATGTAGGAGAAAATCTTCATGACTTTTATAGACAAAATATTTCTTAGACAGGACACATAATGAAGCACTAACCATAAAATAAAATAACTTTATCAAAGTTAAACTATCTGCTTATCAAAAGGCACATGGGAAAATGAATAAGCAATCCACAGACTGAAAGAGAATCTTCACAATGCAGATACCTGTTGAAGGATTTGTGTTTAGACTATATAAATAATGCTCACAACTCAATGAAAAAGAAGACAAACAGACCAGCAAAAACGGGCAAAAGAGTTGAACAGACAACTTTACAGAAGATATAAGGAGAGCTACTAAGCACGTAAAAATGCACTAAAAATTAGTAGTTACCAGGGAAATGCAAATTAAAGCAACATTGAGATGTTGCTTCACACTCAGAAGAATGTGTAAATTAAAAAAATAAGACTGACAACATAATGTGTTGGTGAGCATTTGGATCAACTGGAACCCCCATTCATTTCTGTTGGGGGTACAATTATACCCCACTGTGGAGAACTGTTTGGCAGTTTCTCATATAGACAAACATATACATATCAAGTGCCCCAGCAACTCCCATCTGTGCTGGTTTGGATGTATGATGTCCCACCAAAAGCCAAGTTCTTTGATGCAGTCTTGTGGAGGCAGATATATTAGTGTTGATTAGATTGGAATCCTTTGAGTGTTTCTATGGAGATGTGACTCAATCAACTGTGAGTGAAACATTTGATTGGATAATTTCCACGGAGATGTTACCCCGCCCATTCAGGGTGGGTGTTAATTGGATCACTGGAGTCATATAAAGGAATTCAAGACAGAAGGAGCTCAGAGCAACTGAGAGTGACATTCTGAAGAGGAGCTGCAGCTAAGAGAGGACAAAACACCCCAACAGCAACATTTTGGAGAGCACCATTTTGAAACGCAACCTGGGAGCAAGCAGATGCCAGCCACGTGCTTTCCCAGCTAACAGAGGTTTTCCAGATGCCAATGGCCTTTCTCCAGTGAAGATACCAGAATGTCGATGCCTTACCTCGGACAGTTTATGGACTTGAGACTGTAACTTTGTAACCAAATAAACCCCCTTTATAAAAGCCAACCCATTTCTGGTATTTTGCAAAAGGGCAGCATTAGCAAACTGGAACACAACCCTACATACTTACCAAGAGAAATGAAAAAAATATATCCAGATAAGACTTGTACATAATGTTCATAGCAGCTTTGTTCACAATTGCCTAAAACTGGAAAGAACCCAAAAGGCCATCAACAACTGATGGGATAAACAAAATGTTCTATTGTGGTAAAATGGACTACTCATCAATAAAGAAGCACAGGCAGTGGAGTTTTGGTAGTCTAGTTTCTTGATTTGTAGCATTTGTCGATTCCCATGGCATGAATACTCCCAAAATGGCTGACTTTAATCTACCAACATGACGTCATCTGACTTGCAACATTCCTGGATATTGCACAGTTGGGTTTTGAGAGCTGGACTGAGGCAGCTACAGCGCCATCTGGGTAGATCCTCACGACTCGGATGGATTTCAAAAACAGATGCCAAGAGGAAGACCCCTCAACACAAAGACCACACACACGGTGTCGTATTTCTATGCAGTTCTAGAACAGTGGTTCCAGGGGGTGCCTGGAACAGGCCTTGGAGGACAAACTGATGAGGGCTCAAGGGACCCTAATGGCCTGATGTTTTATCTCGAGTGCAGTGGTGGTCATTCGGGGATAAGGCAAACCATTTCCCATGTGCAAGCCTTGCCGCCCCCTCTCCTTCCCCATGTTTCCTGGGAACACGCAGAAAGTCCTCCAAGGGCCCTGGCAGAGCCTCCAGGAATGAGGGAGCATTTCCTGGGTCAGAAGGCACCTGGTGCACAGGGCAGGTGACGCTGGCCGGAACACGGCCCTGGGACGAGAGGGACGGGGTGGTTCCGTGCAAAGCCCCTTTTGTGTGCACCGAGAGGTCCCATACCCGTTCCTGAGTACGATAAATAAGTCTTGTGGTCTTGCACCGTTGGCTCCGTGCCTTCTTTGTTTTCCTTCTGTACCATCCCTGTGTCACCCGTTGCACGCTGCAGAGCACTGCTTGGAGTCCCGCTGCCGCCCTGGACCACGTCTCAGGTATACAAGTTTCCCTTTACACTAACGTGTGTATGATTCGTCCCTGTTTCCCGAGGTGGTAAGACCCAGGAGCCTGCAGCTGCGTTTCTGCAGCAGCACAAGGGATGCATACATTTGTCACAGTGCAGCAGATAGTACATTTAAAAACATGTGCATTCAATAAGGAAATAACTGAAATGGCTGAACTGTAACCCACAACATTCTTCAAAATTTGTTCTATACTTACTTGTTAAATTGTACTTTAAAAGTTAAGAGAAGTGTACACTTTATTATATGTAATTATACTTCAGTAAAGTGATAAAAAACAAAACAGCAAAAATATGAAATACTTAGCAATGAATTTTACAGAAAATGTATGAGAACTCTACACTGAGAACTTTGCAGAGATAAGTGAAAGAAGACCTAAATAAATAGAGAGACAGAATATTTTCCAGGATTGGAAATCTAAATATTTTTAGATATCAATTTTCCTAAAATTGATCAATAGATTTAATGCCATTACAATAAAAATTCTAGCAGATGTTTTTGGGTAGAAATTCACAAGTTATTCTAACTTGATATAGAAATGCAAAGGGGCCCAGAAGAGCCAAAATCATTTTGACAAAAGAAGTACAAAGCCAGTACTCAATTTAAGATGGACAACAAAGCTCCACGAAGCACACAGTGTGGTCCCGGCAGATTGATAGACAGATGGTCAATGGGACAGAAAAACGAGTGCAGAAACAGGCTCCCATATATACAGACATTTGATTTTGGACAAAGACCTCAATGAGCAAAGTGGTTTCAACAAACGATGCCAGAACAATCAGATATCCACACGGGTAAAAATAAACCTCTTCCCCTACCTCATACCATTCAAAAGTTGATTTGAGCTGTATCCTAACCCTAAATTGAACCCTAAAATATACAGCTTCTAGAAATAAACACAGGAAAATATATTCATGACTTTGTGGCAGGCAAAAGATTTCTTAGACAGAATACAAGAAGCACTAAACATAAAGAGAACACTGACAAATAGGACATTATCAAAATTATAAATTTCTGCTCATCAATATTCCTAAGACAATGTATAGGCAAGGCTCAGCCTGGAAGAAAATATGCATAGTATGTAGATCTAACAAAGCATTTGTATGTGGGTCATATCTAGAACTTCTATAACTCAATAGTTAAAAACAGGTGGAGAATCCCATCCACAGGGGTGAGGGGCCCCTGGAACCAGCCACTTTACAAACAAGCCCATGCACGGGCTCTCAACATTAGGCATTGGGTAAATGCAAATTAAAGCTACAAAGAGATACCTCACCACACACCAGAATGTGTAAAATAGAAAGAACAACACCAACAAGTGTTGGTGAAGATACGCTTGACTGGCACTCATACACTGCTGCAAGCTGCCCTGTTGGCCCAGACCCTCGAGGTAACATTATGTTTGCATGGCCTTAAGGTGCAATTGGCAGAGCATCTTGCACTGCAGTCTGGACTTGCTCTCGAGTCTTCCCTTGCTTGGAACACCACTGAAAACCTGGCAGCCTTACAGATTACTCTTCAAAAAGGTCAGAGACGCTCCAAGGTAGTGTTTGGAGGCTCCAGTAGATGAAGATGCCCACACAGTGATGTGTCTTCTTTGCAGAGTAGAGTGGGCAAGGGGCAGCTATTTGCCTTTCACATTCTAGGAAATAACCCAACACGCTCCAGACCACTGGAACTCCAGAAACTCACTGACTTTGCAGGCTCCTGCATCTTCATTGGGTTTATCTCCCTTTCTCTGATGTACATGTACTTTAAGGCATCTCAGGGACTTGCTATTTCTGTTCATCTGGTCTACCATGCATGTTGTTATCAATGTAGTGGAGCAGTGTGATGTTCTGTGGAATAGCAAGTCAATCTAGGTCCACAAAAATTATATAACGAGGGAAAAGAGGAGAGCTGATAGAGCCCCAAGGCAAGACACTAAAGATACACTGTTGTTTCTTCTAGGTAAAAGTGAACTGCTTCCAGTGGTCCTTGAGAACTGGGAGAAAGAAGCAGTTCAAGTCAATAGCTGCGTAGCAGGATATTTGTTGACTTGCTTAAGTATAGAGTCCACATCTAGAAGAGCAGCTGTGTCTTAGTTTCCAGGCTGCTGTGACAAACACCTCACAGTGGTAGGCTGAGAAAACAGGAATTCACTGTCACAGGGCTTCAGGGGCTGGAAGGCTGGCTTCCCGCTGGGTGTCCTGGCTGCAGCAACTCTTGGCTTCCTCGGCTTTTCCATCACAAGGTGACGTCCTCTTCTTTTTCTTCCAAGTTCTGATAACTTCTGTCTCCCCTCCACGGCTTTCTCTAACTATTTCTGAATTTCTTTGGCTTGTGATGGACTCCACTAAACTGGATTAAGGCCCACCCTCATTCAGCTGGTCAACACCTTAACTAAAACTAACACCTTCATGAGATCCTACTCACAGTGGGTTCACTCCCACAGGAATGTGGATAAGCCCAAGAACATGTCTAAATTTGGGGTACATAACTCGAGCCACCGCTTGATTCAGTTTGCAGCAGATCACAGTCATTCCCCGGAATTCTCTGGCCCTTCCCCACCGCCCGGTACAGGTGAGTTACATGAGGACGTGATGGGCGAGGGTCTGGAGCGGTTGTCAGAACCTGGAGAGAGTTGTGTGGAGAGGGTCACTTGACAGCAGGTGTGCCTTTTGAAGAGGGGAACAGCCGATCCTCCGTAGCTCCACAGAGAAGGAGCTTGGGCGAGAAATACCCGAAGACTGTGTTTCACCTGCTATGTCATCTCTTTCCAGGTCTTCCTGTCAGTCTTCATAGATCTTCTAACTGGAAGCGGGAAGGCAAGGGAGCCCTTTGGTGCAGTCTGTGTCGGTCATCAGTCATCGTCCTGGGGCACAGCAGGGTGCCGGGGAACGGAGAGTGCAGAGAGAGCCCAGGGGCAGGAGTTCAGCACAGGAGGGGGCATTTCTGGGGCTTCCCCTTGTCTTTCCCATAGTGATGGGTCTCATCGCTAGGTCAAGGAGCCAATGTGGAGATTCCGTGAGCATCCCGATACACCTATTCAATCACACCTTCAGAAACTGGGAAAGCAGCTATATGGCAGGGCCATAGACCCCTGGCCTGCTGAGAGTCAGACTTGGGCCCAAGCTCCCACTTTGACTAATGGAGCACCCTGGCGATCTGGGTCCCAGGATTAGTGACAACTCAGAGCAGCGTCTAGAAATCCCCCAATGGTGGAGGTACATAACGTCACCCAGTGCACAACCCCCTCAGCAAACAGCCACAGGCATGGAGGGGGATCTACCGTACATCCTGGTGGCAATGCTACAGGATCCTTTCCCCAGGGCACCTGCTTTGCCTTCAACCAAGGGGCTCTCATCTCCAAAATGGCTTAAGCCCTGGAACCAGGGGAGGCTGCGACTCAGGTTGAGGCCACCAGGTGCCGAGTTTACCTGATTAGTGTTGCAGGATGGTACCACCACTGAGCAATCTGGAAAGGAAGACACTGCCTCTTTCCCTCTGTGTCAGGATCAAGCAGCTGAGGAGCCTTGCTGCTCTCATACACCACCTGATGCTTTTTATTTTGATAGTGAAAAGCTCATTATTCCTTTTAATATAGATGCATATTTAAACAGAACTTTTACCTCAAAACCCTCAAGTACAATTTCCAAATTACAGAAAGTAGAAAGGCCTTGCTATAGTAACTGGGACAGATGATTCATATCCTTTAAGTCCTATGTTAGATTATACTGAGGGAGAGGCTAAGCTGGCCCAAGGAGGAAAAGAGGAAGTGAGGGACATAATATGACACAATGACTAGAATAATTATAGAATGAAAAAAGAAAACTATGCTAGTAAGTTAGATATATGTATTAGTAATCTCTTCTAATTTTTAAGTAAAAGGTGTGTTATATTGCTCTTACAGAAGTCATAGCTTAATTAGTAGAAATACTTTTAGCAAAGTTTTGCAAACATTCAAGGTTAAGTTTGAATCTCAGATAATACTGTGAGTACCCTCCTTTGTTTTTGACCCACCCGTGGTTCACTATCCATGGTTCAAACATAAAAATAGAATATGACTTAACTGAATGCACCCTAAATCAAAGGCTCTATAAATACTCTGTAACTTAGACAGGAGGGGTCTTCTGAGCTCATATCCAGCTGTGTCTTGAGAAGGCGGAAGTTCCCAGGCTTGGTAATGTATCAGTTTGTTTTTACATTGTAAACTTGCTCCTTTTACCTTAAGTGCTCCTTTAATAAAAGTGTGTTGAAGTTGAATTCCTGTCTTAAACCATCTTTATTTTTAAACTATTGTCTGTTCCTTTCGTCTTAATTGAGTGGGAGGTCACTTGATGAAGCCCAAACCGACCTGATGAGGTGACCACAGGTTCGAGGTGTAAAGGGACGAACCCGTGACGCTAGGCAGCCCACCCCTCGCCCCTTGGACACTGGCTGTCGCCGTCTGCAGGTCTGTCTGCAGGTCTCTGTCCACCTGGCGGCTCGACAGCCTGGACACGGGACGTTAGGTGATGCCAGGTGGCCTCCGCCTTTCAGTTCCAGGACGTTGAAATCAGGGCCCGCGGTCTCGTCTGACCTACGGAGGGGTCACCTCCGCACAACCCTCCCCGGGCGCAGTGCTGCCTTCGTTGCACCACCTTCAGCGTCCTGGTGAACGGCGAGTTCTCGGCAACATCTCCCGGGAGGCAGAAGGGGTGGCCCCAAGGTCACACACGACACCTTCACTCCGACCTCTGGCCCCCCGGCCACTGGATTTGACGTCAGTGGTCAGCGAATTGCCCATCAGCGCCAAACTCCCACTTCCTGGGTGCATGGACACCGGAGCAGGAACCTGGAAACGGTCTCCCTGCCGCTGCTGCAATGCCAGGCCTCGGCCGTGGAGGGCGCTGGCGGGCGCCGCTGCAGGAAGGCTCCCCTGTCGGGTCCCAGCACCTGGCTTCTCCCTCCCACAGGCGGCTGGCACCTGGGGGCACCTGGGGGCACCTGGCGGAGCTCAGGGCAGTGAGTTCAGCGGCACCTTGTGAGGGGCTTTCTGGTGAGCTCCGTGGGTGCCCCACTGGCGGCTTCCTGCCCACCAGCCCAGCCCGCAGCCCCTCAGCAAACTTCCCTGCCCTCCAACGGGCCACAGCCTCACTCTCAACAACGGGGTTTGACTCTGGGCCTGGGGAGGGGGACTCCCAAGTTTGTTCCTTCCTGGGGACGAGCCTGAGCCCTGGGGGACAGCATGCTCCCTACGGCTGTTTTTGTTGTTGTTTTGTGTTCTCTTTTAGTAACCACTACGATGCTACTAGTTGATAATTCTTTATATTAAACTTTTCCTTTGCAAATTATGGTGTGGTTTCTGTCTTCTGATGACCCTGACTTCATCATGCTAAAAATGTTCTGGATCTCAACCTCTTCAGACAAGGCCATGAGCAGGTTTTCAGTCGATATTTGAAGCACACTTTTTGTGTCACCCCCAGCTGTTCAAGTCAACTTATTAACTCCAAAATATCTGGTAATTGCATATGTCAATCAATTCAGCTTGATTCAACATTGGAATCTAGTCCTCTTGGTGTAACAGCTTTAGAATCCATCCCCACAGCTGCTTCAGCCGCAGATGTCCGGGAACGGGACGTCTGCCTTCCTCAGGCAACGGAGAAGGGGACGCTTGCTCGCTGGGATCCAGGGAGGCTGGGGACAGTGGGTCAAGACTCTCCTTTCATCAGCGCCCATGTTAATGTCCCAGTTTCACGTGCCAGGCTCCCACCCCTTAGGAAAGAGACTTGTGAGCTTTGATTTCAGCTTACAATATAATTCTGTCACCCATGCTATTAAATTTTGGGTCTGGTTCTTAGCCCCCTCATGACCACAAGAATTAAAGATTATTTTAAGATCAGATAGAAGTTCTCTGCTTTTCTCACCATTTGGCATTTCCTTTCTGAAAGCAGGAAGTCAGAAGCAGCCGCCCCACTGTAGACCTCGTGGTCATAATTACCACATTTATGGTCGACGGCAGCACCATTAGGTTTCCTAAAGCTTCTCCTGCAACAGACGCTTTAACCCAATGAGCAATCAGTTATGAATTTTAGTAACTGTGATGTCACTGTGTGCCAGGGTCCCCTTTCCATCAGCAAGGTGCTTCTCCTTGCATTCTGGACAAATGTAAGCTGTACGCAGACGGGCACACAGACCCTGGAAAAACCCAGGGCTCGACACGAGTGGGGGAAACTACTCTAAGAGTCTCATTTACTGAGGGGACAGGAGAAGAAAACTAATCCTAAGTGTTTTGCCTTCTTGAGCTGGTGGAGAAAGCAGTGAGGAAACACCTTCTTCGATGGGGGCTGGGGAGGGAGTCTATACTCCCTTCATCCTACGCCACGTGGGGCCTTCAGAATCCTTTTCCTTCCCTGCCCAGCAAAACCAGAACCAAAGCGGAAGTTTGGATTTTGCTGAGATGGTTTCATGGCCCTAATTCCAGCTCTTTGTAATATGTTTCTTCTGAGCACATTGGCAGCGACCATGAAGCTTGAGTGATCTTCTTACTCATTTTTTCACCACTGTTCCTCTCCTTTTCTTAACCTCTATCTCTGCTCTGATTCTTTCCTGATTTAGAGTCTTTTCTTGATTCTTTGACTCAGATGAGCTGAGTGGATGATAAACTATCCGAAACCCTGTTTACCAACAGATTTCTCTCTTTATATTTGAACGACATCCTGTCTGGGTGGATTAGCCAGGGTTCATGAGGAAACACACGGCACCCCCAAAAGGGTTTACGTGAAAGGAATTCACCGACAGGAGCAGTCCTCAGGTGTGGGGGGGCTGAAGGACCAGCCAGGGTCACCAAAGCCTTCGGGCTTAGCCGGGCAGGGATCTGCTGCCTCCGACCTCAAGGGCCGAGTGGAGACGGTGTCACGGGCCTGGGGAAGGCTGGGGCTGAGCGCGGTGGCCGTTCAACCCGAACGTCTCTGCCAGAAGGTCCCAAGCCATCGACAGGGCCGGGGGAGCAAAAGCCCAGGTTCCCCCCTCCCTTCTCCCGCTGGAGCCACCGACAGTCACACCCAACAGAACTGAGAGCGACCGAGGCAGATGCCTCAGAGGAGGACGCGAGTGGGACACCGAGCAAACCAGAGACGGCGGGGGAATGGGTCCCCTGAGGCACACGCGGAGAACGGCCAGCACCCCGAGAATCCTGGGGGGTGGGGTGGGGGTGTGTGCAGCCCCTGTCTCTCCACAACCTGCCCAGATTATCTTTTTCTCTATCTTAATTTTTAATCAATAGACCTTTTTGTTTCAGAACAGTTTTAGATTTATAAACAAAAATTGAGCAGATAGAATAGAGGGTCCCTGTATACTCCATACTCAGCTTCCCCAATTACTAATATTCTGCATTAGGTGATCCTTTGTCCTAATCGATGAATGGGCATCGATGCATTATTATTAGCTGAAGCTTATACCTTATTCAGATTTCCTTAGTGCTTTTTATTCCCCTAGAGTGGTATATATTTTTTGCTCTTTTCCTTCCAAAGCGAGCCCTCGGAGCTCCGGGTCACTCACCCTCCCCAGGCCTGATTAGTGACAACTGAAACAGGCGGGACACTCGCCGGCGCAGAAACCACGGCACACACGCACGGCTTCCCCGCAGCGCCGAGGCAGCAAGCAGCTCCGCATGAGGCCCCGCGCGGGCTCTGGGGCGGCGGGAGCACAAGTCCGCGGAGCGGGAGGGGATCCGAGCGGCGGGAGAGGGAGGCTCGGCCCGAGCGCGCGGGACGCCCCCCGGAAGCGCCCCCGGCCCCGCAGCGCGCGCCCCAGCCTGTGCGCGGGGGCGGGCGGGCTCCTCCCTGTTGGGACAGCGGCCCGGGAAGGGCGCTCGGGGGCCGATTCGCCCAGTTCTCAGCGGGACCCTCCGGCCCTGACCTTCCTGCCCCCGAGGAGCTGCAGGAGGGTGGCGGGGATTTTGCAAGATGGATTCAGCGGAACAGAGGGTGATGTCAGAGCTGGGGGTGCGGGGGATGCCGGGGCGCGGGAGGGGCGAGGCTGCAGCCTGCCCGTGGGCACAGGAACCGGAGGGCACCCCCAGGGCCCACCACCCCCAGAGGACAGTGTCATGAGGAATGAAACATTTCCTGCGACAGAATGTGTGTGTGTGAGTGTGTGTGTGTGTGAGTGTGTGTGTGTGTGTGTGTGAGTGTGTGTGTGTGTGAGCTCCGCCTAAGACGCCTTCAAAACCACGCCAACCTGTCCTGCCCCCCCCTGCCCACCTGCGCGGTGGCCGGGGCCAGTGTAGCCGGGTGACCCCGGGATGGTCTGTGAGGGCCCTCTGGGCTGCAGGGCCTCGCTCAGGTGTGTCTTAGACCTTTTCTAGGTGTGCGTTTGTGTCGGGGGGAGGTGCCTGATGGACCTGCCTGCCTGTGAGCACTGCCTTTGGGGTGTCACTTCATTTGCCTGGATTGTTGGCTGTGAGCCTTCCCCGCGGCTCACGCTCTATGTATCGGGCGTCAGTTGTGCAGTTGAGTGGCCCTAGGGGACTTTCGGACAAAGAGGGAACAGGCAGGCTGGAAGTGGGGGGCCCGAGTGTCCCAGAAAAATCAGGGGGGGGTGCTAGGGGCTTGACTAGAGTCTTTCTTGTGGCTCGTCACCTTCTTAGGAACCAACTACTGCTACCTTCTAGATCAACACAGCTTCCTCCTGGGGGTGGGAAGGAGAGAGGACACGGGTAGGCAAAGGAGAGGAGAGGGGCTCTCGGCAGAAAAGGGCTTTAAAGGGAAAGACCCCCTTCCCTGCTCACTTCCCCGTCTGGGAATACACCCCAGACCCCACTGGCTCTGGAGCCATCACTAATAACTAGGAGTGAGATGAGGAGGGGGAGCCTGGGGTCACCATTACTCTTTGTCCTCTTCCTTATTCATTTTCTTCATTTTCATCCACTGGTTCTGAAACCAGATTTTGACTCGTCTCCCGCTCAGATTAGCGAGTCTGGGCACCTCGTGCCTGGTGAGGCCCCTCCTGAGCAGAAAGCCCTTCTCTAACGCCAGTGCCTGGTGTTAGGTGTTGGACGGTGCTTGCAGCGTGCAGGCAGTCGGTGGAGGGGTTGGTTTGACCCGCCTTTCTTTGTCCTCACTTCCTTTGCAGATTTTATTGTCCCCACAGCCGGGTCTTTGATCAGACCGGTCCGCCTTCCTGCCGCTGAAGTCTCCAAAGTGTGTCCTGTCTGAGCAGCTCCCGGGTCACCCGGCAGGTGCCTGCCCCGGGCCCTCCTTAGTTTTCTCCTGCTGTCCTTTTTCTGTCCCAGGATCCCACCCAGGACACCCCGTTACGTTCAGTTGTCATGTCCCTTGAGGCTCCTCTTGGCTGTGGCCATTTCTCAGACTTGGCTTTTGATGACCCTGACAGCTTTGAGGAGAGCCGGGCAGGTATTTTGTAGGATGATCCTCAGTTTGGGTTTGTCTGATGTTTTTCTCAAGATTGTCTGGGTTTGGGGCGGCAGACCGCAGAGGGAAAGGGCCATTTTTGCCACATTTTGTCAAGGGTGCGTCGTGTCAACGTGCTTTCCGATGGCGCTGCTCATCTTGACCACCTGGCTGGGCCCCGGCCTTGTACAAGGACGGGGTTAAGGGAAAACGGTTTGGAAGGTGTCCGGAAACGGGCCTGGTCTACACCGAGGGCCTTGCGGCGTCTGGAGGAAGCGGCCTGAACTTTCTCCTCGCGTGCGGAGGCCGGAGTCTGTTTTCCCAGCTCTGGCCCGAAAAGCTTCGCCACCTCCTGGGAGGGCAGAGCTCTCCGCCCAGCAGCACCTGCCGAGCTGCCACCCTCGGGAACGTGCCAGGCACTGGCCCACCGCGGGCTGGCGTTGGGAGCCCCTTCCACCTGGAGCCCCTTCCACCTGTCATTTCACAGATCATTTCCTTCCCACCTTCAATTCTGTGTTCCCATCACCTGCTTTCTGAAGCTGTCTTGGGTTATTCCATTGGAAATACAAACAACCCCTTTGTCCTCGCACTTCCCATACATCTTCTTCCTTTTCATTTTTCCCCAGAGCACCTTTTAAAATGATCTATAATTATAGAAATCAGCGTTCAATCAGGGCATAGAAACCATGCAGGAAATTGAACAAGGCCACTTTTATAATGAATGTTTGGCTATAGAGGTATAACAAGAACCCTAATGAATAGCCCAGGGCCTGGGGAGGGCAGCTGAGGAAGGATTCGAGTTGGAAGGGAGCTCCCACCCCAGGGCAGGGCTCAGACCTCCTGGAGAAGGTGGAGGAATTTGTGGGGCTGCCCAGGGCCAGAGCTGGTCCACGTCAGGGCAGAGGCTCGCAGGTGGGGGCCCAGGCTGGCTGGGCAGGAGGCCGCCGTCGTCTCCTGGGGCAGGTGGGCTGACCGCGGGAGCGCCTGCGAGACTCACTGGGGGTTCCCTTTTGGGGGTGCCACTGAATAGCAACAGGAAGCCACCCCATAGGCTAAAAGTGCTTTAAAAAATATTGGCTCATGGTGATTTTTAAAAATTAAACCTTCAGTTTTGAGATAAGTGTAAATTCACATGCAGCTGTAGGAAATAATACAGAGAAATCACATGTGCCCTTCACCGGGTTTCCCTCAGTGATAGCATCTTGCAAAATGAAAGTACAATCTCACAGAAAGTATTGAAATTGATACAAGCCAGACACAATATTCTGGGCAAGGGTCCCTCAGGCTGACTTTTTGTAGCCACCCCCTCTTGCCCCCCTCTCCTGCCTCGCCCCTTAAATGCTGGCATCCACTAATCTGTTCTCCATCACTGTAAGTTTTGCGTTTGAAGAAGAGACCTGAAGTGTCCGGCTGGGCCCTCCTCCCAGCACAGCTCTCGGGCGCTCCTAGGGCCCTGTGGCCTCCCCAGTCCAGTCCCTCCGAGGCTGGTGGGACTCCGTGGGGAGATGCCCACCCCTTGCTCAGCCGGGTGTTCAGCCCCCTGGAAGTTCCCGTGCGGAGATGGGGGTGAGGGGCTCCCCACCTCCTCAAGGACTTTGGAAACCAAATCCCATTTTAAATGCCCCCAGGAGACTGGCTAGGAAAAGGGGCCCAGGCAGAATCTTTTGCGAGAGGGGCAGTCCAGCCACGACGTGGACAGTCGGCGGCAGGGGCGGACAGGGCGGGAAAGCGGGACGCGAGCCCGGGAAGAGGGTCCCCTCGGCGCTGGCGAGCTGAGAGGCCCCTGCCCGGCTCCGGCCGAGGTGGCCGACCGCGAGGGGCAGGCGCAGGGGCCGGGGCAGCCCAGGCCCTAGGGAAGAGTCCGGCCGCGCACGGGGCCGGGGATTCTCCGAGTCTCGGGGCGGCCACGCACAGTTCCCGGCGCGCGCGCTCGCAAACCTCGGGGGCCCCGGCGGCGCTTGTTGGACGGGTCCCCTGCCTGGAGGGGCCCGAGCCCAGGAAGAGCCTAAAATGATGCGGCGCGAGCGGTGGAAACGCGAGGTGGAAAGAATTTCCAAAGGCTTCACCGGAGGCGCAGGGCGCGCGGGGCCGCCGGTTCTCAGGAGGGGCTCACTTGGCCACGCATCGGCTGGATCTGATTAGTTTATTTGCTTATTTAAAATTTTTTTTTAAAAAATTACATAAGATGAATTCACTCTTTTTGGTGGGTAGTTTTATGAGTCGTGACAAGTACAGAGGACCACGGACCACCCTCACCATCCAGATACAGCACAGCTCCTTGCAGCCCCCCAATTCCCTCCTGCTGCTCGCTGAGGGCGCCCCCCCCCACCCCAGCCTCCGCCCCCTGCTGAGCGCCTCTCCGTGCTCTTCACACAAGCGGAATCACAGGCTGTGGTCTTTCCTTTCCGTGGTGCTGTGTGTGATGACCCACTCCTCTCCATTGCTCGGTAAGGTGGACCACACTGTGCTCATCCATTCACCCTCTGAAGGATACTGGCTTGTTTCCACTTTTTGACTGCTGTGAATAAAGCTGCTATAGGCATTTGCCTACGGGGTTTTGCATGGACATAAATTGTCACTTCTTTGGGGTAAATGTCCCAGACTGCAATTGCTGTGCCTTATGTAGTTTCATGTTTCAGTTTTTAAGAGACTGCCAAACCATTGTCCAGGGCAGCTGGACCAATTGTAAGTCCCACCACAATGTGTGTGTGATCCATTTTCTCTGCATCTGTGTCAGAATTTGTTGTTAACACTATTTTTTGACTGTAGTCCTTTTGATTGGTATGTGGTTCTAATTTGCATTTCCCTAATGACTAATGATGTTGAACATCTTGTCATGTGCTTGTCATCTCTATATCCTCTTGGCTGAAATGCCCCTTAAAGTATTCTGTCCATTTTCTAATTGGATTGTTTGTTTTCATACTGTTGGGTTTTGAGAATTCTTTGTAGGTTCTAGATGCAAGTCCTATGTCAGATATGTGGTTTGCAAATATTTTTCTTCCAGTCTGTAGCTTGTCTTTTCATTCACTTAACAGGGTATTTTTCTGAGCAAACATTTTAAATTTTGATAAAGTTCACTTTCTCAGTTTTTCCTTTTATGGATTGTGCTTTTGGTGTCTAGTTCAAGAACTTTTTGCCTAGCTCTAGAGCCTGAACATTTTTTTCCCCTCTGTTTTTGCCTAGTTTTATGTTTTACATTTAAGACGATGAAACATTTTGAGTTAATTTCTGTAGGGAGTTGAGACTTAGGTCAGGGTATATATTTTTTTGCCTCTTGATGTCAAAATGCTCCAGCACCATTTATTGAAAAGGACATCTTTCCTCCATGATGGAAATTGCTTTCACATATTTATAAAAAGTCAGTTGGGCATAACTGTGTGAGTCTATTTCTGGGTTGTCCATTCTGTTCCATTGATTTATGCATCTATTTCTCTGTCAGGACCTGTGATGGTGAAGCTCATGTGTCAACTTGGCCAGGTGCTGATGTCCAGTTGTTTGGTGAAGTAAGCACAGGCCTGATCGCTACTGTGAGGACATTTTGTGCCCTTAAATCATCAGTCAGTTGAATGCATCTGTGAAATCAGCTGAAGGCTTTAAAAGAAGTTATGACTTCAGCAGTCAGAAGAGAGAACTTTCATCTCTACTTCAGCCAGCCAACTTCCGGGGAATTCATTGAAAACCTTCATCAGAGTTCCCAGCTTGCAGCCTGCCCTATGGAATTTGGACTTGCCCATCCCCACAGTTGCATGAGCCAGTTCTTATAAAAATCTCATAACATTTACATATATATATATATATATATGTATATATATATATCTCCTTTTGGTTCTGCTTCCCTAGAGAATCCTGAGTAATACAGTCCCACAAAGTCTTGATTATTGTAGTCATATGATAATATGCCTTGAATTGGGAGCCTCTTCTTTCTCAAAATTGTTTTCACTATTCTAGTTCCTTTGCCTTTCCATATACATTTTAGAATTATCTTATCTCTACAAAAAATCTTGCTGGAATTTTGATAGGAATTGTGTTAAACATTTATATCGTCTGTGGAGAATTGACATCTATACTATGTTGAGTCTTCTGATCCATGAAAAAACTATGTCTTCCAATTTATTTACATCTTTTTATTTATTTTATCATGGATGTGTGGTTTTCAGCATGTAAGTACTTTATGTGGTTTGTTAGATTTACACCTATTTCATTTGTTAATGATGGCAAACGGTGTTTTGTTTTAAATTTTGGTGCCTGTGCATTCATTACTAGTATGTAGAAATAAATTGATTTTTCAAAGTTTTTCTTGTATCCTGAGACCTTGCTGAACTCCCTTCCTAGTTTCGTGAGCATTTTTTTGTGTGTTTGTGCATGTGGGGGTTCTATGTAGGCAATCGTTTCACCTGCAAATGGAGGTAGATTTATAGGTTCTTTCCAATCTGTATACTATTTATTTGTTTGTTTGTTTGTTTATTATGTGCCTTATTGCATGGCTAGAACTTTCTGCACTATGTGGAATAACAATGGGGAGAGCAGACATCCTTGCCTTGTTCCTGATGTTAAAGAAAAAATATCCAGTCTTTCTCCATTAATAATACTAGCTGTAAGTGGTTTTTTTGTAGATGCACTTTATCAAGTTGAGGAAGCTCCCTTCTATTCTTATTTTTCCAAGAATTTTTATCATGAATGGGTGTTGAATTTTGTCAAATGCTTTTAGTGCACTGATTGATATGATTGTGTAATTTTCCTTCTTGTCCTGTTAATATAGTGAGTTACTTTGAGATTTTTTTTAATTTTGTTATTGCTTTTATTTATCATTTCTGTTTCTCTTCATTTCCTCCTGTGGATTTAAGTTACTGTGCCGGTTTGAATGTATTGTGTCCCCCAAATGCCATTATCTTTGTGGTTTTGTGTGGGGCAGGCGTTTTGGTGATGGTTGGATTTGCTTGGATTGTGCCCCACCCAGCTGTGGGCAATGATTCTGATGAGATGTTCTCATGGAGGCGTGGCCCCACCCATTTGGGGTGGGCCTTGATCGGTGGAGCTACATAAATGAGCTGACTCGGGGGGAGGAAGAGAGTGCAGCTGGGAGTGATGTTTTGAAGAGGAGCAAGCTTGCTAGAGAGGAACGTCCTGGGAGAAAGCCGTTTTGAGGCCGGAGCTTTGGAGCAGATGCCAGCTGCCTTCCTAGCTAACAGAGGTTTTCCGGAGGCTATTGGCCATCCTCCGGTGAGGGTACCCGATTGCTGATGTGTTACCTTGGACACTTTGTGGCCTTAAGACTGTAACTGTGTAGTGAAATAAACCCCCGTTTTATAAAAGCCTATCCATCTCTGGTGTTTTGCATTCTGCAGCATTAGCAAACTAGGATAGATTTTGGTACCAGAGAAGTGGGGTGCTTTTGCTGCTGAGTCTGCAAATACCAAACATGTTGGAATGGCTTTTTAAGTGGGTAAGGGGAAGATTCTGGAAGAATTGTGAGGAGCTTGATAGAAAAGGCCAAAACTGCTTTAAAGAGACTGTTTGTGGAGCTATATAAATGAGCTGACTCAGAGAGAGGAAAACTAAGAGAGTGCAGCTGGGAGTGATGTTTTGAAGAGGAGCAAGCTTGCTAGAGAGGAACGTCCTGGGAGAAAGCCGTTTTGAGGCCGGAGCTTTGGAGCAGATGCCAGCTGCCTTCCTAGCTAACAGAGGTTTTCCGGAGGCCATTGGCCATCCTCCGGTGAGGGTACCCGATTGCTGATGTGTTACCTTGGACACTTTGTGGCCTTAAGACTGTAATTGTGTAATGAAATAAACCCCCGTTTTATAAAAGCCTATTCATCTCTGGTGTTTTGCATTCTGCAGCATTAGCAAACTAAGACAGTTACTATCTGCAGTCATTTCTTTACCCAATACAGCTTTGTGCCCACACATCTCCTTTGTGCTGTAATTAACAAATATATTACATTTCTGTATGTTCTAGGCTCAACAATACATTCTACACATTTTGTTTTATACAATTGCCTTTTTCAGTTCAATTGTATAGACATATATTCACATACCATAGTATCCATCCAAAGTATTCAAAGACTCACATTATCTTCATATTGTTATGTATTCATTGTAACAATCAATTTTAGAATATTTTCATTACTCCAAAGTAAAGAAAAAAATAAAAATAAAAAAGAACATCAAAAACATCCCTTACCTCTTATCTCCCCCTATTATTTATATATTTTTCTTTATTTTATTACTCATCTGCCCATACACTGGATAAATGGAGTATCAGTCGCAAGGTTTTCACAAATTTGATTGATTTTTGAATTACATCCTGGTCATATTCCCTCTTAGTCATGGTGTATAATTATTTTAATATATTGAGTAATTCTTCTAATATTTTGCTAAGGGTTTTTGTGTCTATACTCCTGAGGGATATTGTTCTGCAGATTTCTTTTTTGTCTTGTTTTGTCAGATAATGGTATCCAGGTAAAACCAACTTTATAAAATGAATTGAGAAGGGTACTTTCCTTTTCTATTTTCTAGAAGAGATTGTATTGAATTGGTGTTACTTCTTCTTTAAATGCTTCGTAGAATTCTCCAGTGAAACCATCTGGACCTGGAGACTTTGGGTGGAGGGTAGTTTTTAAAATTATGAATTTAATTTCCTCAATAGTTAAAAGGCTATTAAAATGATCTATTTCACATCTGGGGAGTTGTGGCAGTTTGTGTTTTACTAGGTGTTTGTTCATTTCATCCAAGTTGCGAAATATATGTGTGTAGGTGTCTCATGGTGTTCCCTTATTATCCTTTTGATGTCTGTAGGGTCTGTAGTGATAGCTCCTGTTTCATTCCTGATGTTGGTAATTTGGAAATTCTTTTTTCTTTTTCAGTCTTATTAGAAGTGTCTCATTTTATTGATGTCTTCAAAGAATGAGCTCTTCATTTCATTGATTTTCTCTACTGCTTTCTGTTTTCAATTTCATTGTCTGCTCTCTATTATTTCGTTTTTTCCTTCCTCTTGCTTTGGGTTTATTTTCTTCTTTTCCTAGGTTCTTGAGATGAGAGTTCAGATTTTTGATTTTAGACTTTTCCTCTTTTCTAATGTGCATTTAGTGCTATGAATTTCTTTCTCAGCACTTCTTTAGTTCTGATCCACCAAGTTTCATATGCTTTATTTTCATTTTCACTCAGTCCAGTGCATTTTGTTTATTTCCCTTGTGACTTTCTATTTGTCCAATGGATTATTTAAACATACATTGTTTAGTTTCCAAGTGTTTGGAGAGTTTCCTGTTATCTTTCTGGTGTGGTCTCCTAGTTTGATTACATTCTAGCCAGAGAACAAACTCTGTATGATTTTGATTATTTTAAATTTGTTGTGGCTTGTTTTATGTTCTAATATATGGCATATCTTGGTATAAGTTCTGTGAGACTTGAAAAGGCTATGTATATTGCTGCTGTTGAGTGCTATGTTCTATAAATGTCAAATAGATCATGTTTCATGATGGTGTTGAGTTCTACTATGTCCTTCCTGATTTTCTATTTGTTCTAACAACTTTCAAGAGAGGGGTGTTGAAATCTCCAACTATAATTGTGGGTTTGTCCATTTCTCCTTTCAGTTCTATCAGTTTTGCTTCACATATTGTGAAGCTCTGTTTGTTAGATACACATTGATGATTGCTATGTCTTATTTGTGGAATGGCCCTTTTATCTTTATATAATGCCTCTCATTGTCTCTGATAATTTTTCTGTGCTCTGAAGTATACGTTATTTGATATTACTATCAACAATTCTACTTTCTTTTGATTAAAGTTTGTATGACATGTGTTTTCCATCTGTTACTTTCAACCTGCCTCTATTGTTGTATTTGAAGTGAGTTTCTTGGACCATGGTTTATAATCTACTCTGCCAATCTCTGTCTTTTCATTCATTCATTTAGGCCATTGACATTTAATGTAATTATTGACATTTTAGTACTTAAGTCTGCCATTTCATTTTTTGTTTTATATTTTATCTCTGTTTTTCTTTCTGATGAGAAATCTGCTGCCACGTGCATTGTTTTCTCCCCCTATCAATAACATGTCATTTCTGTCTTGCTGCTTTCCAGATTATTCTTTGTCTTTAGTTTTCTGGATTTTATGCATGATGTGTATTGGTGTGGATTTCTTTGGGTTTATTCTGTTTGGGGTTTGCTCAGCTTCTTAGATCTGTAGGTTTATGGCTTTTGCCTAATTTGATTCCACCTTATCTTGGTGTAAGTTCTGTGAGCACCTGAAAAGAACCTGTATATGGCAGCTGTTGAGTGCAATGTTCTGTAAAGGGCAAATAGATCATGGGAATTCCAGCTCCTGACTACAGCTCCCTGGCTGGGAGGGGTAGACGCATCTCAGCACAGCCCCACGTGCCCTCCTGTGCCTCCATGGGGGTGCATGGGTGGTGGTGGCCTCTTTATCCCTGAGTGGTGCTGAAACTCCTGACCTACACCAGGCTTCCTCTTACTCTGACCCCACCGGGATGGTGAAGGATGTTCGTGATAGCTGGGCAAGATTGGAAACCCAGTCTCTCCACATGGGCTCCCCTGACAGCACCAGGGGCAGCCTCCTTAGCTCCAGGCAGGCACGAAAGCCCTGGCACCCTGCCTGGCTCTCTCTGACACCACACTGCCTGGTTGCTGGGGTCCCTGTTTCAGCTTGGTGAGGGTATAAGTCTAGTCTCCCCTTCTGCCTTTGGTGGGGTGGGTGGGAGTGGGGCCATAGAATTTTCCGTAGGGTTTGGCTGGAACTGATGGGTTTATTGCCAAAAGTTTTCTGTCATGCTGGGCTGCTCTTTTTCTGTTCCTTTGGTTGGAAAGGGAAGGCTTATGTTGGGGCTTTTTTATTTGGGGTGCAAGATCTGTACCTGTTGGCACTTACAGGTTGTTGGCTTCCTCAGCAGCAAATCTGGACCATATGAGGCAAAACAAAAACCCAGGGACTTTACCACCATGTTGTTCATTGGGTCCCAAGATCCCTAGCCCGTGTGCCTTTTTCTCTCCACTTGCAGAGCCTACTTATGTTTTATTCTTATATATAAAATTTCCAGAGTTTCTAGTTATACTTAGCAGGAGGAACTGGGAAAGATATGTCTACTCCATCTTCCCAGAAGCGGATGTTGTAATTTTGGCTATACCGAGTTTTGATTTTTAATAGATAACACAAAACTGCCCTCCAAGCTGGCGTAGTTCCCATGCAATAATCCTGATTAATGTTTGATGTTATCAAATGTAATTCTTTACTAGTGAATGATGGGTTTTCCCATTGATAGATAGCTTTGAAATGGTGCATTTCCCTAATTTCTAAAGTGCATTTCCCTAACGTCTGGTGAAAATTCACGTATTATTTGTTCATTGCTATTTCCCGTCCTGTGGATTGTTTCTTCAGTACTTTTGCTCATGTTCCCGCTGCTTTATTTTTCTCTTTTATTGATGTTATGAGTTCTTTATACAGTTTGGGTACTAATTCTTTTTTTATGTGATGGTAATTTCTTCCAATCAGATGCATATCCTTTTACTTTTTATGTTGGTTCTTTTGATAAAGAGATTTTACATGTCACTGTAGTCAAGTCTATCACTCATTTTCTTTCTGTTTTCTGTTTCCTGTTTTGTTTTTTTTTTAAGAAAGAATTCTTTTCCACTAGTTATATTCTCTAAGATCTCTTCTACTGATTTGATTGTTTTATTTATTTACTTTTAGATCTTTATTCAATCTTGATTTTTTACATGGCTTGAGGTAGGAAACTAATTTTTTTTTTCTGATAGAGTAAATACTTTCTTGATTTGGGATCCCCAAAAGCAGACCACAGACCCAGGAAATTGAGTTCTGGGAATTTATCTGTGAGATGATTCCAGGAACACAGTTGAAGACAAGGGGAAAGTGATATAGGGAAGATAGACATTCCAATAAAGGTGTGTTAATGAGCAGGTAACCATTGTGGGCACCTGGGGCTCAGACCTGCTGAGGACTCTGGAAAATAGGGTGGAACCCACCGGATTGTCCCACTGTGTGACAAGAGGCTCGGCTGTTTGCCCCATCAGTTACTACACCCAGGGTTGTGAATCCACCTGCTCATCTCCATCTCACTGTGGTTTCAGGGGAAACAGGGGAAGGGAAGATGCTGGCCTTTGAAGCTGTGAATGTGTCAGGTTCCAGGACTGTGTACTAAAGCTGCAGGGGATCTCAGGTGTACGTCACCCAGATCTGCTCATGCTCCTCCTTGAGCCCATTCTGTAACTGAAGTTTTAGGGTGGTGACCGGCCACAATCTCCAAAACAATTTAAAAAGAGGGTCAGTGGAGCACCTGGAGTCACCTTCTCCAGTCGGTCTTGAGGCCTTCGTTGATGTTCTCCTTGAACCTCCTCATCTTCCCAGTCCAGGTGGCCCTTGGTCCCAACCAGCACATCCCCTGGTCTGGGTGGTTGCTTGTTGGGGTCGTCAGAATCTTTTTATGCCTGAATGCTGAGAAAGGCCCAGGCAATGTCCCCTTCAGTGAGGTATCCAGGAGTTAGAGCCCTAAGGAGCTATGACTACCTCAAGATTCAAGGCAAGGGGAGGTATCTCCAGAAGTCGTGGGAGCTGGAGCTGTGGAGTCATTCAGAGAAACACCTCTGACCATGGAGGGAGGGAGCGGGGAGTGTCTCTCCCCTCCCACCTTACCATCTCCTGACGGTGTCTTCCACTGGTTGATCCAACTCCCTCCTACCAACTCCCGGTGGTGTTCACCATTGGTTGACCCCAACCAGTATCCAAAAGGAACATAGTTGACTCGCTCTGTAGAGTTCAGAGATGGGTGGATGATGGAGGCAGCTGGAGAGAACCAGCCACATGAAGTGCATCAGTTGTGTTCTCTTCCTTCAACCATCTGTGCGTGTTGTTCCACTGTCTTTTTTGAGGATTGAATTAAATGTGCCAATAGTGTAGGAGGCTTAGATCAGTGACTTGTGGGTCATTAGTGAAATACGAGGTCTCTGGGGTACAGTCAACAAGAACAGGGCCAGGAGAAGTTTGCCCTTTCATTTAGAGACCTGGGCCTGATTGCTGTTCTCTGGCCCTAAAAGTGCACAGGCGTTGCCCTTTCCCACCCCCGGGGAGGGAGGGTCTGCTCAGGAGCACCTGCCCCTCCGAGAGCTAATTACTGGATCATGCTGGCACCTTCCGGACAACTCCCCAGGCATTATTAAAACGTGCTGCTTATGTTCACTTAGGGGGTGCTTGGGGTGCCCTGCCTTGGCTGCAAACATGCAAAGATGCTATTGTGAGGCTCCAGCATCGGCCTCCAGGGACTGGGTCAGCCCAGGGTCTCGGAGCAGGTGACTCAAGCCCAGAAACCACAAGCCTCGGGAGGAGAAGGCACAGTTCCAGCTCGGGAGGCAGCGGGCTGAGGCCGGCGGAGCTCGGCCACTCTGAGCACAGCCAGCACTCGGCCTCCCGGGCCTTGCTCTGCCAGCTCTTCAAAGGGAACCGGGTGCGGGGCTCGCCTTGGAGGGGTGAGGGTCAAGGTGACGGGTGCGGAAGGCACTTTGGGAAGTCGGGGTTCCAGAGGACCAAGAATCTAAGGGAGCCATGCAGTGGGTGTGAGGGACTGGCCAAGGATGGATCCCAGTTCAGGCGGGAGGGAGGGGAGAAAACCAGCGTCTGTGCCAGGGAATCCGAGGGGCTTCGCACGTTGTCGCAGCACAGCCTCAGGACAGCCGAAAGCATCAGGATCGTTAGTCCCCTTGTTGGAGATGAACTATCCGAGGCTTAAAGAGATGGCAGCTTCTTTTACTCCCCTAGGGAAGGAATGCTTGTCCGGCACCTGCAGGGGGGCCACAGGGATCCGGCCCCCGTCGGGAACTGAGGTTCTAACAGGGGGAGACGGGCAGTGAACACGTCCACGGAGAAATGAACCAGATAACCCGGAGTCGTTCTCCACAGAGGCACAGCCCGGCCTCGGGCACCACCGGCGCGGGTGGGGTCCTGGGAGGCCGCCGGGAGGAGGTGATATTTAGACTGAGCTGAGTCCTGAGTCAGAGGCCCCTCCTCCCCCGCTCTGGGGTGGGCGTCCAAGCACAGGAAGTGCGGGGGCCACCAGGCGGGTAAGAGCTGGGGGGCTTCGGGGGAGCTGGCAGCATTGGCTCAGTGCAAAACCAGCTTTCTACAGCTCTAAAGTTCAATCCTGTTCTGCGTCGGGGTGGGGTGAAACCGCCATTTCCCCTAGGACCGTGTAGACAAACCCAGCCGGGGTGGGGGTGGGGTACCTGGGAGGGCTCAGGGGTGGGAAGGGGCAGCGGAGCCGCTCTCCGCAGAAACCGGGCAGCCTGCCGTTTGGGGGAGGTGATGGAGGGTGGTGCCCGCGAGCATCCCTGGGGCTGAGATGCAGCCGGGGCGGAGCTCTGCACGTTGCCCTTTGGGTGCTGATGAACTGCTATTCAACCGCTTCCAACAGTAACTCCGGCCCACCTGCCCGGTGGCTGGCGGCGGGGGGTGTGGTCAGCGTCTGCCGAGAGGGGGGCGGGCCTGAGGGTGCATAAAGGGCAGGTGTGTGGGAGCCGGGCACAGCCTCTCAGGCCGCCCCAGGTGCACCCCCGGCAAGCGCAGAGCCCTGGAGATGCAGCCCCTGCTCCTGACCCTCGGCCTCGGCCTCGTCGCCGTCCTGCGGGCCCAGGACCCCACGGGCTTGGTCTTGGAGGCCCCGGATGTGCGGCTGGGGCAGGGCGGGTGGCCGGGTGGCGGGGAAGGGCTGGGACCGGGGGAGGGCGGCCAGGGGCCCGTGGACGGGGCAGAGACCCCAGCCCTGCGCTCTCGTGGGGCGCTCCAGACGGAGGAGGAGGAGGGCGCTCCTCTGCCCCCGGCACTGGGGGGCTCCCGGCCCCAGGGCGTTTCCAGGCCCCCTGGGGTGAGGACCCCACGGCGGGTGCAGGGAACCCCTGGGTCTGATTTTGTAATAACGGAGCCGCAGGGACCCAGCCCGCAGGGCGCTGAGGCCCGTGAGCCATCCGGATGGGGGTGGGGTGGGGTGGGGGTGGGCAGAGTTTGGGCTGCGCCCCGCCCCGTCCAGGACGTGTGGGTGCTTATGCCCTCGGCCCGGCCCCAGGTGACAGGGACATGGTACGTGAAGGCCATGGTGGACAGCAAGGGGGTGCCGGTGGAAAAGAGACCCAAGACGGTGTCCCCCGTGACAGTCACAGCCCTGGACGGCGGGAACCTGGAGACCAGTTTCACCTTCATGTGGGTCAAGGACACCTGCTCATGCCGCCCCTCCCTTCTCACGAGGGGGAGCCTGGGAGCCCCACCCTGCGCGTCTCCCACACCTGCCCAGCGTGGTGGGAGCCACCTGGGAGCCCCTAAAGCTCTGGTGGGGGAGGCCACCCCCGCTGGCCGGGACAGTATGGGGGTGTCCAGGTGCCAGGTGAGCTGGGCGGGGACTCAGGTGGGTTTGCTGAGCGCTGCCACCCACGTGCCTTCTGCTCCCCAGGAAGGACGATCAGTGCCACGAGGTGGAGATGTTGTTGGAGAAAACGGAGGAGCCGGGCAAATACACGGCCAGGGCCTGTGAGTCCTGACCCCACCCAGGCCGGCGGGGCGTGAGGGCAGGGGTGGCGGGGGGCAAGGGGCTGCAGCAGCTCTGCCTGTGCCGAGGCCTCCGGGGAGGCCTTCCTCCCTTGGTGTCCCTGCTGTCCTGCCCCCAGGAAATGCTAATCTCCTTTCCCAGGGGTCTTGCTGCCCCAGGATGCAGTTACCTGATGCCAGACTGCAGGGAAATGGAGGGTGTAGACCGTTAGAGGGACAGACGCACATTTGACCCCAGATCCTCAAGCTCCAACCTCCTGCCATCCTGCCCGGAAGGACAGTCTTCTCTGGGAACCCTAACCTGGGTTGGGACCTTTCCCAGGAGGAGGCTCCCCAGAGCTTGGCCAGGCTGGGGGCCGGGACAACGGGGGGCTCGGAGCAGCCAGGACGGCCTGGAGGTGGACATGCGCTCTCCGGTGTTTTCTCTGGGAAGACCCTAAAGGCCTGTTTTCTCTTCACCCATCTGCAGTCGGGGGCAAGAAGCTCGTGTACATAGAGAAGCTGCCCGTGAAAGACCACTTCGTCTTCTACAGCAAGGACCAGGCAGGGAAGAAAAACTTCCACGTGGGAAAGCTCCTGGGTAGGTTGGCCTGGCCGCCCCCACCCTGCTCCGGCGTCAGCCCCGCGGGGTTCCAGGGCAACGGGAGCCGGCGCCGGGCAGGAGGCAGGTCCAGCGCCGACGTCGGAGGCCCCGCGGGCAGAGCCCCTGATGTGGGGACGCGGCGGGCAGGGTGGGGAGCGACAGGGGATGGGGTCAGACACGGCCCTCCATGACCCGCCCCCTCGAGGGGGGATTCCAGAGGCCCCAGATGCAAACTCGGCTTCCAGGCGTCTGTGGGCGTGGGTCTGGGGTCGGCAAGGCGGAGTGGTATGGGGGCTTTCCTGGAGGACACCCAGGGGGTGAATTTCAGTGACTCTCTTGCCAGCCAGGAGCGTCATCTGGGGAGTGGGCTTGGCCAGCGGCAGGCCCCGAGGGGCCCCGAGTGGGCGGGGCTCCCACCCCCCTCCCCTCTCGGGACCTGCTCAGCTGCGGGGTGCTCTGTGGGGAACCCCAGACCTGGACCTGGAGGCTTGGGACACCGTCCCTGTGGTTCTCACCCCCTGTCTACCGTGGGCGCCCAGGGTCCAGCCCCCACCCCACCGGGGCCCTGGGACCCGCATCTTCTCCCGGGGTCTGTTCAGCCAAGGCCTTCCCTGCGATGCCCCAACCTTGCTCAGGGGGGGCCCCTCCTCGCCGTCCCACCCACAGGTAGAAATCCGGACGTGAACTCGGAGGCCCTGGAAGAGTTTAAGAAATCCTCGCAGCGCAGAGGGTTCCAGCTGGAGAACATCGTCACCCCCGTCCAGACGGGTAAAGGGGGCAGTGCCGGGCGGGTGCCCACGGGGGAGCCCTAGTGGGCGGGATCGCGGGAGCACAGGGGACCAGGGCTGCGGGTTCCACTTCTGGTGCCTTTGAGTGGGTGGATTGTGCCCTGCCCGGGTAGATTCTCATCCTTGTTTTTCTTTGCTTCCACAGAAAACTGCACTCCGGAAACTGAATAGGGTAAGAGAGCCCTTTAGCAGGACGCTGGAAGCAACCAGAGCCCTGGGGCCCAGGGGGCTCAGGAGCACACGTGCTCGGCCCCACCCCCACCCAGGCGCAGCACAGACCCCAGTGGGGCCCTTTCTCCACGGCCTGACTCTCAAGCCTGTCTCTGCCTAATTCCCTGTTCATGCAGGAATCCTTTATTTGACCTTAGAAACACACCATATCCCCATCCTTGCTGGCTCCTTGAGGCTCCTTCTGGGACAACCCACCCCCCAGGCCTGGGAGGGGAATCTCCTCCCTCAGCTCAGTCCCACAGGATTGCTTCTGGGTGTGAGAGCTGGGGGTGTCCACTCGTCCTGGCTGCCCCTCACCCTTCACAGCTCACGGAAGGACACCAGGGGCCTACCCAGGTGTGGGATGGGCAGGGACCAACTCTCCCCCCAGGGCCCCACGGCCCAGCAGGGTCGTGCAGCCTGTGGAGGGCCACACTCCAGGACTGGCTTCTGCCTCACCCTGCAGTCCCCCCTTCCCCCCCTTCCCCCCCTTCCCCCCCATCCAAGTCCCACGGAGCCTCCTTTTCCATCACTGCACAGCAACCCAGACCTGCACCGCCAGAGACCCCTGCCCTGCTGCCTGGCACAGAGCCCGAACCAGCCTGGACCAGCTCCGCCTCCCCCTGCCCCAGCCCTTGGCCCTGTCCCCGTCCTGGCCACTTCCCCTGACTCCAAATAAAGAGCCTCAGCATCACTCTGGGCTGTCCTGTCTGTCTGTGAAGGGGCCTTGGTGGTGTTTCCCTCAGAGACCTGTTGGCAGTCCAGCAGAGGGGAGGAAGCTGGGGGTGGGGGTGGGGGAGACATGGACCTGTGGGGACCAGACCCCCCAAGAGGCACAGCACCCCGCAGGCCTGGGTGGATGTGCTACTCCATGTAGCAGAGTAGCTCAGGCTCAGCTCGGACGGGGCAAGGCCTGGCAGGACCGTGACGGAGCACCTGGGCAGCCTCTGGGGAGGGGTAGGCTTGAGTGAGGGCTGCAGACAGTGGGTGGGATCAAGCCAGGGCTCCTGTCCCAAATGCGGATTTAGTGGGGTACCCTGTCACCCAAGGGGTCCATTGTGAGCAGGAGTTGGGGGTGGGGTTGCCAGCACCTCCCTTATCTCCGCTCATGGTGAAGCACAGCCAGCGGCCACACCCTCAGCCCTTGTCCCCCAGTTTGCCCCAAGTGCCAAGGGCTGTGCTGAGTGCTGGGGCTGCTGGAACATAGTGGACCCCAAACAGAGGCCCTGCAGCACTGACACTGTCTGGGGCTGGTTGGAGTGGAGATGGGAGAGAGCACCGTGCAGCTGTAACCCCATAATCCTAGAACCCTAAATGCAGACAGCATGGCCTTCTTGGAGGGTGCTCTTGTGGGGCATTGATTCTTCCCTGCAAGGCCCTGATGGGGGCCTGAGGGTGCTGTCAGTCCCCCAGGGTCAGTGTCTGCAGACTTCTATCCCATAGCCCTCAAGATACCTACACAGCCCCCTCTCTCCCCTTGTGTAACTGCAGCTGAGTGTCCACAGTCTCCTGTGGGGATGGCGAGAGGACACTGACTGTCCATGAGGGTTTTCCCTCGAGTTACCGTTTTTGGGGCTGGGGACTGGCTCAGGTTGGAAACGGGCCAGGATCATGAGTTTCCGTGGGGCAGCTGACGTCACCTTCGGCTCTCCCTTCTGATCTCTATTGGGTAAGTGCTAAGCGAGACCCCGGGGCTGCCCCTCTGCCCCTCTGCCTGGGGTAAAGTATTTTGAACTGAATGATAATAAAAACACAGTATATAATAATTTTGGAATGCAGCTAAAGTGGTTGAAGTTGATGGCAATTTGTAGCTTTAAATGTTATTTTAGAAGAAATGAAAGTTTTAATACTGATGTTCTAAAATTATTTTAAGATATATATAAAACAGTAAATTATATGAAAAAGAATTAGAAGGCTAGAAATAACAAAGATAAGAGAAGAAATCAGTGAAGCAGAAAACAGAATAAACAGCAAAGTCAAAATTGGGTCTTGGAAAAATTTATAAACTCCTAGCAAGTCGGTTTGAGGGTAAGAGAGAAAATGCCAAAAAATATTATGAGGAATGAAAGTGAGGATACACTGAGAAATCCTACAGACATTGAATGGATAATAAAGGAATATAATGAACAACTGTATGAAAGTAATTTTGATAACTGTTTTGGTTTGCTAAAGCTGCTAGAATGCAGTATAGGAGGAATGGGTTGGCTTTTCCAGTGGGGATCGATCAGCTCATAAATTTACAGTTCTAAGGCCAAGGAAATGTCCAAATGAAGGCATCAGCAGGACGATAATTTCTCTGAAGCAAGGCAGATGGCATCTGGGGTTCCGCTGTCACGTAGGAAGACACTGGTGACATCTGCTGATCCTTCTCTCCGGGGATTCAGTGCTATTGGGTTCTGCTCTTCATTTCTGTGGGACCTTCTTGCTTCTCTGGGTGTTTCTCCCTCTCTGAGCTCCCTCAGCTTTTCTGACTTTTTCCTCTCATAAAGGACTCCAGTACAGGGCTAAGAACTACTTGGCTTGGGCTGGGTCACAACTCAATTGAAACAACCTAAACAAAAGTGGTCCACGCACAATAGGTCTGCCCCTACAGGGATGGATTAAAAGAATGCGCCTCTTCTGGGGTCTATAACTGCTCCAAGCCAGCACAACCTAGATAAAATGGAGAAATTCCTTAAAGGACAAAAGTTACCAAACATGAAACAAGAAGATAGACAATATTTTAATGGCCCTATGTTATAAAGAACTTAAATTTTTCATTCAAAAATCTTTTCATTAATAAATTTCACAGTCGGATTGAGAAGGTTGCTGTTTTGCTACAGAATCTTTGAACAATGAGCAAAACCTGGCCAGGCCGTCTTCCTCTGAACTATGGAAAATAGTTAAAGGGTAACTGGGTAAGGGCCAAATAAAGAAAACTTAGTCTTAAAAGCTGGTAGGAATAACTTGTGGCTCTCTCGCTGGCCCCTTCCCCACCTCCCCTGTGGCACAGTGTAGACCAGTCTGCCCTCCCATCCGCGTACCTGGCCCTGTTCTGGAGGGAGCAGAGTAACCCCTATGCAATACTGGGGTGTCTGGATGTGGAAGCGAATCTACTGTGCGGCATCCTGAAAGACTGAACCAGCAAACTCCTCTGGCTCAGATACCCAGAGCTTGTCCACAGGCAGAAGAAGCTTTCAGACAGACAAGCAGTTTAGGAAACAAGTAAGTCAAACATGTGTGGGGCAAGGGACTCTGTGCCCTAAGTCATACAGTAGAGCCCCTGGAAGGGGGAGGTTGTCTATTTCATTGGGCGTATACGGACATTCAGATTCCTATAGAGGGGAACCCCTAAGGCCACGAGGAAGCACAAGCCCCTGCAAGACACAGAGTCAGAAAATGTGGACAGGACCCTCTACTTCTTGACAGGAGGATGAAACTCTGCAGGAGTGCACCAGCCCATGCAGAGCCAAACTGCAGAATCCAAGAAAGAAGTCATTTGTGTTGGTTTGTTTGTTGCTGCTGGTTCCCAGCCCTCATGGAAATCACTGTCATATCACTAGACAGATACAACATTAAGGAACAGACAGCTCAGGGTCTAGATCACAGTGTTAAGTCTTAAAAATATTAAAATGTACTCTGTTCAAAAAAGATTACATGACAAAGATTACACAACAAAGAAACAGGAAATAATTGCCCATCCAAAGGAACAAGATGAAACTCCAGAAACAAGCAAAGAAGAAAACGAGACTTAGGGTATATGGGACAAAGACTTTTTAAAAAATTATCTCAATTTAGTTAAGAAAAAAAGGAAAACGCAGAGAAATAAACTAAAGAATATCAGGAAACAATGAGTGAACCACATGAGAATCCCAATAGAGCTAGAAATTTTAAAAAGGAATCAAAGAGAAATACTGGAGTTGAAAACCACAAAAACTGAAATAAAAAATAGAAATTACCTAGAGGGTTTCAGCAGCAGATTGGAGCTGGCAATTGAAAGAATCAGTGAACCTGAAATTGAAATGACCCAGTCTGAGGAGTTGACAGATAAGAACGAGAAAAGTGAACAGAACATAAGAGACCTGTGGGCACCATCAAGCATAAGGACACAACAATGTGAAATGATGACAGTCCCTAAAGGAGAAGAGAGAGAAAATGAGGCAGAAGGACTATTCAAAGAAATAATGGGAGAAAACTTCCCAAATTTAATGAAAGAGATGAATATACAGAAACAAAAAGGCTGATGAACTCGAAATAGGATAAAGTTGAAGAGATCCACGCCCAGACGTGTGGTAGTTAAGCTGCTGAATGCCAAGGACAAGCAGAGAGCTCTGAACACTGCAGGAGAAAGCAACATGCTATGTACAAGGGAGAATCCGGTAAGATTAAGAGCCAATTTCTCATCAGACACCAAGAGGGAAGAGCCAGCAGGATGAAACACTAAAAGTGATGAAAGGAAAAGATTTCCAACGAAGAATTTTAGAGCTAGAGAGACTTTTTCAAAAATGAGGGAGAGATTATGACATTCCCAGAAAAACACATGCTGGGGAGTTTGTCACCACTTTACCTGTCCTGAGGCAATCCTGAAGGGAGCTCTTCAGACTGAACGGAAAGGAGACTGGACAGCAGATTGATGCCACAGAAATGAATAAATACCCCTGGTAAGGAGGCAACTATAAATGCCAGTATGAATACATTGTATTTTCTTGGTATGTGACTACACATTTTACTTGAAACAGGTCCAAAAGGGCAAAAGCATAAATAGTAATGATAAATCTGTAGCTCTGGATAAACAATGTATAGATATCATTTGTAACAAGTACAAGAAAAAAGGTGGGGAGACGGAAGGGTATAGGAACAGTGTATGTGAATGCTATTGGAGATAAGTTTGTGTTAAACCAGATGTGATTGGTACAGATTTAGGATATTACATTTTAGCTGTAATGGAATGAGAAAGAAAGTATATGAAAAATATATACAGAAAAAAAGGGGAAGGGACCAATAACCCTTATAAAGATAGATGCAAAAACCCTCAACAAAATACTGGCAAAAAGAATCTATAATTATGTTAAAAGGATTATGCACTGGGACCCAGTGTGATTTATCCATGAATGCAAGGGCAGTTCAACTTATGAAAATCAATGTGATATCCTACATTTATAGAATGAAGGAAAAAACCCCACACGATCATCTCAGTTGATAGAGAAATAGCATTTAACAAACTCCAAAATCCTGTCATGAATATAAGCTAGGAATATAATAAACTTTTTCAGCAGGTTGAAGAGAATTTATGAAAAACCCACAACAAATATCATACACAATGGTGAAAGACTGAAAGCTTTCCCCCTGAAATCAGGAATAAGACAACTATGCCCAGTGTCACCACTATTACTCAAAACTGTAATGGACATTCTAGCCAGAGCAATTAGGCAAGAGAAAGAAACAAAAGGCATCCAAATTGCAAAGGACGAAGTTAAATTATCCTTCTTCACAGATGATATAATCCTGGATGTAGGAAATTCCAAAAATCCACAAGAGATCTACCAGAAATAATAAATTCAGGAAAAATTTTTAGGGAAGCATCTTCAGGTCCTGTTTTAGGTAATGGTTTCTTAGAGTTTACCCCAAAAGCATAAATGACAAAAGTAAGAACATACAAATGTGACTTCATCAATATAAAAAACATATGTGCATACAAAGGACTTCATCATGAAAGTTAAAAGACAACCTACAGCATGGGTGAAATTAGTGGAAAATCACATATCTCATAAGGGTTTAATATCAATAATATATAAAGAAACCCTACAATGCAGCAACAAAATGACAAACAACCTGTAGCCATGTCCTCAAAGAAGATATATAAGTAACTAAAAAGCACACGAAAAGATGCTCAACATCATTAGCCATTAGGGAAATGCAAATCCAAACCACGATGAGATACCATTTCACACCCACTAGAATGGCTGCTATTAAAGAAAAAAAAGGAAAACAGCAAGTATTGGAGGATGTGGAGACAGAGGACACTTGTTCATATTTGGTGGGAATAGAAAATGGTGCAGCCATTGTGGAAACAGCTTGGTGTTTCCTCAGAGCTAAGTGTAGAATCATCATATGACCCAGCAATCCCACTCCAAGGTATATACCCAAAAGGACGGAAAGCAGGAATGTGAACAAATATTTGCACAATGACCTTCATCGCAGCATTATTTACAATTGCCAAAATATGGAAGCAACCCAAGTGTCCATCAGCTGATGAATGGATAAATAAAATATGGCATATACATACAAAGGAGTGTTTTCAACTGTAAGAAGAAATGAAGTCCTGATGTCTGTGATAGCATGGATGAATCTTGAGGACATTATGTTGAGTGAAATAAGCCAGTAACAAAAGTACAAATATTGTATCATCTGACTGATATGAAGTAATTATAACTAGCAAATTCATGGAGTCAGATACTAGACTGTAGGTTACCAGGGAGGTACATGGTGGGGTTAAGGAATGGGGTTTATGCTTAACTGGTACACAGTTTCTGTCTGGGTGATAGAAAAGTTTTGGTAACTGATGGTGTGTTGATAGCCCAACATTGTCGATGTGATTAGCACCACCGAACTGCATGTGGTTAACAGGGCAAATGGTAGGTGGCATATAAGTCACTAGAATAAAATATTAAGAATGGTAGGACTGTTCATAAACAGTGAATTCCAATGTAAACTCCAGAATATAGTTAGTATAATTATAATAAATTTTTTTGGCAATTCTAAGAAAGTTACCAGTGTAATGCAAGCTGTTAGGAAACGGGAAAACTGTGTGCTTGGGGGGAGGGGGTGCATGGAGCTCTACATTTGCTGCATGATTTTCAGAAAACCCACCACTTCTCTCATAAGAAATTGTGTCTGAGGATAAATTTACAGAAAGAAATTTAAGAACACTGAACTGAAAACTATAGGATTGTCTAGACATGAATTAAAAATGTCCTAAATGAAAGGTTATGCTACAGTCACAGGTCAGGACTCTCAGTAATGTAAAAGTCAGTTTTGTTCAAAGTAATCTATGAATTAAATATGACCCAACACAAATCTAAAAATAGAAAAAGGTAAATGAGTAAGTTTGCAGTTTCTGTTTTACTGATGAATCCAGAATAGCCCAAATAGAAAATCCTGACAAGATCATTACAGGAAAAGAAATAGAAAAATATACTTCACGAGCACATACTAAAAACCCTCCATAAAATCTAAACAAATCAGATCCAACAATATATGCCTCGCTCCCTGGAAACCAGTGGGGCTTAACCCAGGAAGGCAGGCTTGGTTAACATCCAAATATCAAGCAACTTAACTCACCCTATTAACAGGCTAAAATATAAACTATAAATTCATCTCTATAAACGCTGGAAAAGTCACTTGACAAATATCCATCAACCATTTCTGATAGAAACATAAATTACTCTATGCAAACCAGGGTGAAAGGAATTTCCTCAATTGACAAATGGCATCAACGAAAACTCTGCAACTAACAAACGATTAAGGTGGAATGAGAAGTTGCTGAGCAAAGCAGTGGTGGCTGCTCTCACGCCTTCCAGTCAAGGCTGGCAGACCTTAACACGTTATCCCAAAATCATGGGTTTAAGATGAGGTGGATGTAGGATATTAACTACAGCTACACTGAAGATGACAGAGGGAATAACACATCAAAACGAAATTAATTTAGGTTCTTTTCTTCTGCCAGAAGACAGAATTATTAATATTAGATTTCATTAAGTATGGTCTTAATAAAATAATAGTAACAACCAAAAGTATGCAAGTAGAATTTTTTACAGATTCCCTGGCAGAAGCATTAAAAAAAGAGAAAAAAAATTAGATAAGCTAATTAAATAGAGTAGAAAAGGAAGAAAATCAGAATCAAAGAAAAAGTATGTTGATGGAAAACAAAAATACTGTGTTGTGAAGCTGCCCAGGTTATTGAGATAAGTACAATAACATGTTCCTAAAGAAAGAATTGCTCAGATTTTTAAAAGCAGTTTTAGTGAGTTATATTCACATACCATTCAATCATCCACAGTGTACAATCAGTTGTTCACAGTAACATCATACAGTTGTGCATTCTTCACATCACAATCATACCTTGAACATATTCATTACTCCAAAAAAATTAAAATAAGAATAAAATGAAACTAAAAACAAACACACAAAACATCCAATACCCCCATTCACTCACATTATTCAAGGTTTTCACAATGACACCTTCACACTATGTGAGCTGCACAGTTATGCAATCGTCTTCAAGAATCAAGGCTCCTGGGTGCAGGTCGACAGTTTCAGGTATTTCCTTCTCGCTATTCCAACACACTAAGAACTGAAAAGGGGTATCTATATATTGCGTAAGAATGCCCTCCAGAGTGACCTCTCCACTCCATCTGAAATCTTTCAGTCACTGAAACTTCATTTTGTTTCATTTCGCTTCGCCCATTTTGGTCAAGAAGGTTTTCTCAATCCCATGATGCCGGGTCCAGGCTTATTCCCAGGAGTCATATCCCGCATTGCCGGGGGATTTACACCCCTGAGAGTCAGGTCCCACGTAGGGTGGAGGGAAATGAGTTTAGCTGCCGAGTGGGCTTAGAGAGAGACAGAGAGGGGCCACATCTGAGCAATAAAGGGGTTCTCTGGGGGTGACTCTTAGGCACCATTGTAAGTAGGCTTAGCCTCTCCTTTGCAGTAACAAGCTTCATAAGTGCAAGCCCCAAGGTCGAGGGCTCGGCCTTTTAAATTGTCAGCCCTCAATGTTTGTGAGAATATCAGCAACAAGCCAGGTGGAGAAGTCCAACATTTTCACCCTTCTCCCCAGTTCCCTAGGGGGGTCCTGCAGAAATATTTTTATTCTCTCCCCAAATTACTTTGGGATATATCAGGATTTCACACTATTCTGTACAAACCTACCAGATCTCACTTCTTATTCAAAGTTCCATGTAATGATGGTATTTGAATAAACTGACCATACAAGTTAAATTACGTATTGTGCCACAGAAACTATAGATACTGCACCATACAAACATCTCTTCCTTTGGTCTTGCACAGATTTTGAAGTTTCAAAATACAGTCAGCATTATCCTTTACCCTTTGGCCTGATTTGCCTGAGTCCTAACCGGATCTGCTTGATTCATATCTCTCACTGAAGTCTGAACCCTTTTTCAGCTTTCTGAACATTTGCTGTATTATGATACTGACATTCATAGCCCCCTAGCTCTAGTTCTGAGTTTTGGGTGTCACACGGATACCCACATTTCCAGAGACTGAACAGGTTATACACACAGAGCTCAGTGCCTTGGAATCTGGAGATAACCAAGGAACAGATGTGACCTCTGTAAGGGCTCACAGTCTAGAGACCATCACAGGAAGTGTCCCCTGATAAGCTGTGCTCTAAGACTCCATTCTCAGAGTTTACACACTGTAGTTAGTCGTATAAGTGGGGCATTATAGTATCTGTCTTTTCATGTCTGGCACACTTCACTCAGAATGCTGTCCCCAATATCCATTCACGTACTTGCACCTCCCACAGCTTCATTCCTTCTTGCAGCCTCTCAATATTCCATTGTGTGCACACACCACAGTCCACCACTCTGCTCATCAGTCAGTGTACCTTCAGGCCACCTCCATCCATTCAAGTCGTGAATCCTGCCTCCATAAACAGCAGTGTGCAAACGTGCATTCATGTCCCTGCTCTCAGGTCTTCCAAGTATGTACCCCATAATGAGGCTGTGGGACCTTACGGCCCCCACATACTTAGCTTCCTGTGGAACCACCACACTGACCTCCAAATAGGCTACACCGTTCTGTTTCCCCACCGACAGTAAATAGGTACATCCCTCTCTCCATGTTTTCTCCAGCACTTGTATCCCTCTGTTTATATTTTTCCCTGCAATTTTATAGAGATATAGTCACATACTAGACAAGCATCCACAGTGTACAATCAGTTATTCACAGTATCATCATATAGTTGTGCATTCATCAGCACATTAGCATTTGAACATACTCCAACAAAAAACTTTAATAAAGTAATGAAAAAGATAAAAAAAATTAAAATACAATACAGTACAATAATAAGGTCAGACAACAACACCACTACCAAGATTCCCATACCCCTTTCTTATATACCCCTCTCATAGACACTTAGTTTGGTATATTACCTTTGTTACTGTTTACCATAGAATCCGGTTTGCATTGATTATATTTTTCCCCAATACCATCCCTTTTTCAACACCTTGCAAGGTTGACATTCATTTGTTCTCCGACATGTAAAAACATTTCTATATTTGTACATTTAGTCCTCATGATTGACAACTCTAGGTTTCACTAAGATGAGCAATCCCAGTCTTTATCATCCGTTTTTCCTTCTGGTGTCATGCTTCCCCTAAACCTCCTATTTCAACTTTGCTCACAGACATCTTTGTTCAGTATACTTACAACATTGTGCTGCCATCACACACTATTGTGCTATCCATTTCTGGATCTATACAATCAATCTATTGAACATTCTACACTCCTTCAGCATCAGTTGCCCAATCTCTACCCTCTTTCTATCTCCTGATAACCTGTGTTCTCAACTTTAACACTCAAAGTTTGCTCATTGATGTTAATTCACATCAGTGAGACCATACAGTTTTTGTTCTTTTGTTTCTAACTTCACTCAATGTAACATCCTCAAGGTTCATCCACATTATTGCATGTTCTGTGACTTTGTTCTGTCTTACAGCTGCTTGATATTCCACCATGTATATATACCACAGTTTATTTATCCACTCATCCATTGATGGACATTTGGGCTGTTTCCATCTCCTGGCAATTGAGAATAATGCCACTATAAACATCGGTTTACAAATGTCCAGTCCTGTCTTAGCTCTCAGTTCCTCTGAGTAGATACCCAGTAATGGAATTGCTGCATCATATGGCAATTCTATACTTAGCTTCCTGAGGAGCCACTACACTGCCTCCCAGAGTGGCTGCACCGTTCTACATTCTCACGGTGACTCTTTGTCCATATCCTTTCCAGCACTTGTAATTTTCAGTGTTTTTTTTAATAATGGCCATTCTACTAAGTGTGAGATGATAGCTCATTGAGGTTTGATTTGCATTTCCCTAAAAACTAGTGAAGTTGCGCATCTTTTCATATGTCTTTGTATTTCCTCTTCAGAAAAGTATATATCCATGTCTTTTACCCAAATTTTAATTGGTTGTTGGTCTTTCTGTTGTTGAGTTGTAGGATTGCTTTATATATTCGGAATATTAAACCCTTGTCTGATATGTGGTTTCCAAATATTGTCTCCCATTGTGTGGGCTGCCTTTTTACTTTCCTTACAAAGTCCTTTGATGTACAAAAGTGTTTAATTTTAAGGAGATCGCATTTATCTTTTTCTTCTTTGATTGCTCATGCTTTGCGTGTAAAGTCAAGGAAACCAAATCCTGTCATAGGATCTTTACGATATTTCCCTACATTTTCTTCTAAGAGTCTTATGGTCTTAGCACTAATTTTTAAATCCTTGATCCACTTTGAGTTAATTTTTGTAGGAGGTGTGAGATAGGAATCCTCTTTCATTCTTTTGGATATGGATTTCCAGTTCTCCAAACACCATTTATTGAAGAGGCTTCTCTGTCCAAGCTGCTTTGGCTTGACTGCCTAATCAGAGATCAATTGTTTGCAGATGAGAGGGTCTATTTCGGAACACTCAATTTGATTCCATTGTTTGGTATATCTATCTTTATGCCAGTACCATGCTGCTTTGACCACTGTAGCTTTGGAGTAAGTTTCAAAATCAGGTAGTGTGAGACCTCCCTCTTCATTCCTCTTTCTCAAGATATTTTTGCTATTTTGGGTACATGGCCTTTCCAAATAAATTTGATAATTGGTTTTTGTATTTCTGCAAAGTAAGTTGTTGAGATTTTAAGTGGTATTGCCTTGAATGTATGAATCGGTTTAGGTAGCATGGCCGTCTTCACTGTACTCAGTCTTCCAATCCATGAACACGGTATGTTCTTCCATTATTCCTGCTCCTGTTTGATTTCTTTTAGCAGTTTCTTGTCGTTTTCTGTGTGTAGGTCTTTGTGCCCTTGGTTAAGTTTATTCCTAAATACTTGGTTCTTTTGGTTACTATTTTAAAGGGAATGTTTTTTTCTTGATTTCCTCCTCCTGTTGGTCATTACTTGTGTCCGGGAACACTACTGATTTTTGTGTGTTGATCCTGTAGCCTGCCATTTTGCTGTATTCATTGATTAGTTCTAGTACATTTGCTGTAAATTTTTCTGGGTTTTCTACATAGAGGATCATGTCATCTGCAGCGAAACTCTTGCTTCTTGTTCTCCAATTTGGATGCTTTTTATTTCTTTTTCTTACCTAATTGCTCTAGCTAGAATTTCCAGCACAATGTTGAGCAACGGTGGCGACAGTGGGCATCCCTGTCTTGTTCCTGATCTTAGAGGGAAAGGCTTTCGGTGTTTCCCCATTGAGTGTGATGCTTGGTGTCTGCTTTTCATAATTGCCTTCATCATATTGAGGAAGTTCCTTTCTATTCCTATCCTTTGAAGTGTTTTCTTCAAGAAAGGGTGTTGAATTTTGTCAAATACCTTTTCTGCATCAATCGGGATGATTATGTGCTTCTTCCATTTTGATTTATTGATGTGGTGTATTTCAATAATTGTTTTTCTTGTGTTGAGTCAACCTTGCATACCTGGAATAAATCCCACCTGTTCACTGTGTATAAGTCTTTTAATGTGCTGCTGGATTTGATTTGTGAGTATTCTGTTGAGAATTTTTGCATCTACATTCATTAAAGAGATTGGTCTATAATTTCTTTGTAGTATCTTTGTGTGACTTTGGTATTAGGGTGATGTTGGCTTCATAGTTAGCTTTCCCTTCTCTTCTTCTTCTTTTCTTTTTTTTTTTGAAGAGTTTGAACAGGAATGTTACTAATTTTTTCTTGACTGCTTGGTAGAATTCACATGTGAAGCCATCTGTTCCTGGGCTTTTCCTTTTAGCAGCTTTTTGACGACTGACTCAGTCTCTTTACCTGTGACTGGCTTGTTGAAGTCGTCTGTTTCTTCTCGAGTTAATGTTGGTTGTTCATGCTTTCCTCATAAATTGTCTATTTTGTCTAATTTGTCTAGTTTATTAGCATATGGTTGCTCGTAGTGTCTTCTCATTATCTCTTGTATTTCTACCGGTCAGAAGTTATGTCTCCTTTCCCATTTCTGATTGTATTCATTTGCATCTGCTCACTTATTTTTCTTTTTCTTTCCCTTTTTGTTTTTGGTTAGCCTAGTTAAGGGATTATCAATTTTATTAATTTTTTCAAAAAATCAGCTTCTGGTTTTGTTGATTCTCTTTATTGTTTTCCTGTTTTTAATTTCATTTATTTCCGCTCTATTCTTTTTTATTTCTTTCCTTCTGTTTGATGTGGGAAAGTTTCCTGTTCTTTCTCTAGTTTCTGCAGGTGAATAGTTAAGTCCTCAGTTTTTGCTTTCTTCTCCTTTAATATAGGCATTTAGGGCAATAAATTTCTCTCCCAGACCAACTTTTGCTGCATTCCATGAGTTTTGATATGTTGTGTTTTTGTTGTCATTTGCCTTGAGCTATTTACTAATTTCACTTGTAATTTCTTCATTACCCACTTGGTTTCTAAGAGTGTGTTGTTAAGCCTTGTATATTTCTGAATTTTCTGAGCTTCCTCCTGTTATTGATTTCCAACTTCATTCCATTATGATCTGAGAAAACGTTTTGTATAATATCAATATGTTGAAAGTTGCTGAGACTTGCTTTGTGACCCACCATGTGGTCTCTCCTAGAGAATGATCCATGAGCACTTGAGAAAAATGTGTATCCTGCTGTTGTGGGGTGTAGTGTTCTATAAATGTCTGTCAAGTCTAGTTCATTAATCATACAATTCAACATCTCTGTTCCCTTATTGGTCCTCTGTCAGAATGTTCTATCCATTGAAGAGTGTGGTGTACTGAAGACTCCAGCTATTATTGTAGAGGTATATACTTCCCCCTTCAGTGCTGTCCATGTTTGCCTAGTGAATTTTGGCACATTCTGGCTAGGTGCAAAAGTATTTACAATTGTTATGTTTTTTGATGAATTGACCCTTTTAATAATATATAGTCCTTCTTTATCTCTTGTAATTGTTTTACATTTGAAGTCTAATTTGCCTGATATTGATACAGCTACTCCTGCTTTTTTCTGGTTGTTGTGTTTGTGAAATATCTTTTTCCAATGTTTCATTTTCAGCCTATTTCTGTCCTTGTTTCTAAAGTGAGTTTCTTGTAGACAGCATATAGATGGGTCCAGTTTTTCATCCATTCTGTCAGTCTATGTCTTTTTATTGGGGAGTGTGCTGGTTTCAATGTATTGTGTCCCCCAAATGCCATTATCTTTGTGGTCTTGTGTGGGGCAGATGCTTTGGTGCTAGTTAGATTTCCTTGGAGGGTGCCCCACCCAGCTGTGGGAGATGATTCTGATGAGATGTTCCCATGGAGGCATGGCCCCGCCCATTCGGGGTGGGCCTTAATCTGTGGAGCTATATAAATGAGCTGACTCAGAGAGAGGGAACTAACTGAGTGCAGCTGGGAGTGATGTTTTGAAGAGGAGCAAGCTTGCTGGAGAGGAACATCCTGGGAGAAAGCCGTTTTGAGGCCAGAGTTTTGGAGCAGATGCCAGCTGCCTTCCTAGCTAGCAGAGGTTTAGCGGACACCATTGGCCATCCTCCGGTGAAGGTACCCGATTGCTGAGGTGTTACCTTGGATGCTTTGTGGCCTGAAGACTGTAACTGTGTAGCAAAATAAACCCCCGTTTTATAAAAGCCAATCCATCTCTGGTGTTTTGCATTCTGCAGCATTAGCAAACTAAGACAGATTTTGGTACCAGAGAAGTGGGGTGCTTTTGTTGCTGAGTCTGCAAATACCAAACATGTTGGAACGGCTTTTTAAGTGGATACGGGGAAGATTCTGGAAGAATTGTGAGGAGCTTGATAGAAAAGGCCAAAACTGCTTTAAAGAGACTGTGTGTGGAAATATGGACTCTAAAGATACTTCTGATGAGGCCTTGAGCAGAAATGGTGAATTTGTTGTTGCAAACTGGAAGAAAGGTGATCCTTGTTTTAAAGTGGCAGAGAATTTGGCAAAATTGAGTCCTGGTGTTGGATGGAAGGAAGAATTTGAAAACGACAACCTGGAATACTTAGCTGAGGAGATCTCCAGACTACGTGTGGAGGAGATACCCTGGCTTCTCCTTGCAGCTTATAGTAAAATGCGAGTGGAAAGAGATAAACTTAGAACTGAACGCTTGGGTTCAAAGAAACCAGAAGCTGATGGCTTGGAAAATTATGAGCTTCCAGGGGGTGGAATCCCAGAAGCTACAGCCCAACATGAGGATGTAACCAAACATGGAACCCAGCCACCATTTCAGTACAAGCCAAGATTGGAAAAGGAGTTAAGCAGAAAGGATTTGTGGAAAGTCCTATTGTCTAAAGGCTTTGACCCCTGTGTGCATCATGCAAAGCCAACAGAATTTTTGCGAGATCTTTATAGACAGAGCCATTGCCAGTCTGGACTGGAGGAGACAGACAAGGAAAAAATTAAAGGAAAAATCTCTTCAAAGACAGAGCCATGGAGGTTGAGGTCTGGAGTCAGGAGGTCTTGGGCTGGGAGAGCGGAGCAGCCCACACGCATGGAAAGGGTGAGTTTGCCCTGGAGGTCGAGGGCGGGCTTTCCGCCTTGATGCTCTGGAAGAGTTTTGCCACCTCAGGTCCCAAAGAGGGTGGAGCACATTCCCAGGGAATTGGGGAGAGCCTGGCTGCCACCACACTGTTCTGAAGGGGTTGAGCGTGTGCCCCGGAGATGGAAGGGAATCTGGGAGCTGCCCCGATGTTTGAGGAGGGTGGGGCTGAGAAGATGGTCTCCCCAGTGTGTGGATATGTTGGAGCACTCACCTAAGCGTTTGGAGAGGAACGGGCTGCAGAAAAGGCCCTTGGGAAGGGTTAGGCTCCCACTCTCTCAAGCCCCAAGGATGCAACATTGTTCTGTAAATGACTCTCGGACTTTGAAATCTAATGGAGTTTGTCCTGCGGGTTTTAGGAACTGTTTTGCTCCTGTTGACCCTGTTTTCCTTACTGTTTCTCCTTATGGCAATGGGAATGTTTATCCTATGAATGTCTCTCCTTTGTATATTGGGAGCACATGACTTGTTCTAAGTTCACAGATCCACAGATAAGGAAAGATTGTGCCTTGGGACTGACCATGCCTAAATTGATTTTGATGGGATTTTGTGCTTATCTTTTGTTACTGAAATGATTTAAGTTTTTGTGATATTGTGATGGAATGAATGCATTTTGTATTTGGAAAGATAGTGTCATTTTGGGGTCCAGGGGGTGGAATGTGCCGGTTTCAATGTATTGTGTCCCCCAAATGCCATTATCTTTGTGGTCTTGTGTGGGGCAGACGCTTTGGTGCTGGTTAGATTTGCTTGGAATGTGCCCCACCCAGCTGTGGGTGATGATTCTGATGAGATGTTCCCATGGAGGCGTGGCCCCACCCATTCGGGGTGGGCCTTGATCAGTGGAGCTATATAAATGAGCTGACTCAGAAAGAGGGAACTAACTGAGTGCAGCTGGGAGTGATGTTTTGAAGAGGAGCAAGCTTGCTGGAGAGGAACATCCTGGGAGAAAGCCATTTTGAGGCCGGAGCTTTGGAGCAGACGCCGGCTGCCTTCCTAGCTAGCAGAGGTTTTCCAGACGCCATTGGCCATCCTCTGGTGAAGGTACCCGATTGCTGAGGTGTTACCTTGGACACTTTGTGGCCTGAAGACTGTAACTGTGTAGTGAAATAAACCCCCATTTTATAAAAGCCTATCCATCTCTGGTGTTTTGCATTCTCCAGCATTAGCAAACTAGGACAGGGAGTTTAATCCATTAACATTTAGTGTTATTACCGTAAAGGCGGTACTTTCTTCTACCATTTTGTCTTTTGGATTTTATATGTCAGGTCTTATTCTTTTCTCTCTCTCTCCTTTTACCCTTCTTGATAGTCTTCATTTCTACACAGTTCTCCAAACATCTCTCTCCTGTCTTTTCCTATTAGCCTGTAGCATTCCCTTTAGTATTTTTTGTATTGCAGATCTCTTATTCACAAACTCTCTCAGTGCCTGTTTTTCTGAAAATATTTTAATCTCTCCCTCATTTTTGAAGGACAGTTTTGCCAGATATAGAATTCTGGGTTGGTAGTTTTTCTTTTTCTGTATCTTGAATATCTCATACCACTGCCTTCTTGCCTCCATGGTTTCTGTGTTGAAATCTGTTTATACTCTTATTGAGCTTCCCTTGTATGTGATGGATGGCTTTCCTCTTCGTGCTTTCAGAATTCTCTCTTTGACTTTGACATTGGACAATCTGATCAGTAAGTATCTTGGAGTAGGTCTATCGGAATCTATTCTGCTTGGGGGATGCTATACTTCTTGAATCTATAATTTTATATCTTTCATAAGAGTTGGGAAATTTTTAGTAATTATTTCTTCTATTATTCTTTCTGCCTGTTTTCCATGCTCTTCTTCTTCTGGGACACTGATAATATGTATGTTCATGTGTTTTATGTTGTCATTCAGTTCCCTAAAATCCTGCTCATATTTTTCCATTCTTTCCCTATCTGTTCTTTTGTGTATATGATTTCAAGTGTCCTGTCTTCCAGTTCACTGATTCTTTCTTCTGCCTCTTCATATTTTCTGTTGTATGTCTGCATTTTGTTTTTCATCTCTTCTCCTGTGCCTTTCATTCCCATAAGTTCTGCAATTTGCTTTTTCAACCTTATGAATTCATCTTTATGATCATCCAGTATCTTCTTTATATCTTTCATCTCTTTTGCCACATTTTCCTTCAGCTCATTGATTTGCTTTTGGAGATTTGTTTGAACGTGTGTAATTAGTTGTTTCAATTCCTGTATCTCAGTTGAAGTGTTAGTTTGTTCCTTTAGCTAGTCCATATTTTCATATTTCCTACTATGGCTAATTATTTTTAGCTGTCTAGGCATCTGATTTTCTTGAGGAGTTTATTCTGGAGTTTGTTTCCACTCTTTTACCTAGGTTTCCTTGTTGGTTGGCCTTGTTCTCTATATGTTCTTTGGCATTCAGTTGAACTTATTCTAGACCTCTAATCTAGTTTCTGTTTAGCTGATCACAATTTTTCACCTCTTGTTTTCCTGGTTCTTGCTCTGCCTCTATGTAACCTTTTTGTGAGAAGGTTCCCCAAATATAATTGACCCCAATCAGATTTCCCAGTCCAAACAGGCCCAGGTCTCAGGAGGAGAGTGTAGCTCATATCCCATTTCCCTGAGACTGAAGCCCCACGTGTTTTCAGGCTCTCCTGTGAAGCCTGTAGACTCTGTGCTTTTCCTATCCTGTCCAGCAGGTGGCACCCATCAGCCCGCAGCTCCCCACAGGGTAAAGAGGTGCCACGGATGCCTTTAATCCTCCCCAGCCCCTGTCCCTGCTGGGGGTGTGGCTGGCTCAAGCTGGTTTCTGTCTTCCAGCCCCTGGAGTCCGAGTGCTTTGGAGGAGGGCTGCCACTTAAACTGGGCCACGACCCCCTTTTCTTGAGGAAGTTATGCCCGTTAGGGAGTCGTGTCCCCCACTAGACTCATAGCTTTGTCTCTGCCCTTGCCTGGGTACAGCAGCCAATTGCAAATATCTGAGGCAAATATCTAATGAGCTACTTAGAACAGTTATCTAAAAAAAAAAAAAAAAAAGGGAAATAAAGAAATCTCTTTTCAAGGCCTTTCCCCAGCCTCCAAGTTTTGTCAATCCCAGTACAGACTATTTAAATATAAACTTTTTAGGCTATTATCTCTTTCACTTGAATAGTTACTCTGAGACAACTTGATTCCCACCCTTGCTGGGGATAGTGTTTAAGCAGGAGCTCTGATGGGCTACTGAAAAGCAAAAAGATAAAGAATTTGGAGAGCAAGAAAAAAAGAAAAAAAAAAAAAAAAAAACCTTTTCAAAGCCAGCTCCCAGCTCCCCAGGTTTGCAGATGAGAGTTGGGAACACGTATCTACCTGCCCCTTCTGCTTGGAGCCCAGCCCTTTTCCAGTGTTCTGAACACCAAAGGTCTCTGTCTTTTTTTTTTTTTTTTTGGCTGTTGTTGTTTGCCATGCTTGCTCCCTCTGCGGCACTGAATGCTCTCAGTTTCTTACGTGTCTGCTCTCAATTCATCTGCACTTGGAGCTTTCACTCAGCCGTCCACTTTTGTTAATTAATTCTGCATTTGGGGCTGGGTTGAACACCCCTTCTTGGTCCCAGCACAGATTCTTTCTTCATCCCTCAGGGAACCAGATGCAAACCAGTCTGCTGTGCCTGGGAGGGGAGTGGTGCCAGCCCCCTGGCTGGGGAGACTTACAGGGTTTTGCCGCAATTTCAGCTGTTCTGCTCACTCCAGATCGGTGTATGATGCGGGACTGATCACAGACGTCCCTGTAACAGCTGCTCCGTACAGTTCCTGGCTATTTACCAGCTGTCCTAGAGGAGTAACTCTGTCTGTTTTTCAATGCAGCGATGTTCTGGGTTCTGAAAGGACACCTCAGACTTCATGACTCTTGTAGAGAAAGATACAGTGATAGAAGAACACGAACCAGGCACTGCTCTGAGATCCCTTCCTGTGACTGGACGCTGGATGTGTCCCTTCCTGGGTTTTAAGTGTGATGAGGGATAAACTAAATACCTTTGTTTATAAAATAGTTCATGATTTTGTAACAGTCTCGTCATTGTTCCATGCACTTAGAGTTGGAAAGGAGGATTCGGTGAGGCCGTCTCAGCCTGCAGCTCTAACTCAGCACGTTCATTTCCTTCTAAACCTCGCTGTGGGCCCCTGAGGCCTCCCCGTCCTTTCCTTGCCCTGGAGCTGCCGGGATCCTGGCTGTGGCACAGCCGGCTTGGGGAAGGCACACAGGGCCTCTGCCCGGGAGCCTGGGTCCAACTTGCTGCTTATCGTCCCCGGAAAGGGCACTGGCCCTGCCCCTCCCCAGCCGCCCCTCCCTGCGCCGTCAGCTGAGAGGGAATTACTGGGCCTCAGGGCACCTGCAGCGGGAGCCCAGGGGTTGTTTAGGGAGTGGGCACGGGGCACACAGGTGCAGTCCGTGGGCCCAGAGTCACCCTGGGTCCCTGTCCTCCCGCCGGGTCACCCTGGGTCTCAGGCAGAGGACCAGAGCCCAGGAGCTCTGCTGGTCTCGGGAAAGAGCGGGGACCCCCTTGAACAGAGGGCAGTGGGTGCTGAGGTCTGCCGAGGCCTGGGGACCTGGGCTGGGTGCGTCCTCCACACCGTCGGGGGTGTTGGGATTTGGGGGTCCCTGTGCAGGGTACGGATGGCCCCCTTGCTGAGCTTGTGTTGAACCTCACGGAGGGCAGCTCACCCACCACTGGACGCTGGACTGTGGACAGACAGACTAGCCCCCCTTCTCTGGAAACTGAGATTCCAGCAGGGGACGATGGTGACAACAAGCATCTGAGACTGGGACAAGGGAACTGCAGGCAGAGGATGTCAAGAGGGGGTTGGTGTGATGCTCTTTGGTGCAGCTGACATTTAAGCAGAGCCCTGAGTCACAAAAGGGGGTGCTGGTAGGACAGCTAGGATGGGGGTCCCAGGCCCAGGGACAGCAAGGGGCCCCCAAGGCAGGTGTGGGCTTGTGCTCCCTCAGGCTCTGGACGGACTGAAGGACTCGAGAGCCCACCCCCCCCACACACCCCACACCCTGCCTCCCTGGGCTTGGGGATCCATCCTCCACACCCTGGAAGGATCCCGGGGAACAGTCAGGCCAGGTGAGCCCCTGGGAGGAGGGGCTGGGTCTGGGATGGAGCCCCCTCCTCTCTGGGGCTCCGAGAGCAGAAGGGGTTCCCTCCTCCCGGGATGAAGGGCCTGGCCCCATGCAGAGCCCTCCGGGAAGGGGCAGCCTTGGCTGAGTTCCTCAAGGGTGTGATGAGCTGCTATCCCAACCCTCCATGATGCCTCTCCTCACCAGTTGGCCCTGGCGCAGCCGGGAGGCCATGGCTGTGCCAAGTTCCTGGGACCCCATATAGCAGCTGTAAAGGCAGCAACGTGAGGAGCCAGGACAACCCCTGGATCCAGCCAGCACGGGCCCCGGAGATGCAGCCCCTGCTCCTGACCCTCGGCCTTGGCCTGGTGGCGGTTCTAGGGGTGCAGGATCCCCTGGCCTTCCCCCAGGAGGAGCCGGATGTGTGGCTGGGACGGGGCGGGCTGGGCTGGAGGGGGCAGGGGGTGGGGGCACTGCCGGTGAGGCCTGGGGCTCGCGCCCTCTTAGGGAGCCTGCGCTTTGGGGTCAGCAGGTAGCTCCACTCAAGGGCTCTGCCCTGACCCTCCCACGGGGCCCGTCCAGGGAGAGCAGGAAGATTCAGAGCCAAAGGACCCCCTTCTTGGGTTGTCTGTCCCCTTGGGCATGGGGGTGGGACTCAGAGAAAGTGCTGGAAGGAAGGGAACCCCGCCCTGAGAGGGAGCCTCTGCTGTGCCGGCATGGGGGGTGAGTGGCTGGGGTTCAGGGGTGGGGTGGGGGCTGCCGGGCGAGCTGCCGGGTTAGCCATGGGGGGCTGTGGGGGGCGCTGGCTGTGCAGGTGGCACGGGGCTGTGGCCCGTGGCCGGAGCAGGAAGAACGAGCCAAGCGCGGGTGGAAGCGCCTCTTCCAGATTTTGGGGACGTGGTGCATGAAGAACATCGTGGCCGACAAGGAGGTCGGGGACAGCAAGATACACCTGAGTCGCCCCTTACAGTCTCGGTCCCGAGTGGCGGCAAAGTGAAGGTCTCCCTGTCATACCCGTGAGTCCCCTGGCACCACACTGGGCCCAGCTCCTGACACCCCTCACCCTCGCCAGGCCATGGGGGGCCTGGGTGGGGGTGAAGCGAAACGGGGAACTCAGGTTGGAGCACCCATCAGCAGTGGAGCGGGACAGGGAGGCCCAACACATCCCCCCCAAAGCACAAACGGGCATGTGGACCCACGGCCTGTGTCCCCAGGAAGAATGGAGAGTGTCACAAGAGAGGGACAGTCCTGGAGAAGACGGCTGTGCCTGGCAAACACAGTGCCTGTGAGTCCGGGCGCCAGCACCCCCACAACCCCACCCTGCCCCCTAGAGTGGTGGGACGCCCTGCTGTGGGGGCTTTTCACCTCACAGTAGTTGTTCACACGGCACTTGGGTCTGGGATGTTGGGGACCCCAGCACTAGGGTCAGGCTGGTCACCTGGGGACAGCTGCCTGGATCTCCAGAAGGCAAGGAGGTCGGAGGGGCTGTCACCCCATGTCTGGGAGCCCTGCCACACTGTCCCCAGGTCTGGATGCTCACATCCCGTTCCTGTGTTTTCGGGGTCCCCCACAGGTGGGGGCACGATCCACATGTACGTGGAGGGGCTGCCAGCAGAGGGCCACCGCATTCTCTACTTCGAAGGAGAGTTCCAGGGAGAAAGATTCCAGATGGGGAAGCTCGTGGGTGAGTGTCCTCCCATCCTATGTGTCCCCCCCCCAGTCCCCACAGTTCAGCTTCCAAGGCCACCTCTCTGCCCCCACGTGAGCCTGAAGGGGACCCTGGGCCGGTATCCCTTCACCGGGCAGGTGGCAGGTCCAGGGCTGCGGTCGGAGGCCCCGCGGGTGGGAACTCGGCGGGCAGGGTGGGGACCGATAGGGGACAGAGTCAGACATAGCCCACTATGACCCGACCCCTCGAGGGGGGATTCCCACCACCCAGATGCAAAGCATGGCTTTCGGGGGGGTCTCTGGGTGTGGGCCTGGGGTCGGCGAGGCAGAGGGGTACGGTGGCTGGGGACGCTTTCCCTGAGGACCCCCAGGGGAGTGAATTCCAGTGGCTCTCTTGGCACAACCCCTGTGCAATGGAGGCCCCCCAGGCAGGAGCATCATCCTGGGAGTGGGCTTGGGCAGCCGCAAGACCTGAGGGGCCCTGAGTGGGTGGGGGCTCCCACCCCTACCCCTCTCGGGACCTGCTCAGCCGTGGGTGCTCTGGATGGAGCCCCAGACAGGGAGTAGGAGCCCTGGGTGGCTTTCCGGGCGGCTCCCCCCAACGGTGGGCCCCCCAGGGTTGAGCCCCCACCCCTCCCGGGGTCTGTTCAGCCGAGGCCTTCCCAGAGATGCCCCAACCTTGCTCAGGGGGGGCCCCTCCTCGCCGTCCCACCCGCAGGTAGAAATCTGGGTGTGAACTCGGAGGCCCTGGAAGAGTTTAAGAAATCCTCACAGCGCAGAGGGTTCCAGCTGGAGAACATCGTCACCCCTGTCCAGATGGGTACAGGGGGCAGTGCCCGGCGGGTGCCTCGGGGAGCCCTCGTGAGGGTGGCTCAGCAGGTGCCACCCCTGACCCCTGTCGTCCTGCAGCTGTACATTTCCTTCCCACAGAACACTGCACCTCCAGCAGGGACCAGGCTAAGTCAGGGGGCCCCAGCAAGGGTCCCAGGGTCACCAGGTGTCCAGAGCCACCTGGGGACCCCTGACTTGCAGGCAGGAGGGGCCTGGCCTTGGCCCCGCGATGCCTTCTGTGCTTGCCTCACCTCTGGGGCCCGCACTGCTCCGTCTCTGGCGGGAACGTTCCACGCCCTTTCTCTCCTCCACCAGCGCTGGTCGTGCTGCTTGTGCACGGGAAGAACAGCCCCTCCCAGGCCTGCAGGGGCCCTGCACACCCGCCCCGCCCCCGCCACGCCAGCACCCAGCCCACCCCGCCCCCGCACGGCCCCGCCCAGCACCCCGAGGGTGCCCTGGTCTCTTCTCCCACAGTTGGATCGTGGGGCCCCTGACTGATGAGTCTGCTCGTCAACCTCGGAGGGGGGACCCGGGATCCGCCAGGGGCACGGGGCCTGCGAGCCGAGTGGGAGGAGACCCTGGAGCCCACCCGGTCCGCGAAGGCCGCGTTCTGCCGGGTCAGGTGTCACGAGACCACCCCCGCGGGAACGCAGCTCTGGCTGCTGAGAGACCACGGGAAGGAGCCCCCAGCCCACCCCACCTGCCAGGCCCCCACTGCCCCGAGAGCGCCCCTCTGCAGCAGCCCCCGTCCAGCCCGTGACCTCCCCCCACCTCGCCCCACTGACTCCCCCTCTTTCCCAGGGGCGAGGACTCGCCCTCACCGTGGTAGCGCCGAAGCACCCCCAGGAGCCCCCGGCTTCCCTCCCCCTGCTCACCCCCAGCCTCCACCCCCTCCTGATTCTCCATAAACAGCTTCAGCATCCCCGGGACTCGGCTTGTCTGTTGGGGTCCCCCGCGGCACTGCTCTGGGCGACCCAAGGTTGTCTGCTGGGAGGTGGGGGGTGGGAGGCCGGGCGGGGAGGACGCGAGGCCCCGCGGGGGTCCTGGCTCCCCGTGGTGGGCGCGGCTGCTGGGTCTGAGGGGGGTCCTCCCTGCCTGGAGGGTTTCTGAGAGCCCACGCCCCTGGCTCCCAGTTCGCGGCAGTGGGTGCGGTTTGGGGCGGGACCCCGATGAGTGGCGGGACTTGGACTTGGAGGATCCCTGGGTCCCGGCTGCAGCCCCAGAGATGGGGGCTCAGCGGAGCTGGGTCAAGGAGGGACTCCCTGGAGATGCTGCGGGAGTGGAGGCGGGAGGCCGTAGCTGCTCGGGCTGAGAGCCCACCATGAGGGAGAGAGCAGTGCCCTGGGACCCTGGCCGGGAGCGTGTCTGCACTCCATCTTACCCCTCTCCAGGGCTGGCCAGACACAGGCCCTGGTCCGTGGGGAGGAGACCTACCTCAGCAGTGCCTTGCTGGGGTACTCCGGTGCCACGAGTACCGTCCCCCACACCAGCCTGGCGCTTGGCCCTGAGTTGCTGTCAGCTGCTGACTGGGACCAGGCCCCCCTCTCCACGTGGGAGGGGTGACCCAAGCCCCACTAGCCCGGAGATAGGGGAGGGGTTCCCTCCGTCGCGGGGACAGTGCAACTTCCCAAGGTCCCAGGCCCCCGGCCACTGGTGGGGATGGATGGGGGCAGCCGGCGCTCCCTGTCCCCCACACCTGGGTCCCCAAATCCAGGTTGCTTCACTAGTCGGTGCAGTTTGCTTCCTAACCCACAGGGACTCTCAGGTCCTCCATGGGGTTGGGAGAAACAGGGGGGAGTTCCTGCCGAGGAGTGCAAGTGCAGGGCCAGCACGGGAAAGGCCCGGGGTCCCCCTTTCTGCAACGACAGCCCCTCCTTCCCCTCGTCCCTGTGATGCTGTGCAACCACCGAGCTGGTGCCGGCGGGGGACCACCCAGCTGACCTAGTCTCCTGGGGCCGCCGGAACAAAGCACCAGAAGCTGGGGGCTCACAACAATAGACACTTATTCCCTGTTCTGGGGACCAGAAGCCTGAAACACGGGTGCTGCTCCCTCCGGAGCCGTGGGAGGGACCCTCCTCACCTCCTCCAGCTGCAGCGGCTCCCGGCCTTCCTTGGCTCGTGGCCGCGGCTCTCGCCTCTGACCCCATCTTCTCGTGCCCCCTCCCTGCATCTTCTCTTCTGTAAAGGCGCTTGGCGGTGGATTTGGGGCCACCTGAGTAACCCAGAACGATCTCATCTCAAGACCCTTCACACAGAGGCACCTGACTTGGCCCACAGAGAGGGCTAGCCTGTGCCCTCGGCTCCTGGGAGGGCCACCTCCGAGCCCGGGAGTGTCCTGCCGTGGGTCACATGGTATCAGCTCAGCCTCTGGAGGGCTGGAGACCGAGGGCAGTGACGGAGCCCCAACAAGGCCTCCAGACCCGGGGCTCGGGAGAGTGCTCCTGGCTGACAACACCCCGTGCATGTTCTCACACGTGGATGCTGGGAAAAAGCCGCGTCCCAAATGCATGGCGAGATGCTCTGGTTTGCTAAAGCTACCACTATGCAAAATACCAGAAATGGATTGGCTTTTATAAAGGGGGTTTATTAGGTTACAAATATTCAGTTCTAAGGCCTTAAAAGTGTCTAAACTAAGGTGTCCACAAGAGGATATCTCCACTAAGGAAAGGCTGATGGCATCTGGAACACCCCTGTCAGCTGGGAAGGCACGTGGCTGGCGTCTGCTGGTCCTTTGCTCCTGGGTTATGTTTCAAAATGGCTTTCTCCAAAATGTCTCTCTCAGCTGCTCTGCATTCTTGCCTGTTCTTCAAGACGTTTCTCTCTAAGCATCTGGGGGTCTTCTCTTATCTTCTCCAGGGCAGACTCTGGGCCTCGTCTTAGTTTAGTATCTCCAGACATCCTTCTGTCTGCATCTCCAAGTGTCAGCAAGCGTCTGTGTTGGCTTCTGAGCTCCCTTAAGTAGTCAAGTGAACCGGTCAAGACCCACCCGGAGTGGGCAGGATCCACACCTCCATGGAAATAATTTAATCAGAGGTTCCACCCTAATTAACAAACTAATCAGTCTGCCCCCACAAGACTGCATTAAAGAATATGGCTTTTCTGGGGGACACAATACATCCAGACTTGCACACGAGGGGACGGTGGAAGCTGTGAGTTTGGAATCCTCCTGGATCCTCCACTCTCCTTTTGGTTGATTTTAATCTGTATCCTGAACCTGTAACAAATGACCACTCTGAGTAAAACAGCTTTCAGTGAGTTCTGTGAGTCCTCAGCAAAGCACTGAAGCTGAGGGTGATTTGGGGGACCCCTGACTTGGGGACTGCACCCCTTCAAACACCACATTTCTGCAAAGACCCTTTCTCCAAATGAGATCACAGGTCCCATAGGTTAAGGGTGGACAGATCTTTTTTGGGGCCACCATTCAACCCTCGAAACTCACTGCCAAGCTGCTACTTCAGCAGCGCCCCACTCGTGGCGCCAACATCTGCGTTTGTTTCCTATGGCCGCTGTAATAAATGCCATAAATCTAGAAGCTCAAAGCAACACAGGTCTTATCGGACAGTTCTGAAGGTCAGAAGTGTGATACAGGTCCCCCTGGGCTAAAGCCAAGCACCCCCAGGGCTGCGCTGCCCCATTGAGACCCCAGAGAAGAGGCCAGTTCTTGCCTTTTCAATATTCCTGAGACGCTTCGTTCCCAGGTTCGTGGCAACCTTTGGTGCCCAAAGCCTGGACCCGCCGGCTGAGCCTGGCCTGGCCTCGCTCTGGCTCCGTTTCCTCATCACGCCCCCATCTTTGGCTTTCTCACGCGCCTGGCCCCCTCCTGCTGACAAGGGGCCTCGTGGTTCTGTTGTGCCCCCCAGGCGACCTGGGGTGGCCTCCCCACCACGAGGTCCGCTGACTGGCAGCCCCGAGTCCCCCTGCCGCCGTGAGATTAGGACACTGACATCTTTCAGGGGGAAGTGATTCTGCCCCCCACAGCAGTAAAAAGAATGTTCCCAGTCAAGCCCACGCTCCTCCTGTCACGTGCTCTGGCAGACCTGAAAGCTTCCCCTGGCCTGCTGCTCCGTCCCCGGCTGGGCGGCCGCGTCTCCGAGAGGAAGGGCTTGGGCACCTGCCAGGGCTGGTGCTCGCCCAAGGCCAATCCCACCCAGAAGGGGCCCGGGGGAGGGGGTCAGAGCAGCCGACCCACCGGGCGCATGGCGGCCTGCAACACCTGTGCCCTGTCCTGACCCCACAGGGCAGGCCCCCTCCCTGCGAGGAGCAGCCGGGCCAGGTGCATGGGGCGGTGGGTCCATAGAAGGTTCTGGAGGGCTGCAGGACCTGGAACCGTCACCCTCTGGATCAAGAACCACCCAGGCAGGGTGCTCTGAGGGTTCCCCCATCACACACCCATCCTCACACAGACACACAGGCACAGACACACAGACACAGACACAGACATGGATACACAGACAAACACAGACACACAGACATACACATGGACACACAGACACACACAGGCACACTCACACACTTACACTGGCACAGACATACACAGACACACATAGAAACACACACACAGCCACACCTACAGACACACACACAGGCACACAGACACACAGACACACATAGGCACATACACAGACACACACGAACAGACACACACACACAGGCACAGACACAAACACACATAGATAGTTGCAGGTACACACAGACACACACACACAGATGCACACAGGCACAGACACAGGCACAGACACACACACACAGACACACACGGACACACATGAACAGACACAGACACACTCACCTGCACACACACACTGGCACAGACATACATAGACACATGGACACACAGTCACACTCACAGACACACACATAGAAAAACAAGACCCCATCTGTACTTTGGTGTGGACGCTCTGGAGGACGGATGGCAGGGGGGACACCAGAGGCCACTGGGCCTGCTTCAGCCAGTGGACCCTCTCCGCAGCCCCCATGGGGTGGACAACTAGAGGAAGGGCAGCAGGAAGAGAGGGGAGGGCCGGATTTGGGGACGTCCTTGGGGTAAAGCTGAGAAGGCTGTTTGGGTAGCGAAAGTGGAGAGTCCAGAGTCAGGGAGGCCCCCAGGTCCTGGCCGGAGGCTTGACCGGAAGGCAGGGGAACACGGTCACCACAGCCGTGGGTGGACGTGCTGGGGACGCGGCTGGATGGAGGAGGTCTGGACGAGATGAGGATTGGGGGGCACCGGCCCTGCGGCGGGAGTGGAGGTGGGACCAGCTCTCCAAGGGGCTGTCACCAGGGCTGTCTCCAGGGCTCCTGGGATGGGTGGGCAAGTGGAGGGGCCAGGGAGGGAGCCCAAGGAAGCATTTTATCTCCGCAGCCCTGAATCCAGAGGGGGACCCTTCCAGTTCCAATAAGGCCCTCCTTTCAGATGAAGCCAGAGAGGAAGGACAGCTAATTACACAGAATCAAACCCGTCCATTCACTGGGCTCCAAGCATAACGAGCAAATCACCACCCACAGGGCACAGTGCCTGGGCGTTTGTGCAGGGGAGCACATGGGAGCCCTGTCCGCAGGTCAGCCCCAAGCCAGGATAAATGGGCGGCAGCGTCGAGGCTGGGCAGAGCCATCGCAGTCCAGCAGCAGTGACGGCGCTGGCCATGTGGCCCCTTCTCCTGGCAGCCGGGCTGAGCCTGCTATCCACACTGCAGACCAAAGAGGCAGTCCAGCTGACTCCTGCAACACCTAAAGAGGTGGGTGCCTTTGGGCGGCACAGGCTTGTGTGGGTGTGCATCTCCAAGGCTGGGCCCTGGACTGGTTACAGTCTCTGGCGTTCAGAGCCCCAGGCAGACCATGGGCCAGAGAGTCCATCTCCCCAAGACTTTGGGGGGCATGTCCTCAGCAGAGGAGGGTGCAGGAGGGGCCTGAGCAAGCCTGAGGCTGACAGTGGCCATGGGTGTCCCCAGTCCAGTCCCCTGGTCACTGTCCTCCCCCAGTGGCCACTACAACTTCGCCTCCTCCACCCCCTACCCCGGGGCCTCTGCTGTCCTCTCTGGGGGGCTGGTGTGACCTGGACTATGTCCAGCCACATCAAGAGCACCTGGGCCCTGCCCTTCTGAGTCGGGGGTTCCTGTCCCCTCCATGCCCATCGTGCTCCCCACATCCATCCTTTCCTCTCTGAGAGCTGGTCAGCTCACCTGGCTGTGCCCCGACACCAGGCCTCAGGAGCCAGCTCTCCTCTGTGTCCTTTCCCTGGTAGATGCTCCCATTCAGATCCTCCCTCTCCCTCACCCCAAGAGGGAAGGGTGTGCTCAATTCCAGGGCTCACCTCAGCCTCTGGGCAAAGGGGTTCCCTGCCTAGGAGGCCCCTGAGCTCAAGGAAAGTGAGCCCCAGGAGCTTCAGAGACAGGGCAGTTGCTGGTGCTGGGAAACCAGGCTCTTGGTGGCCACATCCAAGGCAGGGTTTGTCACACACATGCATGCACAAGATCAGGACCAGCTGCATGTGTTTTTCAGAAAAAGATTTTCCGGTGGTAATGGGGAGGGGGCCAGGGCCCCCACAGGTGTTGAGAAACTCAGGCCTGGCCCACAGTTGTGGTAATTCCAGCACATGTCATTCAGTCATCTAGTGAACAGCCAAAGGGGTGGGTGGGTGGATGGCTGGGGGTAGATGGGTAGATGAATGGATGGATTGATGGGTGGATGGGTGGGTGGGTGGGTGAATAGATGGATGGATGAGTGGAGGGATGGACAGGTGGATGGAAGGGTGGAGGGGTGGGTAGATGGATGGAGGAATGTGTGTAGGGATGGATGGGTAGGTGTGAATGGACGGGGGTAGATGGATAGATGAATGGATGGATTGATGGGTGAATGGATGGAGGGATGAGTGGAGGGATGGACAGGTGGATGGGTGGATGGATGGGTGGAGGGGTGGGTGGATGGATGGAGGAATGAGTGTAGGGATGGATGGGTAGGTGGGTGGATGGCTGGGGGTAGATGGGTAGATGAATGGACGGATTGATGGGTGGATAGGTGGATGGGTGGATGGATGGGTGGAGGGGTGGGTGGATGGATGGAGGGATGAGTGGAGGGATGGACAGGTGGGTAGGTGGATGGATGGGTGGAGGGGTGGGTGAATGGATGGAGGGATGAGTGTAGGGATGGATGGGTAGGTGGGTGGATGGCTGGGGGTAGATGGGTAGATGAATGGATGGATTGATGGGTGGATGGGTGGGTGGGTGAATGGATGGAGGGATGGATGGGTAGGTGTGAAAGGATGGGGGTAGATGAGTAGATGCATGGACAGATTGATGGGTGGATGGGTGGAGGGGTGGGTGAATGGATGAAGGAATCAGTGTAGGGATGGATGGGTAGGTGTGAATGGATGGGGGTGGATGGGTAGATGAATGGACAGATTGATGGGTGGATGGGTGGAGGGGTGGGTGAATGGATGGAGGAATGAGTGTAGGGATGGATGGGTAGGTGTGAATGAATGGGGGTGGATGGGTAGATGAATGGACGGATTGATGGGTGGATGGGTGGGTAGGTGGATGCCTGTGAAGCCAGGATTGATAAGGCAAACAAAGACACCTCCAGGATAATGGACTCCAAATCCATTTGACCATCTCCCCAAGCTCTGGGCACATTTGCTTTATCTCCTCCCCTCACATCTTACCTCTTCTTTGCACCTGGCTTGGTGGAATGTTAGACCCGACATGGCTCTGGGACCATTCTTTTTCTCTAATGGGTGGGCCCACGAACCCATCCCAACCTTCAGGAAGGTAAGGCTCTGGTCCCCCTTCAGGAATCTCATACGACACTTTCTACTTGGCGCCCACCAGCATCAGCTCCTCTCATGGGTTGTAGTGTGTCCCCCCAAAATATATGCCTAAGTCCTAAACCCTCAGTACTTCAGAATGAGACTTTATTTGGAAATAAGGTCATTGCAGATGAAATTAAGCCAGTTAAAATGGAGTCCTACTGGAGTAAGGGGTTCCCTTAACCCAACAAGGCTGGTGTCCTTGTAAGAGAGAAGAGAGACAGGGAGAGGCAGGGATTCAATTGCCACATCTGCTGGCCGAGGAGCGCCAAGGGCGGCTGGCAACCAGCAGAAGCCGGAAGAGGCTGGGAAGGATTCTCAGCTTAGGTTTCAGAGGGAGCGTGGCCTGCCAACACCTTCATTTTGGAACTCTAGCCTCCAGGATGGTGAGAGGACCAACATCTGTGCTTTTGAGCCCCCCACTTTATGGTGGTTTGTTGCTGCGACTCCAGGAAACTAAGCTGGCCCCCCTCCCTCTGAGAGTTGGCTCAGGTCCAAGGCCTGGGGCCCCTTGGCTTAGCCCTGTTAATCTAACCCACTTTCCCAAGTTTGCATTATAAACCAAACAAAAAAGATTTCCTGCTCCCCTCTCTTCTATTTACTTCCCACTCCTCCTCTTAAACCCTCAAATCTCTCTTTTAAAAAAATTCATCTGAAAACTCCCTAGCCCATTTTCCTTGAGAGCCCCCAGCCGATTTGGAGTCCTCTCCCTTTCTCTGGGCTTTTCCTGCTTGCAGCACTTATTATGCACTCTTTCCGCCAGCTTTTAGGAACGTGGTACATAAAGCGCTGGGCTGGAAACCCGCCGATTCCGAAGGAGAAGTTGCACCACCCCCTGCCCCCCTTCAGTTTTGGGATCAACTTAAATGGCAAACTGGAGTTCAGGATGCACATCATGTGAGTGCCCAGCTCAGGGACCCCTTCCCGGCTCCCCTGGGGGTGCCCCAACCCAACCCCCAGCAGCAGCCTTGTGAGGTTGATCCTGTACCTTCTAACACTGTTGATTGTGGGTCCTTCCAGCAAATGCAATTCTAATAAAGACAGAGGTGAGGGTAATGCAGTCTGGGCGAGTCAGAACTTTTATGGAGAACTAACCATGTGTGGTTGCCATGACTTATTCTCAAGCTAGGTGGAAAGTGAAAGAGATGGATGAGTTTCTTTGCATCTCTGAATCCAGAGTGCAAGCTTCAGGAGGCATCTGCTGAAACAGGCAAGGAATGGATGCGCTTTGTCTAGGGACTCATGGGTGTGTGGTGGAGGCAGATGGTGGCCCCCGGTGTCCTGATGGACCCAGTGGGTTCCCTGCAGGCTTGCCCAGCAGTGCAGCCATGTAGGTGTGGTTGGCAGGGATGAAGTCAAGGTGTGGCCAGGGATACGTCAGGCACTGTCAGCTAGGCAAGCATTATGTGTCCTTAGGAGGTCCCAATGGTGCAATTCTGCAAGTCCCCTTGTGGTGGCTTGGACCTATGGGCCCCAGAAAAAAAAAAAAGAAGAAAAAAAACATGTTCTTAAACTTAACCCATTCCTGTGGGTGTGAACCCTTGTAAATGGGACCTTTTCATGAGGTTGCTTCAGTTAAGGTGTGGCCCAGCTGAATCAGGATGGGACTTCATCCTATTCCTTAAGGCCTTACAGGGAAGGCCACACAGAGAGAGAGAGAAAGCCAGAGGGAACAGCCAGAAGCTGGAAGTCAGTGGAGACTGGGAGAAGCCAGGAGAGGCCACCATGTGCATTCCCATGCTACTGAAAAACAAAGGACCAAGGATTGCCAGCAGCCAGCCCCAGAACACCACAGTCTTCTGGGAGAAAGCATCACCTCAAGGATGCCTTGATTTTGGACTTCTCCTGGACTCAAAACCATGAGTTAATAAATTCCCATCATATAAGCCAATCACTGCAGGGAATTTGCTTGAACAGCCTAGGAAACTAAAACAGATTTGGTACCAGGAGTGGGGTGCTGCTACTATGACTACCTGAAAAATGTAGAAATGGCTTTGGAATTGGGTAATGGGTAGAGGCTGGGAGAATTGTGTGGTGCTTGATAGAAAAAAAAAAAACTAGATTGCTTTGAAGAGGCTATTGGTAGAAATATGAACACTAAAGGACTTCTGACACTGCCTTGGAAGGAAACAGTGAATGTGTTATTGGAAACTGGAGGAAAGGTGAGCCTTGTTCGAAAGTGGCAGAGAACATGCAAGAATTGTGTTCTGATGTCACATGGAGGGCAGAACTTGAGAGAAATGAACTTGGATATTTAGCTGAGAAGATTTCCAGGCTAGGTGTGGAAGGTGCAGCCTGGCTTCTCCTTGCAGCTTATAGTGAAATGAGAGAGGAAAGGGATAAGCTGAGAACTGAACTCTTAAGCCCAAATAAACTAGAAATTGATGGTTTGGAAATTTCTGAGCCTACCAAGTGGTGTGCTCTGAGACAGGAGCCAGAAATGACTCTATCAGGACCTCCCTGAACTTCCAGAAAGTGAGTCCCAGAGAACAGGGCTCCATGTGGGAGTGTAACTGAACATAGACTCAGGCAGCCATCCCAGTGGAGTCAGGACTGGAAATGCAGTTATGCTGGGAGGATCTCTGGGTATTCTGCTGTCTGCTGGTGTGGACCCCCATGAACCACATGCAAAGCTGATAGAGTTTCTGCAAAATTTGTATGAGCAGAAACACTGCCAGCCTGGTCTGAGAGGGACAGAGAAGGGATGAATTGAAGGAAGAATTTCCATCTCTACTTCAGCCCAAATTCGTGAATGCTTTCATTGAAAACCCTCATCAAAGTTTCCCGCTTGCAACCTGCCCTGTGGAATTCAGACTTGCCCGTCCCCACAGTCACGTCAACCAATTCCTATAACAAATCTGATAATGTTCACATTATGTATTTATGTATCTATATCCCTGAGAACCCTGTCTAATATACCCCCATGGTCAAGAGCCCTGAGCCTCGTGGGGCAGGGGGAAGAGGGCCCTGGAAACACCCAGAAACATAAAACATGGTCCCCACCCGGCTACGTGAGGGCAGAGGGCAGAGCAGGTCCCATATCGAATGCAGGTTCTGGGACCCAGGGCTTGAGGTGGGGGGCGTTAGCAAGGAGTTATGTTCTTGACTGAGATTTGGAGGAGGATGAGTGTGTCAGATTCTCTGGACAACACACACATCTGTCAATTCCATGTGGCCAAGTGGGTGATGCCCAAGGTCAATGACTGGGGAGGCAGGGGGCAGGGGTGGGGCATGTACCCTCAGAAAATGGCAGCAGTGGACAGTTTGTGCAAGCGTTTACCTGGGCTGCCCCCACCCAGGCTGGGTCTGGGCTGTGCAGTGGCTGCAAGGGGATGGCTGGGGCAGTGTGGCATTAAAGCAATACTGGTGTTTTGTTTGTACAAAGATGCTACAGCCATGTCAGGCTAACTGGGGCAGGGGCTGGGCCAAGGGGATTGCTGAGGGCACCCCCAGGGCTCAGCAGAGGCACACTGGGTGTCAAGAGAAGAACAAGGAGGGGGTGCTCTTTGGAGCCCTGGCAAGGACCAAGGAAGGTTGTAGGGGTGTTTCCATCTCCAGAAATGGGCCCCAAGGCTGCTTCTGTTTTCCAGGAAGCCAAGTGGATGTAAACTCTTTAAACTGCCCTTTGAAGGATCATCTCCCCAAGGGGGGTACCAAACCTGTGAGTACATGTCCAGCAGCTGAGCGCTGTTTCTGCAGGAATGTCTGTGGTGGAACCCCCCAAAACTGAGTTTGCCTGGGTTTTCCACAAAACAGGCTCAACTCGAGCTTCTCCCTGGAAACCCCAGTGGGAAGCAGTTTTCCCTTCAGGGCTAGGGCTCCAGCAGTCAGCCACCCTAGGCGCACCCCACATGCAGTCTTGGCTTTCAGACACCCCGAGTTTCCCGGGAGCCTGGGCAAATCCCTTTCTGGGCAAGCTTCCTGGGCAACCCTCCTGCCTCTGGCCTTTCTCGACTGACCCTGACCCTATGTCCTGGGATAGAACAGGGTCCTCCCAACCCCCTCCCACCCCCAGCAGGCTCCCTGCCCTCGGGGGTCACTGCAAGGCCAGACGTTGCTGTCACTTTGTTTTATTCCATCATGAAGTCCGGGGCTTGGGTCCATGGCTTGTGAGCTTCCTGCCACGTGTGGGAGCCCCCCAGGAACCCAGGCCAGCCCCCCAAGGCCCCCCGAGGATGGCATCACACCGGCCACCAGGGAGCAGAGCCCTGTGCCTGGGACCCTCGCCGGGGTGCTCGCAGGGGCCACGGGGAGGCTCTGCTGTGTGGGTCCTCGGTCCTGGCCCCGAGGTGGGAAGGGCAGGTCAGGGGGGTGGGGGCGTCAGGGGACCCTTGTGTTTCAAAAGCCCAACAGGGTCCCCATTTCCATGGTCTCGGGGCACACTGGAGAAGCCCTGCCTTTGCGTGTACCTGAGCCTGCGTTTCTGCTTCGTCCCAGTTACTCCACAGCCGGGGCCAAGAGTTAAACTCGGGAATCCTCTGCTCAGCGGCTCCGGGTGCCTCACACGGCCAGCTCGGACCGTTCTAACCCACCACCCGCCGCCGTCCCTTCCCCAGGGCCCACCCAGCCCCACCCGGCTTCTGAACCTGCAGCCCCTTCCTGACCTTTTCTGCCTCTGAGTCTTCAGGCTCCGTCCTCGGGCCCCACAGACCTGCACGAAAGCCCCACACGCGTCTGACACGTGTCCCTTCCAGGGTGGAAGCACTTTATCCACATCTGGCTCACCCCGGAGAGGGGCCACGTCATCGCCTACTTCCAGGACAGGGTGAACTTGAAGGATATGCACCTGACAGCGCTCTTCAGTGAGTCTGGACGGGAGCCTGGGGCCTGGGTGGTGCTGACGGGGCCCACGGGAGATCAGGTGCCCTCGGCCAACGCCCATGGCTGCTCCTGGTGGCTCAGCCCTTAGCCTTCCAGCCCCCATGGCCTCTGCATCGACCGCAGGCCTTTGTGAGTGGGCATGTGTGTGCGTGTGCATGCCACGTGTGCTTGAAGATGCGCATGTGAGCATGTGTGTGCATGTGCTCCTCTCTAAGTGTGCACCTGTGTGTGGCACATGTGGGCACGTGTGTGAATTGTACACGCTGCTCATGTGTACAAGCACGTGCATGTATGTGGTGGTTGTGTGCGTGTGCATGTGTGCACATGTAAGAGCATTGCTCGTGTTTTGTGTGCGCACATGTAAGCTTGTGTGCATGCGTGTGTTTGCACAGATGTGCATGCTTGCACTCTCTGTGAACAATCACCCTTAACCCCACCTACACCCGCACAGATGACCTGGCCACCCCCCATACACCCAGGGCCCAGTGCTCCTCCTGTCACCTGCCCCAAGCAGCCCCTTCCCCAGCTGTACTTGGCACGGCACTAACTTCAGGTGTGCCCCTTCGGACCACCACGTCACACCCTTCCAGCCCACTCACCAGCTTTCCGTCCCGCAGCCCAGTGGGCCTTGCCTGTGCCAGCCTTGCTTGCTGCTTTCTGACTTTCCTTCCCATGTCATGGCTCATCTCCTCTGCACGCTGAGATTCCTGATGACGCCAGGTCTTGCCCCTTTGCCCCCAGCACTGGCCAAGCCTGGGACCCCACCGCCTGTCTTGCTTGGACCTTCTCAGGCCAACACACACAGAGCCAGAGGACAGTGAGGGTCTGGGGACCAGGAGCCAGGGGCCAGCCCCACCCAAGGCCCTGACTGCAAATCCCAGGGGCCCCCGTGCAGCCCAGAAGCCCCGGGCTTGCCCACGCCCCCGCCCCTGCCCACTCTGCCCCAGGCATCTGCCGCTGCCCTTCTCCCCTCGCCTGAGAGGGGAAACCTCAGGCGGGATGTGGGGCCATGAGCTCTCTGCCAGCAGCGAGGGGCCAGGCAGCCACTGGGGCTGGACACCCTGGAGGAGCTGCGGCCTCCCTCACCAGGAGGAGCATCTGGCAGGGATGGATCCCCATGGGAATGGGGGGGAGTGGCCAGTCAGGAGGGGAGCCTGGATGGGGAGGAGGGGGGAGGGACCAGGGCCTGGGGATTGAGCACAGCCCCTCTTTCCCACCCCGTCACAGAGGAAGGGGCTGCGACAGGGATGGGCAAAGCCCCCGCGGGCCCAGGAGGCACCTGCACCAGCTTGTCAACACAGCTCCACTTCTCTGCTCAGGGTGGGGGACCCCAGTCCTGTGGGAGCCTCCGAGCCGGGGAACCCACCCCCAGGGTGGTCAGTCCTCAGTGTCTCCATCCCCTCGGGTGTGACCATCTCTCCAGGCATTTCAGCCCCCAGGTACCTCAGTCCTCAGGTGTCTCCTGTCCCCTCAGTTGTCTCAGACCTCAGGTATTTCTGTTTCCCAGGTGTCTCAGACCCCCAGGTGTCTCCTTTCCCTCAGGTATCTCAGTCACCCACCCAGTTGTCTCTGTCTCTCCAGGTGTCTCCCATCCCCAGGTGTTTTGTCTACCCAGGTGACTCTGTCCCCCAGGTGTGTCTGCCTACCAGGTATCTTGGTTCCCCAGGTGTCTCTGTCCCCTAAGGCGTTTCCATCCCTCAGGTGTCTCAACCTCCCAGGTGTCTCCAGACCCCAGGTGTATCCATCTTTCCAGGTGTTTCAGCCCCCCAGGTACCTCAGTTCTCAGGTGTCTCCTGTCCCCTCAGTTGTCTCAGACCTCAGGTAGGTCTGTTTCCCAGGTGTCTCAGTCCCCCAGTTGTCTCCGTCTCTCCAGGTGTCCCCTCCCCCAGGTGTTTCGTTCCACCCAGGTGTCTCCCCGCCAGGTGTGTCTGCCTACCAGGTATCTTGGTTCCCCAGGTGTCTCTGTCCACTAAGGTGTTTCCATCCCTCAGGTGTCTCAGCATCCCAGGTGTCTCCAGACCCCAGGTGTATCCACCCCTCAGGTGTCTCAGCCCCCCAGGTTTCTCTGTCCCCCATGGTGTCTCTGACCCCAAGGTGTCTCTCTCCCTCCAAGTATCTCCAACCCCCAGGTGTCTCCAACCCCCAAGTATATCCATTCCCACAGGTGCCCCATCTCCCCAGGTGGCTCGTGTCCCTGTGCTGCCTGGACCTGGCTGGCCGTGAGGGTCTTGAGCCCCCTCTGGCAGCAGGAGTCGTCTGGGGCTCTGTGCAGGGCCCTGGGCTCCACCTGCGGAGGCGGCTCGGCCTCCCTGTTGGTTCTGCCTCCTCCAGGGAGGTCTGGGCCGGGTCCCTCCTCCCCTGGCCGTGCCCCTGGGGAAGGCAGGCCTGAGCCCCTCGTGCCCCAGGCCCTGCTCGGCTCCCCCCACCGGCCCCGTCTCGCCCGCAGGCCACAGCCTGGACGAGAACCCACAGGCCGTGAGGACCTCCGAGGACCTCGTGGAGAGCAAAGGCTTGAACAAGACGGACATCATCGACCCGCCGCACGTCGGTAACGGGAGCCGAGCTTTCTCTTCCTTCTCGCCTGGTGCTTGTGGTTTCAGCTAGCCCAGAGGTTGCTTTCTGGCTTTGTCCCTCCTGTAAAATGGACCATGTGGAACCAGCCCTGTGCTCTGTCTCTCTCTGGCCCCACAGACGCCTGTGAGCTGGACGGCGAGTCGTAGGCGGCGGGAGTGCGGGAGCCTGGGGACCCGGGTGCCCCTGCCCAGCCTGCCCTCGGGGCCCCCGGGCAGCCCCATGGCGCACAGCCCGCTCAGCCAGCCGCAGTGACTGCTCCGAGGAGCTGCACGTCAACGTGGTAAACAAAATCCACTGCTCCCGTGGACGCCCGGCCCTGCCAGCCAGGCCCCCCTCGCCGGCCCGCTCCACGCCCCAAAGCTGCCACCACGCGGCGTCTCCTCCCGGGTGTCCCCGCGTTTCCCTTCCTCGTCCTGGTGAGATGCACCGGCTCGCGCAGACGGGTGTCGGAACAGAGTGCCCACCCGAGCCTGCAGGACGCCCCTGGACGTCAGACCCACCCCCGTTCCATGTGAGCTGCGTCCCCTCCCCTTCTCAGAGTCCATCCCTCCCTGACCCTCTGTGCTGACCACAAATAAATGAGCTGAGAAAGGCGCCTGCTCCTCCTTCATTTTCTCAGCCACTCAAAACCTGCGTCATCTATGAACAACTTCACAGAATAAAAGATGCTCCGGGATGTCAAAGGGCTCGGTGGCTGGGTGAGGCAGGTGTGCCCCCCAGGCCCCGGCTCACCGTCCTCTCGCCACCATATGACATGACACGGATCGGGGTGTCTGGATGGGGGGCTAGCTCCTCCAGGTCATTGTCATCACAAGTTGCTTCTGGCCTCTAACCTCTGCCCTTGACCACTCTCCCCTCTGGGGTGGAAGCCCGGCCCGTCACCGCTCGCAGACGGCCTCCTGTCGCGGGTGGCTCCTGGGGGAGGTGAGGGCTGTAAGGGAAGGGCTGCGAGGCTTTGCTCACGACTAAGGCACACGCGTAAGGGCCGCGGCTCTCGCCGTTCGATCCGGCAGGGGCTGTTGGGGTGAGGCGGGGCGTGCAGTTGTCCTCACAGGCAGGCCTGCTCCAAATCCTGCCACACAGCCCCCTGGGGGGCCTGCTCCCGACCCTTCCCAGCCCGGGCACCTCCGTGGGGCGGGAGCGCGTGCTCTCGGACCAGGCCCTTCCTTCCCGGGTTCGCATCCAGCGTCTCCCTGGGCCAAACGCCTCTGTGGTCCCTTGAACAACCAGGCCACCCTCGGTGGACCCCAAGCCCCTTCCTGCCACAGAGACCTGGAAAAACTGCCAGTACCTAAAGGAACCGTGGGCCCCATTAGGTTTTCTTGACTGAGAAGAGAAGAGATCAAAACTCAGTCGAAGGAGATTTATCGTCCGGCCGTGAGCAGGCAGGCTGAGGTCTAAGATGGTGACAGCCCTGAAGAAGGGCGGGAGTACAGTTTTATAGCTTTTGGGAGGGCATTGGGAGGTTAGTTGTTGGCAGATGAGATAGAGAAGTGAGGAGCTGACATCAGGGGATTGGTTTTCCAAGGTCTGGAGTTTGAGCAGGGAGGTTATTACGTTACGGAAAATTTTTGTTCTTGCTCAAACTGCCACGTCAGCTCAGGGTGGGCTCCGTGCAGACACTCAAGCTCTTTGCGTGTTAGGAGAGATCCCAGTATAGTCACTGGAGGTGGGTTGTATGTGTGTTGGGGGTGAGAAGTTCTGCCTAACATTCCAGACTTTTCCTTTTATTCTGCAGAGCTGCTGAGGGGCGCAGATCTGTCCACCGTATCTGCTTCCAGCTGGTGGGGGATGCAGAGTTGTCCCTGCGGTTTGTTGCGGGCAGTGGCTGGTCAGCGTGTTTTCGTTGGAAGAGCAGCATGTCACCGATGCCTTAATTGGTCATGGCTTGTATTGCCCTGTGAAGGAATTGAACTAGAAGTTGTAAGAGACAGGGTCCCAGGAGGAGGATTAAAACAAGCATGATGGGATGTTGTGTAAGAGGTATTAGTGCAGAACATGGAGGAGACGAGGAGTAGGATATTTGGGAGCTGAGCCAGGATGAGCTGTCAGCTACATTTTCTTTAGCTCCTTTAATAATTTCTATGTTTTCTTTTAGGATTTTTAGATTTTATTCTACTTGCCCTGTGGTGTTAACAAAGAAACAGCAAGTTTTGTTTATTACAGCACAAGTACCATCTGCTACAGTGGTTAGGATGTTTAGGGCTCTTCTATTTTGCAGGACTACATCTGCTAAGCTGTTTAGAGATTTTTGTTGTTCACTATGGCCATTACAGTGGCATTCCAACACTGCCACATCATAATAGAGATGTTTAAAACTGATCTTTCTAACTGTGGGATACCCACAAACCAGAATAGACCTTGGTAAATTGAATGTCCAATGCCTGGTTTTTCTAAAACGGGGTTATCGTGTGCACAGTATCCCTGCTCTGCTGCATCTGCTATTTTCTTCTGCTGGGGGAGCTTTCCCAGAGTTAGGGAGGCTTCCAGAAATGAACCTAAGTTGGTGATTTGGCCAGTGGTGGCCATCTCTGTGGGTATGAGATGGTAGCATTAGGGAGTAATGAGACAATGGTGCGGGTCCCAGACCACAGCCTTGGGAGAATAAGGTACGCCGTGTCACCACGAAGGAAATCACATCCTGTTTCCATGAGGGAGAGAGCAGTTGTGAATCCTTTGGGTCAGGAATAGTTAAAGGAGCTTAGAATAAACAGATCTTTAGGGTTGATGGTTAGTCTACCTGAGAAGGAGTCATCTGCGTTTAAGGGGGTGTAGAGGGGCTCTGGTGAGTTACGTGTGTGTTGTGGGCTCTGGCAGAATGAGTTGTGGAAAATGAGTTGGAAAAGCTTATTTTTGGGGGCCTAGGGTAGGGAATGCTTCATCATTGTCTTTGTCTCCGGAGATACTGAGAGCAGACCTGAGTGTGCCCCTCTGCCACAGAGTTCTGTTTCGTGTCGTGAGCTGTTATACTGGAGAACTTCTTCAGGATAGTTTTTTGAGGCATTTTGGGGGCTGCCTCCCCAGAATAGAGGAGCGGTATTATTGTGGTGTAGGTAGGCTTTGGTGGGGACCCACGCTGATGTTGAAGAGTAAAAATATAGGGAGTGATTACAGTAGAAGATGTCAAAATAGCTGAGATATGATGCTTGAGCGTGTAAGGAGTTATGCCAGAAGCAAACGTATTTACCATTAGTTGGGTGACGGTTCCTACTGGTTCAGAATCTTCTAAAAAATCTTGTGTCTGATGTTCACTAAGTGCCAGAAGTGCCAGCTGAGTTTCATGTAGTGTGGTATTGCTTAAATTGATTTTAAACCTGTGGTGATGAGGTGTTACGGTGAGAAGGGTTTCTGGACTTAAGGGAAAGGCTAGAAGAGATGCTGGTGGTATGGGTGGACTCTGGACAGATCCAGCCGTCCGTTTGGCTGGTTGTTTGGGCAGTGTCCTGGATAGTGGGAGTTAGGGGGTGGTGGGGAAGGGCACCTGTTTGTGTTAGTGTGATGAGGAGAATTATAATCTGTATTAATGCACAGACTTCAGAGTTTTAACCAATCGGAAACCCACTCGTAAGTTAAGTCAAGAAGGTCACCTTGCAGGTCTGTGTTCCAGAGAAAGGTCAGGAGGTCTGAGATATGTGGGAAAGGAGAGAGGAGTTAGAGAGGATTTCAGGGCGTGAATGAGGATTAGGTGTAGCTGTAGGAAGCGGGAGACAGTAGCGTGAGGAGCTTGCAGTAGGGTGAGGAATGCTGACATTTTGTGAGTTATTAGGCACATACACACAACATTGTATATTAATTAGAGCATGAGTACTGTCCTGGCTGGTGGTTAGAATATTTAATGTTATTTTGTTTTGCAAAACCACTTTTTTTAAGTTGCGATGTTTTATTATTAAGCAATGGTATCACTAGTCTTTACCATTTTTTAACTGACCACAGAAACTAATCTTTTTTTTTTTTTTTTTTTTGCAAACTTTCTGGATCTACTCAGGTTTTGTCCCACATTTTTTTCTTTTTCTTCATTCTGAAACAGCTAGTCATCTAGGACAAAACTACTTTCTTTTTCCTTTTAAGAAAAAATATTCTTTTTACCTTTTATGCTTAAGTTACCAAAATAATTTTGGAAAAAGTTTTAAGTAAACGTTCTATAACATATGGTTATCATTAAAATTAAACTTGTGAGAATATTGCTAAATACTTAAAACATTTTAGTAAATGCATTATTGAAACAGTAATGCATAATTTTTTAACAAGAATTAACAGCACACATAGGTATTAAACTGGATGGCTGAGGGGTTTAACAATACATAAGCTGAGTTTTTGTTAGCAGATAGAAGGGTTTTAGGTGAGGGGCTTTTATGTTCCGGACTTCGGGTTGACCAGAGACGGAGGGAAATGGCGAGAAAGGGGGTTGGTAGGGTGTGTTGAAGAGGTCTTCATGCCTGATGCAGTTTGGGGAGAAGGAATGAGTATTTGGGCTTTTAGTCCAGCTAGGATGTGTCTTTCTAGGATTGGCTTGGGGCAGCGTGGGAGCATAAGGAACAAGTGGGTAAATGCATGGTTGCCAGCGTGCAGGGTAGGAGTGGGTAGCTAAAGGCTGTGAAACTCTGCTATCCACCCCGACTACTGAGACTGAAGATTTGTTTGTCAGCTCTGTATTCAGGGAGAGCAGAGTAAGTGGCCCCTGTGTCTGTGAGAAATGAACTTGGCTTCCCCGCTACCGAGACAGTTACCCGAGGGCCGCGTGGGTGATCGTCGCAGGGCTTTGCATGGTTCCCGGGCACGTTCAGTCCTCTGCACTAGTCCCAGGAGCCTGGGAGGTCAAAGCCAGGGGGCTTAGTCAAGTGGGTGACTGATGTCCCCATGCCTTGAGGGGCCTGGGGGCAGTTGGACTTCTGATGACCCTCCTGCTTGCAAAGTGGGCACAGCCCCAGGGGGGCAATTGGGGATTTGGGCATTGCCCAGCCCAGTGCCTGGGCTGTCTGCATTTACAGCAGGCTCCTGGCAGTGTTCTTCTTTTTGGCTTAGTAGGACCTCGGATTTCTTTCAGTGCTGACGCAAGAAGCTGGTAAGCCTGAGTACGAGATTTGGCTTTGGCTTCCTCTATAAGTTTTTCCTGCTAGGTCTTTTTCACATCTCTATCATTAAAGACCTTAAAGACTAAGTCAGTTAAGTCTTTTTGATTCGTCTGGGGTCCTGCTTTTTTGGTTTTGAAGTTTTCAGTGGATGTTAGGGGCTGACTGATAAATAAGATGCATATGAAGGTGTAAAGTGCTTTCGGGGGAGTCTGGGGGGCTTTTTGGAGTCTAGCTAGAAAAGCTGCTGGGTTTTCATCATTTTGTTGGGAGATTTCTTTCAGTTGATATAATTAACTGCTTTGTGTGCCCTGTCTGCAGTCCTGCAATGAGGCAAGTTAACATAAGGTCGTGAGACTCTCGGCCAGGATCCCCCTCTTGGTAATTCCACTCGGGTTCCTCTCCGGCACCGCGGTGGCTCCCACAGGGCTGTATTAGGGTCCTGTCTATTTAAGGTATCTGCATGACTCTGAGCTACCAGCCACACTCGTTTCTTCTCCTTGGGAGTGAGGCAGGTAGAAAGAATAACACAGAGATCTCTCCAGGTGAGTTTGTAGGGCACAGTAAGGCATTGGAATTTTTTAAGAAATTGGGTAGGGTCCGTAGAGTAACAACTTTGGTGCTGTTTAACTTGGTAAAGGTCAGAGAGAAGGTAACATGGGCATGGATGGGCACCTCCAACCCGGATATGCTTGTAAGGGGTGGACGGGCTGAGGTTGAGAGGAGCGGGTCCCTTGTGGGGAAGGAAAGGAGGGCTGAGGTTCTGAGGTGGAATCTGGAGATGGGGGAGAGTTGTGTTCCTGGCTGTGGTTCAGCGGCAGCTTCAGCTTGGCCAGGAGGGGCTGCGTAAGGAGAAGCAGGAGGAGAGGTGAGGAGGGGGTCTTCAGCAGGATGAAGAAAGAGTCAGGAGGAGGGGAAGAGAGGAAGGGTTGGGAGGCAGTGGGGGGAAAGGAGAATTGGGAGGAGGGGAGGAGAAGAGTTGAGCTTGGAGACAGGCGGTTTTGTGAGGGTCAAAGAGGCCTGGACATACGGGACTTGACTCCATTTGCCGAGACACCGACAGTAACTGTCAAGTTTAAAAAGAATTTGGGGATCAAGAGTTCAATCTTCTGGCCAGGTTGATCCAATATCTAATTTGTATTGTGGCCTTGCAGAATTGCAATAGAAAATGAGCCTCTTAGGTTTTAGATCTATTCTGAGGCTAAGTTCTTTGAGGTTTTGAAGGAAGCACCCTAGAGGGGTGTTACAGGGAGGTTGGGACTCTTCGTTTCCCATGATTAGAGTGAGGGTGTGTGGGGTGAGGAGAAATCCCTGCTCTCAAGCTCAGGAGCAATCGAGAGGGCGTCCCGTCTTGAGAGTTTCCAAGCCCCGAGACAGAAACAGAGTGGGGAGTGGATGGAGGTTCCCCCATCTCATTCACTCCCAGAGTCTCAGACCCACTTGGATTTTGGTGAGTGTTGTCCTGGACAACAGAGAAAGAGTGCAGGGGGGAGAGAGAGGGCACTTTCTCCTTACCCAGAGGTGATTCACTGCTGTTGGTGCCGAAGTCAGGCAGGTGGGTTCCGACCCTTCTGATGGAGATTTTGTCTCTTTTCTCTTCCCGAGTTTTGGCACCAAAATGTTTGTTTTTTTGACCAGGAAGAGAAGAGACCAAAAACTCAATCAAAGGAGATTAATTGTCCAGCTGTGCGCAGGTGGGCTGAAGCCTAAGATGGCGAGAGCCTCTAACAAAGGCGGGAGTTTAATTTTATAGCTTTTGGGATGGAGGTTGGGGGAATAATTATTGGCAGATAAGATAGAGAAGTAAGGAGTAGACATTAGGAGATTGGCTTGCCCAAGGTCTGGAGTTTAAGCAGGAGGTTATTATGTTATGGAAAGTTTTTGTTCTTGCTCAAGTCATCATGTCAGATAATGGTGGGCTCCATGCAAACAGTCACATCCACTGTGGGTGCGGGGAGCTTCTTGGAATATTGGCTAGAGGTGGGTTGTGTGTGTGTTGGGGGCAGGAAGTCCTGCCTAACAGGCCCCTTGCTAGGGGTGCCTCACGGGAAGGGTCAAGCCAACTGCTCACTGTAGGGAAGACCTGAGGCCGGGGTCCCAAGCCCCACACCAGGGGGAAGGACCCACCTGCTGGCAGGTGCGGGAAAGTGTTTCTGGCAGTGACCAGCCTCCCAGGGGCTCAACTGGGTCTTTAGAGTGTCCAGGAGATGTAGGTACATCTTGGGGAGTGAGTGATGTGGGGAGCCCAAGGGGCTGCACCTTTTACAGGTGATTCTCACCCTCACCTGGGAATCACCCAGGGGTGCTGGGAGTTCAAGTCTTCCAACACCTGGAGAGATTCCGGTCCTGTAGGTCTTCAGTGGGGCTCAGGCAGCACACATTTATTTTTTTGAATAACTTTCTTTTATTTTAAGAGTGTTAGGTTTACATAAAGTTTTCAAAGATGTAACAGAGAATTTCCACATTCCCAGTCCCAGTTTCCCCTACAAACAGCATCTTGCATTAATTCCTGTGGTGCATTTGTCACAACTAATGAACAGGTCTCAGCACCCACTGATGAACCGCGTCCATCCTTGATTTAGGTTTCCTAGCTCCCCTTCATGTCCCTTGCATTCCCGGGACCCCATCCAGGGGTGGCCCATGCAGTCAGTCGTCCCACCCCTGAGGCTCCTCTGGGCCACGGCAACTTCCTGGACAGCCCTTGCTTTTCACAGCTGTTCCGGTTTGCTAAAGCTGCCTTTATGCAAATATCAGAAATGGACTGGCTTTTATAAAGGGGGTTTATTAGGTTACAAACATACAGTTCTAAGGCCATAAAAGTGTCCAAACTAAGGCATCAGCAAGAGGAGACCTTCACTGAAGAAAGGCCGATGGTGTCTGGAACACTCTGTCCGCTGGGAAGGCGCATGGCTGGTGTCTGCTGTTCCTTTGCTCCTGGGCTGTGTGTCAAAATGTCTTTCTCTAAAAATGTTTCTGGGTATCTGTCTTTCTTAGCTTCTGTCTCTTAGCTCCTGTGCATCCTTGCTTGTTCTCCCAGGGCATTTCTTTCTAAATGTCTGGGGCCCCCCTTCACTTCTCTGGGGCAAATTCTGGGCTTCAGCTCTTAGCTTGGCATCTCCAAACATCCTTCTGTCTGCATCTCCAATGTTCTCCAAGTGTCAGTGTCTGTGTTGGCTCCTGAGTTCTCTTAAGGACTCCAGTGAACTAATCAATACCCACCTTGAATGGGCAGGGTCCACATCTCCATGGAAATATCGCAATCAAGGGTCTCACCCACAGTTGGGTGAGTCAAATCTCCATGGAAACACCCAATCAAAAGGTTCCACCCTAATCAAAAGACTAGTAAGTCTGCCCCCACATGATTGCATCAAAGAACATGGCTTTTCTAGGGGACACAATATACCCAAACCAGTGCATTCCACCCCCTGGACCACATAAAGACACGTTCTTTCCAAATGAAGAAAATACATTCATTCCATCACATATCACAAAAGCTTAAATCATTTCAATAACAATATGTATAAGATCTTATCAGAATCAGTTATAGGCATGGTCTGTCCTAAGGCAAAATTCTCCTCTGGTTGTGGACCAGACAGCTTAGAACAAGTTATCTGTGTCAATATACAAAGAAGGACAGCCATAGGATACACATTCCCATTGCTATAAGTAGAAACAGTAAGGAAAATGGGGTTCACAGGACCAAAACAGTTCCTAAAACCCACAGGGCAAACTCCATTAGATTTCAAAGTCTGAGAGTCATTTATCAAATGATGTTTTATCCTCCAGGCTTGAGAGAGCAGGAGCCCCACTGTTTCCAAGGGCCTTCACAGTGGCCCTTTTGTCTCCAAACGCTGGGGTGAGTGCTCCAACATGTCCACACACTGGGGAGACCACCTTCTTCTCGGCCCCACCCTCCTCAAGCCTCGGGATACCACCCAGACTCTGCCTCTCTGGGGCAAAGGGTCTTCCCTCTCTGAACAGTGGGGTGGTGGCCAAGCTCTCCCCAGTCCCAGGGGAATGTGCTCCTTCCTCTCTGGGGCCTGGGCTGGCAGCACTCTTCCTGAGCATCGAGGCGGAAGGCCTGCGCTCTGCCTCTAGGGCAAACTCACCCTTTCCATGTGTGTGGGCTGCTCTGCTCCCCCTGCCTGAGTCCTCTTGACTCCAGGCCTCAATTTCCATGGTTCTGTCTTTGAAGAAATTTTTCCTTCAGTTTGTTCCTTCTCCATCCCCTCCAGTCCAGACCAGCAGTGGTTCTGTCTGTACAGATCTCACAAAATTCTGTAGGCTTGGCATGAAGCACACAGGGGTGAAAACTGTGAGACAATAGGACTTTCCACAAATCCTTTCTGGATAAGACCATCTTCCATCCTGGCTTGTACTGAGATGGCTGGCTGGTTCCAGGTTTTGTTAAATTCTCATGTGGGGCTGTAACCTTTGGGATTTCACTTTCTGGAAGCCCAGAGTTTTCAGAGCATCAATTTCTGGCTTCTTTGTTCCTGGAGTTCAGTTCTCAGCTTATCTCTTTCCTCTCACATTTTACTATAAGCTGCAAGGAGAAGCCAGGCTGCATTTTTGATATTTAGTTTGGAGATCTCTTCAGCTAAGTATCCCTGCTCATCACTTTCAAATTCTACCTTCTACCTGACACCAGGACTCAACTCTGCCAAATTCTCTGCCACTTTTAAACAAGGGTCACCTTTCTTCCAGTTTGCAATGAACATTCATCATTTTTGCTCAAGGTCTCATGAGAAGTATCTTTAGAGTCCATATTTCTACCAACAGACTCTTCAAAGCCGTCTAGGCCTTTTCTATCAAGTTCTTCACAATTCTTCCAGTGTCTTCCCCTTATCCATTTAAAAAGCCATTCCAGCATGTTTGGTATTTGCAAATTCAGCAGCACTCCACTTCTCTGGTACCAAAATCTTCCAGTGTGCTAAAGCTGCCATTATGCAAAATGCCAGAAATGGATTGACTCTATAAAAGGGATTTATTAGGTTACAAATTTACAGTTCTAAGGCCATAAAAGTGTCCAAACTAAGGCATCAACAGAGGACACCTGCACTGAAGAAAGGCTGATGGCAGCCGGAACACCTCTGTCAGCTGGGAAAGCACATGGCTGGCATCTGCTGGTCCTTTGCTCCTGGGTTCTGGTTTCAAAATGGCTTTCTCCAAAATGTCTCTGGGCTTCTGTCTCTCTTAGCTTCTCTCTCTCAGCTGCTGTGCATCCTTGCTTGTTCTCCCAGGGCAGTTCTCTCTAAACATCTGGGGGTCCTCTCTTAGCTTCTCCGGGGCAAACTCTGGGCTTCATCGCTTAGCCTGGCATCTCCAAATGTCCTGCTGTCTGCATCTCCAAGTGCCAGCATCTGTGTCAGCTCAAGCTCCCTTAAATACTGCAGTGAACTAATCAAGACCCACCTGGAATGGGTGGGGTCTACACATCCATGAAAATAATCTAATCAAAAGTCTCACCCACAGTTGGGTGAGTCAAATCTCCATGGAAACACTCTATCGAAAAGTCTACCCTAATCAAAAGACTAGTAAGGCTTCCCCCACAAGATTGCACTAAAGACATGGCTTTTCTGGGGGACATGATATATCCAAACCGGCACAACCTATTAACCACATGTTACATTAATTCCTGTAAGGAACCTGTGTCTACACCTGCTGATGAACCATGTCCATCCTTGATTTAGGTTTCCTAGCTCCCCCTCTTGTCCCCTTTCTGTCCTGGGACCCCATCCAGCCCACACATTCAGTTGTCCCACCCCTGAGGCTCCTCCGGGCCACAGCAGCTTCCTGGACAGCTCTGGTTGGTTTGAGGGGTGTGGCCAGGCATTTGGTGGGACAGCCTAGGGGGTCTGTCTGGATACCTGGGGCTTACGGCAGTTATGGGATTACCTGGAGATGCCTCCACTGCAGCATGTCAAGGGCACGGCTGTCAGCAGGGCTCGCCCCCTGGGTGTCAGCCGGGACCGCCTGGCTAAGGTCAGCTTTGTCAGATTCAAGGACAGAAGGCATTCCCACCGCCACACCGCCCCATCCATGCCGTTCTCCCTGGAAGGGGTCGCTCTGCCTCGCCCACCCTGGGGGCGAGGAGGCCTGCGCCTTGCCTTGAGTGAGCATCATCTCGGGGTACTGGGTCCTCTTCTCTATGGGAGAGTGTCTGTCCCTGGTGTCAGGGCGAAACCATCATGCAAGGGGCTGAGAGGATGAGGTGGGGGCTGGGGGGTTGCCATCAAGTTTTCAAAACTGTTTTCAAATTTTACATCAACACACAGCCCCCTCCCCCATCCCACCCCGATGACCCCTAATCTTTCTGTCCCTGCAGTGTGGCTACTTCAAGGCATCTACTTAGGGACCCCATGCAGCGTTTGTCCCCGTGCATCTTATTGCTCTGAGCATAATGCTGCCTAGTTTTGTGCAGGTTGCAGCCTGTGGGCTTTTGAGGCGGCCCCCACCCCAGCTGGCTCAGGGTGGCTGCAGAGCCCCTGCACGGCCCGGGTACAGCAAGAAGGGGGTGTGGCACACCCGCTGTCCCAGTTTGCCTGGGGGCAGGTGCAAGTGCCAGGCCCCATTCAAAAGGAAAGTTCCCAACAGAATCCAGCTGATGGGGGGCTTCCTGAAGGAGGCAGCTCTGAGAGGGGTCTTGAAGGGAGGGACAGCTGCCCCTCTGCCCTCAGGCCCCCACGTCCCTGAGCCTGGGTTCCTTTCTCCACGGTCCCTCTGGCATGGCCATGCCCAGACCCACCCACTCAGCAGGGATGGCCCTGCCCCCAGGACACTGGACAGTGACTGGACATATTTTGGTTGCTGAGACTGGGGGGGAGGGTGCTGCTGGCACTGAGTGGGTGGAGGCCAGGGGCGCTGCCAAACCTCCCACGGGGCACATCGGCATCCCTGTGTCAGGCCAAAGCACCAGGAGGAGCGGCCTGTTCCAGACTCATCAGAAAGGCAATAGGAATGGACAAACAGGGGAGACAGATGGACACATGTGGATGGACAGACAGGGGCAATGTGCTGAACGGCCCCACTGAAGGCCCTGACTGCAGACCCCAGGGGCCCTGGTGCAGCCCAGAAGCCCCGGGCTTGCCCCCGTCCCCGCCACTGCCCCACTCCACCCCAGGCATCTGATGCTACCTTTTCCAGTTTGCTAATGCTGCCATTTTGCAAAACACCAGAGATGGATTGGCTTTTATAAAAGAGGGTTTATTTGGTTACACAGTTACAGTCTTAAGGCTATAAAATGCCCAAGGTAACACATCAGCAACAGGGTGCCTTCACTGGAGGATGGCCACTGGCATCCAGAAAACCTCTGTTAGCTGTGAAGGCATGTGGCTGGCATCTGCTTGCTCCCAGTTTTGCATTTCAAAATGATGTTCTCCAAAATGTTGCTCTTGGGGCATTTTGTCCTTTCTTAGCTACAGCAAGCACCTGGGCCCGTGTGACTCTTGTTAAAGTACTCCAGTGACCAGTCAAGATCCTCGCTGAATGGGTGAGGGCACACCTCCATGGAAAATATCTAATCAGGTTACCACCTACAGTTGGGTGGGTCACATTTCCATGGAAACATCCTAATCCAAAGATTCCAACCTAATCAACACTAATGTGTCCACCCCAATAAAATCAAAGAACAAGGTTTTTTCTGGGGGCATAATATATCCAAACTGGCACACTGCCCTTCTCCCCTCACCCATGTGGAAGATACCCCACAGCACGCAGAGTCCCACCTGGGGACTCTGCACGCCTCGGGCAGGATGTGGGCCCTCGGGCAGGATGCGGGTCCATGTGCTCCTTGTCAGCAGCGAGGGGCCGAGCAGCCACTGGGGCCTGGGATCCCTGTGGGGAGTGTTGGGGCCCAGGATCCGGGGAACAGACACCCTGGAGGAGCCGCGGCCTCCACGTGGCTCCTCCCTGCAATGGGCAGTGTGTGTGTGGGGGGGGGGTTCAGGAGGGGGGCTGCATGGGGGAAGAGGGTGAAGATCCCCCAGGTGTCTCAGTCCTCAAGTATCTCCATCCCCCAGGCGTCTCCTTCCCCTCAGGTGTGTCTGTCCCTCCAGGTGTCTTTGTTCCATCAGGTGTCTCCTCCCCCCCAGGTGTCTCTGTCCCCAGGAGTCTCAGCCCCCAGGTGTCTCTGACTCTCCACGTGTCTTCTCCCGCCAGGTGTCTCAGCCCCCAGGTGTCTCCTTCTCTCCAGGTGTCTCCATCCCCCAGGTGGCTCATGTTCCCAATGGCCGACATCCCTGGGCTGCCTGGACCTGGCTGGCCGTGAGGGTCTTGGAGCCCCTTCTTGCATCAGGAGTCACCTGGGGCTCTGTGCAGTGCCCTGGGCTCTACCTGCGGAGATGGCTCAGCCTCCCTGTAGGTTCTGCTTCCTTTTCTGCTAAGTCTAATAACCTGGTCACTGTCAGTCTGCTTCTCTTAACCTTTTCTCTTGGTTGCGGCCTAATTTTCTTCCTTCTTTGCATTCCTCGTACTTTTTCTTGGGGTTACATGTATTTCAGTGAAAGAATGGTGGAGACTGGAGGATAACGTTGCATGTGAGTGTGGGTGTTTCCCAGAGTGCAAGCCCCACCCCGCCTTTCCGTGAGGGGTCAACCACTCTGGCTCCTCCTAGAGCCCAGGTGAGGGAGAGGGGCCAAGCCTTGGGGGCCAAGGTCACCTGTCATTGGCTCAACCATCAGCTCCTTCTGCCATTACCTTTCTGGTCTCGCTGGGATTGGAGCCTGGAGAGGCTGAGGCTGCCTTTGGAGTCAACGCCCCTGGGCCCTGGAATGGGAATGCACAGGGCTGCGCCTGCAGCCTCCCTCGGTGTGGCTTCACAGGAGAGATTCAGGAACGAGTAGTGGTGGGAGGGAGGGAACGAGAACCAGCCCCGGGAGCTGCACTGGGGCCTCTTCCTCCCTCCAGCCTCCTGCACCAGTGCACGTGGTCACCAAGGGTCATCTGGTTTCTCCTCGTCCCTGCACGTCTCCCGTCTAAGGTGAGAGCCTCTCGCATCTGCGCAAGCCCAGGCCACATGTCCGCCCCCAGCCTCCAATGCCGCACGTCTCTCTGCTCACCTGTAAAAGGCTCGTTTCCCTCCAGATTCCAGTTCATCAACTCTTCTGTGGATTCACCTTTCTTTACCAGCCCCAATGGAGAAAATGATTTTATTTTTACTGGGTTTTTCCTGCTATTGAAGAAGCAAAGATCTTTTGTATCCTTCTAAATCCTGACCAGAAAAGGAATTTCTCACCATTTCTTCTTGCATTTTCTTTCATTCTTGCTTTCATTTTTGTTTTCTTCTTGCTGTTGTCATACGTATATATTATATATATATATTCTTTATCTGAAAATGTTTTCCATGGGCCCTCATTACATTCTTTAAATTCTATACATTCACAATGGACAATGTTTGAGTACAGAAGAATATGTTCTGCCTTTATATTTCTATTAAAATTTTCACTAGTTTCCAGATATTTTATGTGTATATGTATTGTAATAGGTGTTTATGTGTGTGCGTATATGTGTGTGTATGTGTGTGTGTACCTGTATATAAATATTTTTATATACATCTTCTTCCAACCTGTTTTCCCTGCCATCCAAGTCCCATCCCTGGAGGCAACATTACAGCTATTTATGCTGTGCATTTTCAAACAGTCAGACATACACACATGCACATATATTTCAGCAAAACTAGCAGTTTGAGTGTTGGGATAAAACTGTATTAAAGGTCCTGTCTCAGAGGGTGTGTGGGTGGGAGTTAGAAAATAAAAGCATTACAAATGTTTCACGCCAACACGGTGTTGGTAAAAGCAGGGGAGATGCACCGTCAGGGTGGGGTGCCCTTTCTCCTGGAGACAGGTGAGACCTTAGAAAGTTCTTACCCACCAACTGGAACAGAGCCACCAAAGCCACGAGGTTTTGCTGCGAGGGTTTGCTGCTCTCAGCGCCCCTGGATCTCCTGCGCAGTCACCTCACTGCATCTCCTTAGGTTACCCCCTTCACCCCCATCCTGGCACGACCCGCCTGTCCAGTGGGAGCTGCGAGCCAGCCCTTCTCCTCAGATAGCTGCCTGCACACCCCCAAAGAGCTCTCCTTTATTCTTTTTTTTTCAATTCATATTTATTGAGATATATTCACATACCACGCAGTCATACAAAACAAAGCGTACATTCAATTGTTTACACTACCATTATATAGTTGTGCATTCATCACCAAAATTAATTTTTGACATTTTCATTGCCACAGACACAAAAATAATAAGAATCAATTTAAAGTGAAAAAGAACAATTAAAGTAAAAAAGAACACTGCATGCCTTTTTTTTTCTTCCCCCGTTTTTCTACTCATCCATCCATAAACTAGACAAAGGGGCGTGTGGTCCATATGGCTTTCCCAATCACACTGTCACCCCTCATAAGCTACATTTTTATACAATCATCTTCAAGACTCATGGGTTCTGGGTTGTAGTTCGATAGTTTCAGGTATTTACTGCTAGCTACTCCAATTCATTAGAACCTAAAATGGGTTGTCTGTATTGTGTGTAAGAGTGCCCACCAGAGTGACCTCTCGGCTCCTTTTGGAATCTCTCTGCCACTGAAGCTTATTTCATTTCCATTCACATCCCCCTTTTGGTCAAGAAGATGTTCCCCATCCCACGATGTAGGGTCTACATTCCTCCCCAGGAGTCATATTCCACGTTGCCAGGGAGATTCACGCCCCTGGGTGTCAGATCCCACGTAGGGGGGAGGGCAGTGATTTCACCTGCCAAGTTGGTTTAGCTAGAGAGAGAAGGCCACATCTGAGCAACAAAGAGGCACTCGGGAGAAGGCTCTTAGGCACAATTATAGGGAGGCCTAGCCTCTCCTTTGCAGCAACAGTCTTCCCAAGGGCAAGTCCCGTGGTAGAGGGCTCAGCCCATCAAACCACCAGTCCCCTATGTCTGTGAGCACATCAGCAACCATCGAGGTGGGCAAGCCCAACACCCCTGCATTTTCCCCCAGCTCCTCAGGTGGCTCTGCATATTTTTTTCATTGTTTTTTTTTTAATTAACTTTTTTTTAATCAACTATATAAAAAATTTTTAAAACATACAATAAAAAAATTTTCAAAACAAACAAACCAAAACAAGGGAGTCCAACATGTTCCTGCTCTACCCCAAGAAAATAACCTAATATAGCAACATTTCTGTGAACTTGTTCCTACCATACTCATCAGAAATTAACAAACCATAGTGGGAATTTCCAGAATGTTAAATTTACCCACGATAGCTTATCTGTTCTTATTGGGTTATTGATCCCCCTTCATTAATTGCTCTCTATCGCTAATTCCCCTACATTCTACATTATAAACCATTTATTTTAGGAGTGTGTTGTTTAACCTCCAGGTGTTTGTGAATTTTCTAAGTCTCTGATGGTTACTGACTTCTAATTGTATTCCATTGTGGTCAGAGAATGTGCTTTGAATAATTTCAATTTTTTTAAATTTATTGAGCCTTGTTTTATGTCCCAGCATATGGTCTATCCTGGAGAAAGTTCTGTGAACACTAGAGAAGAATGTGTGTCCTGGTGATTTGGGATGTAATGTTCTATAAATGTCTGTTAAATCAAATTCATTTATCTGATTGTTTAGGTTTCAGTTCCCTTATTGGTCTTCTGTCTGGTGGATCTATCTATAGGAGAGAGTGAGGTGTTGAAGTCTCCCACAATTATTGTGGAAACATCCATTGCCTCCTTTAGTTTTGCCAGTGTTTGTCTCATTTGTTTTGTGGCACCATGATTGGGTGCAGAAACATTTATGATTGCTATTTCTTCTTGTTGAATTGCCCCTTTTATTAGTATGTAGTGGCCTTCTTTGACTCTCATAACATCCTTGCATTTAAAGTCTATTTTATCTGAGATTAATATTGCTGCTCCTGCTTTCTTTTGGCTGTACCTTGCATGAAATATTTTTTTCCATCCTTTCACTTTCAATTTCTTTGTGTCCCTGTGTCTAAGATGAGTCTCTTGTATGCAACATATTGATGGTTCATATTTTTTGATCCATTCTGCCAATCTGTATCTTTTAATTGGGAAGTTTAATCCATTTACTTTCAACGTTATTACTGTGAATGCATTTCTTGAATCAGCCATCCTATCCTTTGGTTTATGTTTGTCAGATATATTTTTTCCCCTCTCTCTTATTGTCCTTTAATGAACCAATATTGAATCTCTTTAGTACTGAACCTTTCTCCGTATCTCTCTCTCCTTTCTTTGTTTCTCTGTTGGTAGGGCTCCCTTTAGTATCTGAAGTAGGGCAGGCCTTTTATTAGCAAAATCTCTCAGGATTTCTTTCTCTGTGAAAAACTTAAGCTCTTCCTCAAATCTGAAGTATTCTTGGTTGGAAATTTTTCTCTCTCAGAATTTTAAATATGTCATGCCACTTCCTTCTCGCCTCCATGGTGGCTGCTGAGTAGTCACTACTTAGTCTTATGTTGTTTCCTTTGTATGTGGTGAATTGCTTTTCTCTTGCTGCTTTCAGAACTTGCTGCTTCTCTTCAGTATTTTACAGTCTGATCAGAATATGTCTTGGAGTGGGTTTGTTTGAATTTATTCTATTTGGAGTTCGCTGGGCATTTATGCTTTGTGTATTTATATTGTGTAGAAGGTTTGGGAAGTTTTCTCCAACAATTTCTTTGAATACTCTTTCTAGACCTTTACCCTTCTCTTCCCCTTCTGGGATACCAATGAGTCTTATATTTGGATGTTTTATTTTATCTATCATATCCCTGAGGTCCAATTTGATTTTTTTTAATTTTTTCCCCCATTCTTTCTTTTGTTCTTTCATTTTCCATTTTGCGGCCCTCGAGGTCACTGATTCATTGCTCAGCTTCCTCTTGTCTTGTACTATGAGTATCCTGAATCTTTTTAATTTGGTCAACAGTTTCTTTTATTTCCATAAGACCATCTGTTTTTTTATTTACCCTTGCAATTTTTTCTTTATGCTCTTCTAAGGTCTTCTTCATGTCCTTTATATCCTGTGCCATGCTCTTGTTATTTGTCTTCAGTTCTTTGATTAATTGCTCCGAGTACTGTATCTCCTCCGATCTTTTGATTTGGGTGTTTGGGTTTGGGTTATCCATATATATCATCTGGTTTTTTCATATGATTTAAAATTTTCTGTTGTTTTTGGCCTCTTGGAATTTGCTTTACTTGATAGGGTTCTTTAAGGATATGTAGGATTATTCAAAGCCTAATCTCTAATTTGTCAGATCTACAGCTTGGTGGCATTCACTTTCTCTAACTAACCAGCAGATGACATCTGCAAGTCACCTATTCCCCTCAAGTCAGTTCTCCCCAAGTTTGTCTTTGTGGTGTGTGGGGATCTGATTCTCGTGGGGTCCAATTGATTCACCAAGTTTGGGGGTGTTGTTGGTACTGTCCGCCCTGAATGTGGGGCATGTGTTTGAGAGGTTAGGGAGGGAGGACAGCTTTAATAATCGAACCTCCCAGGTGTTCCTGGAGATTTAAGGCTGTTGCAAGAGTCTAATCTTTCAGTTCAGTCTTGCCACAAATTGTCTCTTCCACTGATCCACAAGTCCTTAGTATTGGCATATGGTCCCTGTGATTTCCAGGTGGGTCCATCTTCCCAGCCGTGCCCTTCTAAGGCCTCTGCTGAGGGAAGGTTGTGCTACGTCACAAGTGTGCGCCATCCCTCAAGGGAAGTTCTGGGCTGCTGGGCCGTGTAAGTGCGTTCCCAGCCTGCTGTAAGGATGGCTGTATGGGGTGTGTTAATTTCCCCCTCTTCGCACAGCTCCGCCTTCGAGCTCTGGGACAATTAGCTGTGGGTGCGCAAAAGGCTACTGTCCATGCCTGATATTGTGACATGTGTGCGCGATGCTGGAAATGCTTCCTGTCACACTGGGTTTTTTTTTTTTTTTTTTTTTTTTTTTTTGGCATGGCTCTGGGCTTTGGCGCCAGAGCTGGGCAAGAGCATTCCCAGTCTGCCGGGAAGATGGCTGCGAGGGGCGTGGTTTTTTCCCCTTTTGGCTAACCTCTGCCCTCCTCACTCCAAGACAACTAGCAGAGAGTGCGTGAAAGTCTATCATCCACGCCAGATATTGAGGCATTTGCACAGCCCGTTCTTGCTGCGCTTCACTGTGCAGTTCTCGCTGCCATATCTGCAGTTGCTTTTGGGTTTTTTAAAAAAGAACTAGCCCACCTCCAAATGCCAATCCAGCGTTTCCCCACACCACAGTGTGGCTGCCGGATATGCAGTGGCTTACTCACTCGTTTCAGAACGCAGACTCCCGGTTTCACCAAGTGCATGGTCCCTGTGGATTTAGCAGACCTTGCCCAGCTGGTGCCTCGCTGGAACTGGTGTTCTGGGTCACTTTCTGGCTTTTATCTAGTATTTTTCATGGAGGTTTTTTTTGCCCTGTCTCTCCTAGCTGCCATCTTAGGTTCCTCCTCTCCTTTATTCTTGGTCAGCACGGAACTTGATTAGAAGTCTGCTGTAACTCTTATCTTTGTTCCTCTGTGACATACGTGATGTATCTTTTCCTCTGACTGCCTTATAGATTTTCTCTAATCTACTATTTTTCTTTCTTTTCATTTTTTCCAATTATCTTTTTTGGTATTCTCTGAGCTTCTTAGATATGTGGTTTGGTGTCTGTCATAAGGTTTGGAAAATCTCAGTCATTATTTCTTTGATGCTTTTTATTAAAATATTTCATATTTCTTAAAACAGGCTCCCTCACTGGCTTAGGATATCCTTTTTGTGCTGCTTCCTAGAGAGAATCTTTTGCTTGCATCTCTCCTGGCCATATTCCCATCATTTCTACTCAATTCTTGGTGGTGGTGGTGGTGGTGGTTGGGGGGGTTCCCTGATGGTCTAGTGGAGGTAGGTGTAGGAGGGGGTGTTCTCTGGTGTTCTGATAACCCTCCTCTTAGGCATGTCCTGTGAGTCGGGGTCTCGGGTGTGCCCGTCACAAATTGTCCTGCTCTTTTTCCTAGCATATGTTCCTGCACCTCCCCCAGAGGGATACTTTGTTTCATTCCCTCTTCTCTTTCCCCAACTGCAAAGTGCTTCTTCCCGTGCCTGAGGTGACAGTTCTGTTGCTTGTCCCCTGCTGATTAGTGGCTTTTCCTCAGTAGGGGAGGTGGGAGTGGGCTTGGTGGACTTTCAGCAGTGGCTGCCATTCCCCTACCCCAGCAGCGCCACAGCGGGGAGAAGCCTGAGAGAGGATGCAAACGACTTTATATCTGTGACTCCCACGTCTTAGCAGTTTCCAACTAGCTCACACTCAGCCTTTAGATGTTTCTTTAACAGTTTTAGCTAAATCTTCTCACCAGCTTATGTGGCATCCAGCAGCACCCGCCCCAGGTAAGCCAGGGCTCAGGTCATGCTTTTCCTTGCAGATGCCTCACTCTCCCCAGATTTTGGTTTAATTGTTTTCCTTGTGACCTCAGTTCTCCAAGGGTTCACAAAAAAATCATTTATTTGCACATTGTCCAGTTCATTTTTTTCTTCTAAGGGTAGGAGAAACACATTTTCTAGCTTTCTACATCTTTGAAGTGAAATCAGAAATTCTAATGTATTAGAATATAAATGATTGGATAGTTTTAAATTTTCAACTTTAAATAATTAAATACAAGATTCTGTCCCTTATGTGGTGATATTGGCACACTTACATTTACTATGATTACTGATATGTTTGGACTTACTTCTATCCTCTTACTTCGAATTTTCTATTCTTTTCCTCTTTCTTCTCACTTGACTTCTATTGGTTGCTGAAATTTTCAGTGCTTATTCTTTTTTGTTGTTGTTTCTCAATTGTGTACTTCTTCCAAAATTATCTGTTTTATTCCTAGACCTTTGACAAATACCATAAAATTTTGACAAACACAATTTACTCCCAGTTTTCCTAATAAATGAAAAATTTCTCAAGGGGTGAATTCTTAAACTGTCTTTAGTTGGCTCTCCCTCCTAAAGGTAATCTGGCTGCAAAGAGAATTCTGATTTCATAATCACTTGCATCCACATGGTCTTACTGCACTGATGGTTGTTGCCCTTATGCTCGACTTCTGTGAGAACCCTCTGCTCTGTGTGTCTGGATGGTCAAATCAAATTATAGACAGGTGTCTCAGTCAGTGTTCAGAGACAAAGAAACACCAGGATAAATGTGCTGTGGTTGATGGAATTATGGAGCCCAATTCAGACATGCTCTTCATCTTAGTCCCATTCCTGTGGGTGTGACCCCGCAGTAAACAGGACCTTTTAGAGGTGCTACTTTTAGTTAAGGTGTGGCCCACCTGTATGGGGTGGGTCTTAATCAGGATAACTGCAGATTTTGGAAAGAGAACTTGGAAGTCACAGAAGCCAAAGGAGAGGACATACCCATTTGCTGGGAAAGCCAAATCACCAAGGATGGCAGGTGGAGGGCACCAGAATGCTACAGTTCTAAGGGAGAAAAAGCTTTACTAATATCTGGATATTGAGCTTTCTCTACCCTCAAATATCTGAGTCAGTGCAGTTTCATTGGTTAACCCAATCTGTGGTTTGATAATTGTGGCAGCCATTAAGGCGCGCGCGCGCGTGTGTGTGTGTGTGTGTGTGTGTGTGTGTGTAGGGGGTTTTATTTTAAGGAATTCGCTCACAGAGTTGTGGGGGGTGGCAAATCTGAGCAGTATGAGGCAAATAGGAATCTAGAAGAGTTTGGAGTTGGTCTGTTGGTGTCCATGCTAACAAAATGCTGAAGAGATAAAACAGTCTTGTGAAAGTAAAGACAATGTGTGAAAGTCTGAGGGCTTCCAAAGTAGCACTTCAATAGACCCTCATCTGCATCCAGAAAGTAGCCAGAGCTGAAAACCAGGGACAAGAACTAATTGGAAAGTGGCAGAACTTCAGAGAAGGCTGAATTTGCAGCCTCGGCAACTCTCCCATGCCAAGCAAAGCCCTGAACTGGAAGGAGTGGAATCCAGGCTTGGGACTGAGTTATCTGTGGAGGGGCTTCTGAGAACACTGAGTCCCCCCATTCACCCGAACCCTCTGGGTCTGCAGAAGTATCCTACCCCCATGGTTAGGGCACAGAAACACCCTTTGGTTCAGGACTATGCTGAGGTCTTCACCAAGGCCAAAGCCACATGAGGAAGTGCTTGGCCCCTTCCTGCTGCTGGACCAATAGCCAAGGTCAAGCCCTGTGGAGGGACAACGGGGAGGATTGTGTCCTGCTAAGGTAGGAAGGGGACTTTTCACTAAGACAGCTCAGGCTGGTTATCAGATGCTGACAGGCACCAGGAGCAGATGCTGGGTCCTAAGGGGCTAGGCCTGGGGGGCAGAGTTCAATGCCTGTTAAGAGCGCATGTGTTGATGTGGGGGGGGGGGTCCTCTCCTGGGACTCAGCATTTCACACCCCAGCCAGGATGTCTGGAACCAGCTGTATATGCTGCTGGGACAGCTCCCAGAAGCCTGGGGATCAGTAATGGCCCTGGAATGAGGTGGAGGTACCAGGGCTGCCTTGTCAGAACCAGGGGAGAACTGAGAAGTGGAGGACGGACCGAGTACTCAAGGCCAAGATTACCCAGGCCTGCTGGACGCTGTGCCTCTTGGTGTATCCAGCCCCCCATAGGTCCTTATCTCCCCAACCACCACAACTACCCCCAGCTTCCACCCCTCTGCCCTCCCCCCTGCAGGTCTCCAAGGGAAACAACCCCAAGACCCCTTCATAAACAGGACAGCCCAGAGTGACTGCTGAGGCTCTTTATTTGGAGTTGGGAGAAGTGGCAGGATGCAGATGGGGCCAAGGGCTGGGGCAGGAGGAGGCGGAGCTGGTCCAGGCTGGTCTAGGTTCTGTGCCAGGCAGCAGGGCAGGGGTCTCTGGTGGTGCAGGCCTGGGATGCTGTGCAGTGACGGAAAAGGAGGCTCCGTGGGACCTGGATGGGCGAGGGTGGGGGTGGGGGTAGAGGTGAGGGGTAGCTGCAGAGCAGGGCAGAGGCCCGGCTTGGAGCATGACCCTCCACAAGCTGCACACTGACCAGGTGCAAATGTCACTGCTAGGCAAAGGGAAGCCCTAGGGGGAGAGTTGGACCCCCTCCATGCCTTGGCAGGACCCTGAGTGTCCATCTTGTGAGCTGTGAAGGGTGAGGGGCAGCCAGGACGAGTGGACATGCCCAGCTCCCACACCCAGAAGCAATCGCACAGGATTGAGCTTAGGGAGGAGGTTCCCCTCCCAGGCCTGGGGGACAGAAGGTACCAAAAGGAACCTCAAGGAGCCAGCAAGGATGGGGATATGGTGTGTTTCTAAGGTCAAATAAAGGATTCCTGCATGAACAGGGAATTAGGCAGAGACAGGCTTGAGAGTCAGGCCGTGGAGAAAGGGCCCCACTGGGGTCTGCGCTGCGCCTGGGTGGGGGTGGGGCCAAGCACGTGTGCTCTTGAGCCCCCTGGGCCCCAGGGCTCTGGTTGCTTCCAGCGTCCTGCTAAAGGGCTCTCTTACCCTATTCAGTTTCCGGAGTGCAGTTTTCTGTGGAAGCAAAGAAAAACAAGGATGAGAATCTACCCGGGCAGGGCAGAACCCCCCCACTCAAAGGCGCCAGCAGTGGAACCCGCAGCCCTGGTCCCCTGTGCTCCCGCGATCCCGCCCACTAGGGCTCCCCGAGGGCACCCGCCCGGCACTGCCCCCTTTACCCGTCTGGACGGGGGTGACGATGTTCTCCAGCTGGAACCCTCTGCGCTGCGAGGATTTCTTAAACTCTTCCAGGGCCTCTGAGTTCACGTCCGGATTTCTACCTGCGGGTGGGACGGCGAGGAGGGGCCCCCCCTGAGCAAGGTTGGGGCATCGCAGGGAAGGCCGCGGCTGAACAGACCCCGGGAGAAGATGCGGGTCCCAGGGCTGGACCCTGGGCGCCCACTGTCGACATGGGGTGAGAACCACAGGGAAGGTGTCCCAAGCCTCCAGGTCCGGGTCTGGGGTTCCCCACAGAGCACCCCGCAGCTGAGCAGGTCCCGAGAGGGGAGGGGGTGGGAGCCCCGCCCACTCGGGGCCCCTCGGGGCCTGCCGCTGGCCAAGCCCACTCCCCAGATGACGCTCCTGGCTGGCAAGAGAGTCACTGAATTCACCCCCTGGGGGTCCTCCGGGAAAGCCCCCATACCCCTCCGCCTTGCCGACCCCAGACCCACGCCCACAGACGCCTGGAAGCCGAGTTTGCATCTGGGGCCTCTGGAATCCCCCCTCAAGGGGTCGGGTCATGGAGGGCCGTGTCTGACCCCGTTCCCTGTCGGTCCCCACCCTGCCCGCTGCGTCCCCACATCAGGGGCTCTGCCCGCGGGGCCTCCGACGGCGGCCCTGGACCTGCCTCCTGCCCGGCGCCGGCTCCCGTTGCCCTGGAACCCCGCGGGGCTGACGCCGGAGCAGGGTGGGGGCGGCCAGGCCAACCTACCCAGGAGCTTTCCCACGCGGAACTTTTTCTTCCCGGCCTGGTCCTTGCTGTAGAAGACGAAGTGGTCTTTCACGGGCAGCTTCTCTATGTACACGAGCTTCTTGCCCCCGACTGCAGATGGGTAAAGAGAAAACAGGCCTTTAGGGTCTTCCCAGAGAAAAGACCGGAGAGCGCATGTCCACCTCCAGGCCGTCCTGGCTGCTCCGAGCCCCCCGTTGTCCCGGCCCCCAGCCTGGCCAAGCTCTGGGGAGCCTCCTCCTGGGAAAGGTCCCAACCCAGGTTAGGGTTCCCAGAGAAGACTGTCCCTCAGGGCAGGATGGCAGGAGGTTGGAGCTTGAGGATCTGGGGTCAAATGTGCGTCTGTCCCTCTAACGGTCTACACCCTCCATTTCCCTGCAGTCTGGCATCAGGTAACTGCATCCCGGGGCAGCAAGACCCCTGGGAAAGGAGATTAGCATTTCCTGGGGGCAGGACAGCAGGGACACCAAGGGAGGAAGGCCTCCCCGGAGGCCTCGGCACAGGCAGGGCCGCTGCAGCCCCTTGCCCCCCGCCACCCCTGCCCTCACGCCCCGCCGGCCTGGGTGGGGTCAGGACTCACAGGCCCTGGCCGTGTATTTGCCCGGCTCCTCCGTTTTCTCCAACAAGATCTCCACCTCGTGGCACTGATCGCCCTTCCTGGGGAGCAGAAGGCACGTGGGTAGCAGCGCTCAGCAAACCCACCTGAGTCCCCGCCCAGCTCACCTGGCACCTGGACACCCCCATACTGTCCCGGCCAGCGGGGGTGGCCTCCCCCACCAGAGCTTTAGGGGCTCCCAGGTGGCTCCCACCACGCTGGGCAGGTGTGGGAGACGCGCAGGGTGGGGCCCCCAGGCTCCCCCTCGTGAGAAGGGAGGGGCGGCATGAGCAGGTGTCCTTGACCCACATGAAGGTGAAACTGGTCTCCAGGTTCCCGCCGTCCAGGGCTGTGACTGTCACGGGGGACACCGTCTTGGGTCTCTTTTCCACCGGCACCCCCTTGCTGTCCACCATGGCCTTCACGTACCATGTCCCTGTCACCTGGGGCCGGGCCGAGGGCATAAGCACCCACACGTCCTGGACGGGGCGGGGCGCAGCCCAAACTCTGCCCACCCCCACCCCACCCCACCCCCATCCGGATGGCTCACGGGCCTCAGCGCCCTGCGGGCTGGGTCCCTGCGTCTCCGTTATTACAAAATCAGACCCAGGGGTTCCCTGCACCGGCCGTGGGGTCCTCACCCCAGGGGGCCTGGAAACGCCCTAGGGCCGGGAGCCCCCCAGTGCCGGGGGCAGAGGAGCGCCCTCCTCCTGCTCCGTCTGGAGCGCCCCACGAGAGCGCCGGGCTGGGGTCTCTGCCCCGTCCACGGGCCCCTGGCCGCCCTCCCCCGGTCCCAGCCCTTCCCCGCCACCCGGCCACCCGCCCTGCCCCAGCCGCACATCCGGGGCCTCCAAGACCAAGCCCGTGGGGTCCTGGGCCCGCAGGACGGCGACGAGGCCGAGGCCGAGGGTCAGGAGCAGGGGCTGCATCTCCAGGGCTCTGCGCTTGCCGGGGGTGCACCTGGGGCGGCCTGAGAGGCTGTGCCCGGCTCCCACACGCCTGCCCTTTATGCACCCTCAGGCCCGCCCCCCTCTCGGCAGACGCTGACCACACCCCCCGCCGCCAGCCACCGGGCAGGTGGGCCGGAGTTACTGTTGGAAGCGGTTGAATAGCAGTTCATCAGCACCCAAAGGGCAATGTGCAGAGCTCCGCCCCGGCTGCATCTCAGCCCCAGGGATGCTCGCGGGCACCACCCTCCATCACCTCCCCCAAACGGCAGGGTGCCCGGTTTCTGCGGAGAGCGGCTCCGCTGCCCCTTCCCACCCCTGAGCCCTCCCAGCTAACCCACCCCCACCCCGGCTGGGTTTGTCTACACCGTCCTGGGGGAAATGGCGGTTTCACCCCACCCCGACGCAGAACAGGATTGAACTTTAGAGCTGTAGAAAGCTGGTTTTGCAGTGAGCCAATGCTGCCAGCTCCCCCGAAGCCCCCCAGCTCTTACCCGCCTGGTGGCCCCCGCACTTCCTGTGCTTGGACGCCCACCCCAGAGCGGGGGAGGAGGGGCCTCTGACTCAGGACTCAGCTCAGTCTAAATATCACCTCCTCCCGGGGCCTCCCAGGACCCCACCCGCGCCGGTGGTGCCCGAGGCCGGGCTGTGCCTCTGTGGAGAACGACTCTGGGTTATCTGGTTCATTTCTCCGTGGACGTGTTCACTGCCCGTCTCCCCCTGTTAGAACCTCAGTTCCCGACGGGGGCCGGATCCCTGTGGCTCCCCTGCAGGTGCCGGACAAGCATTCCTTCCCTAGGGGAGTAAAAGAAGCTGCCATCTCTTTAAGCCTCGGATAGTTCATCTCCAACAAGGGGACTAACGATCCTGATGCTTTCGGCTGTCCTGAGGCTGTGTTGCGACAATGTGCGAAGCCCCTCAGATTCCCTGGCACAGATGCTGGTTTTCTCCCCTCCCTCCCGCCTGGACTGGGATCCATCCTTGGCCAGTCCCTCACACCCACTGCATGGCTCCCTTAGCTTCTTGGTCCTCTGGAACCCCGACTTCCCAAAGTGCCTTCCGCACCCCGTCTCCTTGACCCTCACCCCTCCAAGGCGAGCCCCGCACCCGGTTCCCTTTGAAGAGCTGGCAGAGCAAGGCCCGGGAGGCCGAGTGCTGGCTGTGCTCAGAGTGGCCGAGCTCCGCCGGCCTCAGCCCGCTGCCTCCCGAGCTGGAACTGTGCCTTCTCCTCCCGAGGCTTGTGGTTTCTGGGCTTGAGTCACCTGCTCCGAGACCCTGGGCTGACCCAGTCCCTGGAGGCCGATGCTGGAGCCTCACAATAGCATCTTTGTGTGTTTGCAGCCAAGGCAGGGCACCCCAAGCACCCCCTAAGTGAACATAAGCAGCACGTTTTAATAATGCCTGGGGAGTTGTCCGGAAGGTGCCAGCATGATCCAGTAATTAGCTCTCGGAGGGGCAGGTGCTCCTGAGCAGACCCTCCCTCCCCGGGGGTGGGAAAGGGCAACGCCTGTGCACTTTTAGGGCCAGAGAACAGCAATCAGGCCCAGGTCTCTAAATGAAAGGGCAGACTTCTCCTGGCCCTGTTCTTGTTGACTGTACCCCAGAGACCTCGTATTTCACTGATGACCCACAAGTCACTGATCTAAGCCTCCTACACTATTGGCACATTTAATTCAACCCTCAAAAAAGACAGTGGAACAACACGCACAGATGGTTGAAAGAAGAGAACACAACCGATGCACTTCATGTGGCTGGTTCTCTCCAGCTGCCTCCATCATCCACCCATCTCTGAACTCTACAGAGCGAGTCAACTATGTTCCTTTTGGATACTGGTTGGGGTCAACCAATGGTGAACACCACCGGGAGTTGGTAGGAGGGAGTTGGATCAATCAGTGGGAGACACCGTCAGGAGATGGTAAGGTGGGAGGGGAGAGACACTCCCCGCTCCCTCCCTCCATGGTCAGAGGTGTTTCTCTGACTGACTCCACAGCTCCAGCTCCCACGACTTCTGGAGATACCTCCCCTTGCCTTGAATCTTGAGGTAGTCATAGCTCCTTAGGGCTCTAACTCCTGGATACCTCACTGAAGGGGACATTGCCTGCGCCTTTCTCAGCATTCAGGCATAAGAATGTTCTGACGACCCCAACAAGCAACCACCCAGACCAGGGGATGTGCTGGTTGGGACCGAGGGCCACCTAGACTGGGAAGATGAGGAGGTTCAAGGAGAACATCAACGAAGGCCTCAAGACCGACTGGAGAAGGTGACTCCAGGTGCTCCACTGACCCTCTTTTTAAATTGTTTTGGAGATTGTGGCCGGCCACCACCCTAAAACTTCAGGTACAGAATGGGCTCAATGTGGAGCATGAGCAGACCTGGGTGACGTACACCTGAGTTCCCCTGCAGCTTTAGTAGACAGTTCCAGGAACCTGACACATTCACAGCTTCAAAGGCCAGCATCTTCCCTTCCCCTGTTTCCCCTGAAACCACAGTGAGATGGAGATGAGCAGGTGGATTCACAACCCTGGGTGTGGTAACTGATGGGGCAAACAGCTGAGCCTCTTGTCACACAGGGGGACAGTCAGGTGGGTTCCACCCTATTTTCCAGAGTCCTCAGCAGGTCTGAGCCCCAGGTGCCCACAATGGTTACCTGCTCATTAACACACCTTTACTGGAATGTCTATCTTCCCTATATCACTTTCCTCTTGTCTTCAATTGTGCTTCCTGGAATCATCTCACAAATTCCCTGAACCCAATTCCTTGTCCTGTGGTCTGCTTTTGGAGATCCCAAATCAAGAAACTAGTGATCTCTATTAGAAAAAAAATTAGTTTCTTACCTCAAGTCATGTAAAAAAATCAAGACTGAATAAATTCCTAAAATAAATAAATAAAACAATCAAATCAACAGAAGAGACTACTAGAGAATATCTCTATAACTAGTGGTAGAGAATTCTTTCTTAAAAAAAAAAAACATAAAACAGAAACCATAAAGAAAATGAGTGATAAACTTGAGTGCACTGACATGTAAAATCTCTTTATTAAAAGAACTAATATAAAAGTAAAAGAATACGCATCTGAGTGGAAGAAAATAGAGTAAAGAATTAGTACCCAAACTATATAAAGAACCCATAACATCAATAAAAAAGAAAAATAAAGGAGTGGGAACAAGTAGTGAAGAAACAACCTACAGGACAGGAAATAGAAATGAACAAATAATACATGAATTTGCACTAGAAATTAGGAAAACACACATTAGTGTAGCATGCTATTTCAAAGCTTTCAATCAGTGGGAAAACCCATCAAACATTAGTAAAGAATTACATTTGATAACATCAAATATTAATCAGGATTATTGAAATGGGAACTATGCCAGTTTGGAGGGTACTTTTGTGTTCTCTATTAAAAATCAAAACTCCGTATAGCCAAAATTACAACTTCACTTCTGGGAAGATGGAGTAGACATGTCATTCCCTAGTCTTCTTAAGAATAACTAGCGTTTTAGTTTGCTAATGCTGCCAGAATGCAAAACACCAGAGACGGATTGGCTTTTATAACGGTGGTTTATTTGGTTACAGAGTTACAGTCTTAAGGCCATAAAGTGTCCAAGGTAACACATCAGCAATCGGGTACCTTCACTGGAGGATGGCCAACGGTGTCCAGAAAACCTCTGTTAGCTGGGAAGGCACGTGGCTGGCGTCTGCTCCAGAGTTCTGGTTTCAAAATGGCTTTCTCCCAGGACCTTCCTCTCTAGGATGCAGTTCCTCAAAAATGTCACTCTTTGTTGCTCTTGGGGCTCTCAGCTTCTTTGGAGCAAGAGTCTGCTTTCAATGGCCATCTTCAAACTGTCTCTCATCTGCAACTACTCTCTCAGCTTCTGTGCATTCTTCAAAGTGTCCCTCTTGGCTGTAGCTCCTCTTCAAAATGTCACTCTCAGCTGCATTGAGTTCCCTCTGTTTGTCAGCTCATTTATATGGCTCCAGTGATTTAATTTAGACCCAACCTGAATGGGCGGGCCAACACCTCCATGGAAATTCTCCAATCAGAGTCATCACCCATAGTTGGGTGGGGCTTATCTCCACGGAAACACCCTGATCCAAACATTTGAACTTAATCCCCAATAATATGTCTGCCCCCACAAGATGGCATCAAAGAACATGGCTTTTTCTGGGGGACATAATATATACAAACCGGTACATTCCACCCCCTGGACACCAGAAAAACAAGATCTTTCCATATACAAAATACACTTATCCCATCACAATATCACAAAAGCTTAAATCATTTCAATAAGAATAGTTAAGTACAAGATCCCATTAAATCTGTCCAAAAGCAAAATTCCTCTCTGACTGTGGACCTGTAAACTTAGAACAAGTTATGTGCTTCTAATATACAAAGGAGGGACATTCGTAGGATAAACATTCCCATTGTCATAAGGAGAAACTGAAAGGAAAACAGGGTTCACAGGACTAAAACAGTTCTAAAACCTGCAGGACAAACTCCATTACATTTCAAAGTCTGAGAGTCATTTACAGAACAATGTTGCATCCTTGGGGATTGAGAGAGCAGGAGTCTAACCCTTCCTAAGGGCCTTTTCAGCAGCCCTTTCCTCTCCAAATGCTCGGGTGTTCCAACATACCCACACATTGGGGATACCACCTTCTTGGCCCCACCCTCCTCAAATATTGGGGCAGCACCCAGATTCCCCTCTATCTCCGGGGCACACAATCAACCCCTTCAGAACAGTGTGGTGGCAGCCAGGCTCTCCCCAATTCCCTGGGAATGTGCTCCACCCTCTTTGGGACCTGGGGTGTCAAACTCTTCCAGAGCATCAAGGCGGAAAGCCCACCCTCAACCTCTGAGGCAAACTGACCCTTTCCATGCATGTGGGCTGCTCCACTCTCCCAGCCCAAGGCCTCTTGACTCCAGACCTCATCCTCCATGGCTCTGTCTTTAAAGAAGTTTTTCCTTCAATTTGTTCCTTGTCTGTCTCCTCCAGTCCAGACTGGCAACAGCTCTGTCTATAAAGATCTCACAAAAATTCTGTTGGCTTCGCATGAAGCACACAGGGGTCAAAGCTGTCAGACAATAGGACTTTCCACAAATCCTTTCTGCTTAACTCCTTTTCCAATCTTGGCTTGTACTGAAATGGCAGCTGGGTTCCATGTTGGGTTACATCCTCACGTTGGGCTGCAGCTTCGGAGATTCCACTCTCTGGAAGCCCATAATTTTCCAAGCCATCAGCTTATGGTGTCTTTGAACCCAAGAGTTCAGTTCTAAGTTTATCTCTCTCTGCTCGCATTTTACTATAAGCTGCAAGGAGAAGCCAGGATACATCCTCCACATGGAGTCTGGAGATCCCCTCAGCTAAGTGTTACAGGTCATCACTTTCAAATTCTGCCTTCCATCCAACAACAGGACTCAATTTTGCCAAATTCTCTGCCACTTTAAAACAAGGATCACCTCTCTTCCAGTTCGCAAAAACACATTCATAATCTCTGCTCAAGGCCTCATCAGAAGTATCTTTAGAGACCATATTTCCACAGACAGTCTCTTCAAAGAAGTTTAGGCCTTTTCTGTCAAGCTCCTCACAATTCTTCCAGAAACTTCCCCTTATCCATTTAAAAAGCTGTTCCAACATGTTTGGCATTTGCAAACACAGCAGCACCAGCACCCCACTCCTGGTACCAAAATCTGTCCTAAGGCATAATTCTCCTTTAGCTGTGGATTTGTGGACATAATATATATAGCTTCTAGAAACCCTGGAAATTTTATATATAAGAATAAAACATAAATAGACTCTGCAAGTGTAGAGAAAAAGGCAGACCAGCTAGGGATCTTGGGACCCAATGAACGACATGGTGGTAAAGTCCCTGGGTTTTCATTTTGCCTCATATATTCCAGATTTGTTGCTGAAGAAGCCAGCAACCTGTAAATACCAACAGATGCAGACCTCACACCCACAAATAAAAAAGCCCCAACATAAGCCTTCTCTTTCTAACCAAAGGAACAGAAAAAGAGCAGCCCAGCATGACAGAAAACTTTTGACAATAAACCCATCAGTTCCAGCCAAACCCTACAGAAAATACTATGGCCCCATTCCCACCCACCCCACCAAAGGCAGAGGGGGAGCCTAGACCTATACCCTTGCTAAGCTGAAACAGGGACCCCAGCAACAAGACAGGGTAGGGTAAGAGAAAGCCAGGCAGGGTGCTGGTGTTTTTGTGCCTGCCTGGAGCTAAGGAGGCTGCCCCTGGTGCTGTCAGGGGAGCCCATGTGGGGAGACTGGGTTTCCAATCTCGCCCAACTATCATGAACATCCTTCACCATCCCTGTGGGGTCAGGGTAAGAGGAAGCTTGGTGGAGGGTCAGGAGTTTCAGCAGCACTCAGGGATAAAGAGGCCACCACCACCCATGCACCCCCATGGAGGCACAGGAGGGCACGTGGGGCTGTGCTGAGATGCATCTACCCCTCCTAGCCAGGGAGCTGTAGTCAGGAGCTGGAATTCCCATGATCTATTTGCCCTTTACAGAACATTGCACTCAACAGCTGCCATATACAGGTTCTTTTCAGGTGCTCACAGAACTTACACCAAGATAAGGTGGAATCAAATTAGGCAAAAACCATAAACCTACAGATTTAAGAAGCTGAGCAAACCCCAAACAGAATAAACCCAAAGAAATCCACACCAATACACATCATGCATAAAATCCAGAAAACTAAAGACAAAGAATAATCTTGAAAGCAGCAAGACAGAAATGACATGTTATTGATAGGGGGAGAAAACAATGCAAGTGGGAGAAGATTTCTTATCAGAAAGAAAAACAGGGAACAAACATGAAACAAAAAAAAAATGGCAGACTTAAGTACTAAAATATCAATAATTACATTAAATGTCAATGGTCTAATAAACCAATTAAAAGAAAAAGATTGGCAGAGTGGATTATAAACGATGGCCCAATTCTGCTGTCTCCAAAAAACTCACTTCAAATGCGACAATAGAGGAAGGTTGGAAGTAACAGATGGGAAACACATGTCAAAAAAATTTTAATCAAAAGAAAGTAAAAGTGTTTACATTAATATCAAACATAGTAGGCTTCAGAGTAAGGAAAGTTTCCCAGAAACAAAGTGGGACATTATATAATGATAAAAGGACCATTCCACAAATAAGATATAGCAATCATAAACGTATATCCAACAAACAGAGCTTCACAACATGTGAAGCAAATCTGATAGAACTGAAAGGAGAAATAGACAAACCCACAATTATAGTTGGAGATTTCAACACCCTTCTCTCAAAACTTGTTAGAACAAATAGAAAATCAGGAAGGACATAAGAGAACTCAACACCATCAAGAAACATGATCTATTTGACATTCATAGAACATTGCACTCAACAGCAGCAATATGCACATTCTTTTCAAGTCTCACAGAACTTATACCAAGATAAGCCATATATTGGAACATAAAACAAACCACAACAAATTTAAAATAATCAAAATCATACAGAGTATGTTCTCTTGTGAGAATGTAATCAAACTAGGATGCCATGCCAGAAAGATAAAAGGAAAATCTCTAAACACTTGGAAACCAAACAATATATTTTTTAAATAACTCATTGATCAAAGAGAAAGGCACAAAGGAAATAAGCAAAATGCATTCAACTGAGTGAAAATGAAAATACACATATCAAAATTGGTGGGTCAGAGCTAAAGCAGTGCTGAGAAAGAAATTTATAGCACTAAATGCAATGAGAAAAGAGGAAAAATCTAAAATCAATAATGTAAACTCTCACTTCAACAACCTAGGAAAAGAAGAAAATAAACCCAAAGCAAAAGGAAGAAGAAAGGAAATAATAGAGAGCAGACAATGAAATTGAAAACAGAAAGCAATAGAGAAATGAATGAAACAAAGAACTAGTTCTTTGAAAAGATCAATAAAATGAGACACTTCTAACAAGACTGACAAAGAAAACAAGAGAATTTACAAATTATCAACATCAGGAATGAAACAGAGGCTATCACTACAGACCCTACAGACATCAAAAGCATAATAAGGGAAGACCATGACAAACCTACATACAACTTAGATGAAATGAACAAATTCCTCATAAAACACAAATTGCCACAATTCACCAGATGCAAAATAGATCATTTTAATAGCCCTATAATCATTGAGGAAATTAAGTTCATAATTTTAAAAACTCCCTTCCACCCAAAGTCTCCAGGTCCAGATGGTTTTCACAGGAGAATTCTACCAAACATTTAAGGAAGTAACACCAATATAACATAATCTCTTCCAGAAAATGGAAAAGTTGGATACCCTTCCTAATTCATTTTATGAATCTGGTTTTAGCCAGGTACCAAAACCTAACAAAAACAAGACCAAAAAAAAAAAAAAAAAATCTGCAGAACAATATCCCCCATGAGTGTAGACAGAAAAACCCTTAGCAAAATATTAGAAAATAGAATTAATCAATTCATTTAAATAATTATACACCATGTCCAAGAGGGAATATGACCAGGATGCAAGGCTGAGTCACTATTCAAAATTCAATCAAGGTTGTAAAACCCTTGCAACTGTCACTCCCTTTATCCAGTGTATGGGCAGATGACTAACAAAATAAAGAAAAATATATAAATAATATGGGGGGATAAAGGGTATGGGATGTTTTGGGTGTTCTTTTTTATTTCTGTTTTTATTTTTTGTCTTTATTTTGGAATAATGAAAATTTTCTAAAATTGAAGCAATTAATACATGATGATATGATGATAGCGTGAGCCATTGATTGTATCCTTTGGATGGATTATATTATGTGTGAATGTATCTCAATAAAATTGCATTTTAAAAAAGCAATTGTATAAAACAAAATGTATAGAATATATTGTTGGGCCTAGAACATATAGAAATGTAATGTATTTGTCAATAACAGGACAAAGGAGATGGGTGGGTGCAAAGCGCTATTGAGCCAAAGAAATGACTGCAGATGGTAATTTAAATCCGCAGGAACAAATGAAGAGAGCCAGAAATGATAAATAAAAATGGTAATATAAAAAAAACTCAGTGAAGGTAACCCACCATATTAACAGCACAAAAAGGAAAATTACATGGTCTTATCAATCAATGCACAAAAAGCATTTGACAAAATTCAACACCCTTTTATGTTAACAATTCTTAGAAGAATAAGAATAGAAGGGAGCTTCCTCAACTTGATAAAAATCATCTATAAAAAACAAACCACTTACAGCTAGTATTATTATTAATGGAGAAAGACTAGATACTTTTCCTTTAACATCAGGAACAAGGCAAGGATGTCTGCTCTCCCCATTGTTATTCCACAAAGTTCAGGAAGTTCTAGCCGTGCAATAAGGCAAATAATAAATAAATAGTATACAGATTGGAAAGACGCTATAAATCTACATCTATTTGCAGGTAACATGATTGCCTACATAGAAAATCCAAAAAAATCTACAAAAAAATAATCATGAAACTAGAAAATGAGTTCAGCAAGGTCTCAGGAAAAAGGTAAACATTGAAAATCAGTTTATTTCTACATACTAGTAATAAATACACAGACACCAAAATTTAAAATAAAACACCATTTGCCATCATTAAAAAATGAAATAGGTGTAAATCTAACAAACCATAAAAAGGACTTATATGCTGAAAACTACACATCCATGATAAAAAATTAAAAAATGTAAATAAATTGGAAGACAAACCTTTTTCATGGATTGGGAGACTCAACATAGTACAGACGTCAACTCTCCACAAATGATATAAATGTTTAATACAATTCCTATAAAAATTCCAGCATGATTTTTTTGTAGAGATAAGATAATTCTAAAATGTATATGGAAAGGCAAAATACTAGAAGAGCTAAAACAATTTTGAAAAAGAAGAGGCTCCCAATTTCAAGGCATATTATTATCATATAGCTACAATAATCAAGACTTTGTGGTACTGTATTAGTCAGGATTCTCTAGGGAAGCAGAAGCGACCGGATATATACATTTATATATAATGTATATATTATGATATATATAATGTATATATAATGTATATACATAATGTAAATATATAATGTAAACATTATGAGATTTTTGTAAGAACTGGCTCATGTGACCAAGGGGATGGACAAGTCCAAATTCCAAAAGGCAGGCCGCAAGCTGGGAACTCAGATGAAGGTTTTCAGTGAATTCCCCAGTAGAAGATAGCTGGCTGAAATAGAGATGGAAATTCTCTCTTCTGACTGCTGAAGTCATCACTTCTTTTAAAGCCTTCAGCTGATTGCATAGATGCAATCAACTGACTGATGATTTAAGTGCATGAAATGTCCTCACAGTAGCGATCAGGCCTGGACATCAGCACCTGGCCAAGTAGATACATGAACTTCACCATCACAGGTACTGACAGAGAAGTGGATGCATAAATCAATGGAACACAATGGAGAACCCAGAAAATAGACTCACAATTATGCCCGTGATGGTTAGGTTCATGTGTCAACTTGGCCAGGTCATGGTGTCCAGGTGTCTGGTCAAGCAAGCACTGGCCTAACCATTATTGCAAGGACATTTGTGGCTGGTTAATAAAGCAGAAGGCTGGCTTATTAAATCATCAGTCAATTGACTCACCTGTGACTTATGACATCAACAAAGGGCCTGTGTTCCAAAATGAGAGAATTCAATCAGCTGGATTTAATCCAATCAGTTGAAGACTTTTAAGGGAAAAAGAGAGAGGAACTTCACTTCTTCAGCTAGCTAGAGAAGTGTTTCCTGAGGAGTTCATTGAACACCATCCAAGTTGCCAGCTCACTGCCTGCCCTATGGAATTTGGACTTGTACATCCCCACAGTTGCATGAGACACTTTTATAAAATCTTATATTTACAGATATCTCTTGTTTGTTCTGTTTCCCTAGAGAACCCTAACTAATACAATGCCCAAACAATTTTTTTACAAATACATGAAAACAACTCCATGGAGAAAAGATGGCCTTTTCAATATGTAGTGCTTGGAGCATTTGGACATCCAGAGGCAAAATGAGTATACCTCAAAATAAATATACTCAACCTCATACAAAAATTAACTCAAAAGGATTCACTTAAATGTAAAAATTCAAACTAGTCAAAAACACAGGGAAAAAATCTTCAGGCCCTAGAGCTAGGTGACAGGTTCTTGAACTAGACACCAATAGCACAATCCATAAAAGGAAATACTGAGAAACTGAACTTTATCAAAATTTAAAATGTTTGCTCAGAAAAATACCATTAAGAGAATGAAACAGACTAGAAGAAAAATATTTGCAAACCACATATCTGACATAGGACTTGCATCTAGAACCTACAAAGAATTCTCAAAACCCAACAGCGTAAAAACAAACAATCCAATTAGAAAATGGACAGAATACTTTAAGGGGCATTTCAGCCAAGAGGATATAGAGATGACAAGCACATGACAAGATGTTCAACATCATTAGTCATTAGGGAAATGCAAATTAGAACCACATACCAATCAAAAGGACTACAGTCAAAAAATAGTGTTAACACCAAATTCTGACACAGATGCAGAGAAAACAGATCACACACACATTGTGGTGGGAGTTACAATTGGTCCAGCTGCTCTGGACAATGGTTTGGCAGTCTCTTAAAAAACAAAACATGAAACTACATAAGGCACAGCAATTGCAGTCTGGGACATTTATCCCAAAGAAATGAAAATCTATGTCCATGCAAAACCCTGTAGGCAAATGTCTATAGCAGCTTTATTCACAATAGTCCAAAAGTGGAAACAAGCCAGTATCCTTCAGAGGGTGAATGGATGAGCACAGTGTGGTCCACCTCACCGAGCAATGCAGAGGAGTGGGGTCATCACACACAGCGCCACGGAAAGGAAAGACCACAGCCTGTGATTCCGCTTGTGTGAAGAGCACGGAGAGGCGCTCAGCAGGGGGCGGCGGCTGGGGGGAGGCGCCCTCAGCGAGCAGCAGGGGAAATTGGGGGGCTGCAAGGAGCTGTGCTGTATCTGGATGGTGAGGGTGGTCCGTGGTCCTCTGTACTTGTCACGACTCATAAAACTACCCGCCAAAAAGAGTGAATTTATCGTATGTAATTTTTTTTTTAAATAAACAAATAAACTAATGAGATCCAGCTGGCGCGTGGCCAAGTGAGCCCCTCCTGAGAACCACCGGTCGCACGCGCCCTGAGCCTCGGTGAAGCCTTTGGAAATTGTTTCCACCTCGCATTTCAGCCTCTCGTAGCACAGCATTTTGAGATCCAGGGGTCGAGCTTTGTGCCAAGGTCCCTGATTCTCTACCTGGGCTCGGGTCCCTCCTGTCCCTTCAGGCAGGGGACCCGTCCGACAAGCGTAGATGGCCCCACGGTTTGCAAGCGCTTGTGGGATCACCTTGGAGGCCAGCCCTGAGGCTCTGGGAATCCCCCAAAGGGACTCTTCCCTCGGGACCCTGCGCCTGCCTTTGGCCAACCCACCCCCCCCAGGCTCCCTGCCCTCGGGGGTCACTGCATGGCCGGACGTTGCTGTCACTTTGTTTTATTCCATCATGAAGTCCAGGGCTCGAGTCCATGGCTTGTGAGCTTCCTGCCACGTGTAGGAGCCCCCCAGGAACCCAGGCCAGCCCCCCAAGGCCCCCCAAAGGATGGCATCACACCGGCCAGCAGGGAGCAAAGCCCTGTGCCTGGGACCCTCGCCGGGGTGCTCGCAGGGGCCATGGGGAGGCTCTGCCGTGTGGGTCCTCAGTCCTGGCCCTGAGGTGGGAAAGGCAGGTCAGGGGGGTGGGGGCGTCAGGGGACCCTCGTGTTTCACAAGCCCAACAGGGTCCCCGTTTCCATGGTCTCGGGGCACACTGGAGAAGCCCTGCCTTTGCGTGTACCTGAGCCTGCGTTTCTGCTTCGTCCCAGTTACTCCGCAGCCGGGGCCGATAGTTAAACTCGGGAATCCTCTGCTCAGCAGCTCCGGGTGCCTCACACGGCCAGCTCGGACCGTTCTAACCCACCACCCGCCGCCGTCCCTTCCCCAGGGCCCACCCAGCCCCACCCGGCTTCTGAACCTGCAGCCCCTTCCTGACCTTTTCTGCCTCTGGGTCTTCAGGCTCTGTCCTCAGGCCCCACAGACTTGCACGAAAGCCCCACACGCATCTGACACGTGTCCCTTCCAGGGTGGAAGCACTTTACCTACATCTGGCTCACCCCGAAGAGGGGCCACGTCATCGCCTACTTCCAGGACAGGGTGAACTTGAAGGATATGCACCTGACAGCGCTCTTCAGTGAGTCTGGACGGGAGCCTGGGGCCTGGGTGGTGCTGACGGGGCCCACAGGAGCTCAGGTGCCCTCGGCCGATGCCCACAGCTGCTCCTGGTGGTTCATAAATGTTTCTGTACCCAATCAAGGAGCTCTAAATTACATGAGACAAACATTGGCTAAACTGAAGGGAGCAATAGACACGTCTACAATAGTGGGAGACCTCAATACATCACTCTCACCTATAGATAGAACAACCAGACAGAGGACCAATAAGGAAATTGAGAACCTAAACAATGTGATAAATGAATTAGATTTAATAGACATTTGTAGAGTGTTACATCCTAAATTACCAGGATACACATTCTTCTCTAGTGCTCATGCAATGTTCTCCAAGATAGATCTCGTGCTGAGCATAAAACAAGCCTCAATAAATAAAAAAAGATTGAAATTATTCACAGCACATTTTCTAACCATAATGGAATGCAACTAGAAGTCAACAACTATCCAAGAACCAGAACATTCACAAACATGTGGAGGTTAAACAATTCACTCCTAAACAACCAGTGGGTCATAGAACAAATTTCAAGAGAAATTGCTAAATATCTAGAGGTTAATGAAACACAACATATTAAACCTATGGAATGCATCAAAGCAGTACTGAGGGGGAAATTTATAGCTCTAAATGCATATATCAAAAAGCAAAAAGCTATAACCAAAGACCCAACAGAGCAACTGAAGAGCTAGAGTGTAATCAGCAAGCTAACCCTAAAGCAAATAGAAGAAGAGAAATAATAAGGATTAAAGCAGAAATAAATGACATGGAGAACAAAAAAAGCAATAGAGAGAATAAATAAGATGAAAAGTTAGTTCTTTGAGAAGATCAACAAGATTTACAAACCTTTAGCTAAACTGACAAAATAAAAAAGAGAGAAGACCCAAATAAACAGAATCATAAATGAGAGGGGGGACATTACTGTGGATGCTGAAGAAATTACAAAAATCATAAGAGGATACTATGAACAACTCTATGCCAACAAACTAGACAATTTAGAGGAAATGGATAATTTTCTGGAAACACATGAACAGCCTAGACTGACCAGAGAAGAAATAGAAGACCTCAACAAACCAATCACAAGTAAAGAGATCCAATCAGTCATCAAAACACTTCCTACAAATAAAAGCCCAGGGCCAGATGGCTTCACAGGGGTATTTTACCAAACTTTCCAAAAAGAACTGACACCATACCTGCTCAAAGTCTTTCAAAAAATCGAAGAAAATGGAACACTAGTTAACTCATTTTATGAAGCCAACATCACTCTGATACCAGAACCAGATAAAGACACTACAAGAAAGAACTACAGCCCAATCTTCCAAATGAATATAGATGCAAAAATTCTCAACAAAATACTTGCAAATGGAATCCAAAGACACATTAAAAGTAACATAAAGCACTAAGTGAGGTTTATCCCAGGCATGCAAGGGTGGTTCAACATAAGAAAATCAATCAATGTAACACAACACGTTAACAAATCGAAAGGGAAAAATCCAATGTTCATTCAATAGATGCTGAAAAAGCATTCAACAAAATACAGCATCCTTCTTTGATAAAATCACTTCAAAAGGTAATAATTGAACAAACTTTCTTCAGTATGATAAAGAGCGTATATGAAAAACCCACAGCCAGCATAGTACTCAATGGTGAGAGACTGAAAGCCTTTCCTGTAAGATCAGGAATGAGACAAGGATGCCCGCTGTCACCACTGTTATTCAACATTGTGCTAGATGTTCTAGCCAGAGCAATTTGCCAAGACAAAGATATAAAAGGTAGCCAAAATTGGAAAGGAAGAAGTAAAATTGTTATTATTTGCAGATGATATGATCTTATATTTTGAAAATCCTGAGAAATCAATGGCACAGCTACTTTACCTAATAAACAAATTCAGCAAGGTGACAGGATACAAGATTAACAAGCAAAAGTCAGTAAAGTTCCTATACACTGGAAATGACCTAACTGAAGAGACACTCACGAAAAAATTCCATTCACAATAGCAACTAAAAAAATCAAGTACCTGGGAATAAACTTAACCAAGGATGTAAAAGACCTCTACACAGAAAATTTCATAACTTTACTAAAAGAAATAAAAGGAGACCTAAAGAGGTGGAAAGATATTCCATGTTCATGGATAGCAAGGCTCAAGAATCATTAAGATGTCAACTCAACCCAAACTGATCTACTGATTCAATGTAATGGCAATCAAAATTCCAACAACATACATTGCAGACTTGGAAAAGCTAGTTATCAAATTTATTTGGAAGGGAAAGGGGCCTTGAATTGCTAAAAACATTCTAAAAAAGAAGAACAAAATGGGAGGGTTACACTTCCTGACTTTGAAGCCTACTCTAAAGCCATGGTCAAAACAGCATGGTACTGGCACAAAGACAGATACACTGATCAATGGAATTGAACTGATAGTTCAGAAATAGATCCCTAGAGCTACGGTCGACTGGTTTTAATAAGGCCCCCAAATCCCTTGAGCTGGGACAGAACAGTCTCTTCAACAAATGGGGCTGGGAGAACTGGACAGCCATAACCAAAAGAATGAAAGAGGAGCCCTACCCCACATCTTATACAAAAATCAACTCAAAGTGGATTAAAGACTTCAATATAAGAGGCAGTAACAGAAAACTCCTAGAAGATAATGTAAGGAAACATTTTCAAGACCTAGTATTAGGAAGTCGCTTCTTAGACTTTACACCCAAAGCACAAGCAATAGAAGAAAAAATAGATAAATGGGAACTCCTCAAAATAAAAAGCTTCTGTACCTCAAAGGAATTTGTGAAAAAGGTGAAGAGGCAGCCAACTCAATGGGAGAAAATATTTGGAAACCATGTACCTGATAAGAGACTGGTATCTTGTATATATAAAGAAATCCTACAACTCAACGACAATAGTACAAACAGCCCAATTCTAAGATGGGCAAAATATATGAAAAGGTATTTTTCTCAAGAGGAAATACAAATGTTTAAAAAAGCACATGAAAAAAAGGTTCATCTTCACTAGCTATTATGGAGATGCAAATCAAAACCACGAAATACCATCTCACACCAATAAGAATGGCTGCCATAAAACAAACAGGAAACAATAAATGCTGGAGAGGATGAGGAGAAATTGGAGCTCTTATTCATTGCTGGTGGGAATGTACAATGGCACAGCTGCTGTGGAAGGTGGTTTGGTGGTATCTCAGGAACCCCCTACTTAACGTCAAGCCCTTGATCTTAGGCTTGCTCTTGTGAAACTTATGGCTGTAAAATGGAGGCTAAGCCCTCCTATAATTATGCCCAAGAGGCACCTCCAGGGAACCTCTTTTGTGACTCAGATGTCACCTTCCTCTCTCTAAGCCCAACTGGGCAAATAAATTCATTAACATCCCCCCTCGGTGGGACATGGCTCCGAGGGGAGTGAGTCTCCCTGGCTACATGGGATGCAACTCCCAGGAATGAGCCAGGCCCTGGCATCGAGGGATTTAAAATGCATTCTTGACCAAAAGGGGGGAAAGAAAGGTAACAAAATAAGGTTACAGGGGCTAAGAGATTTCAAATAGAGTCGAGAAGCTATCCTGGAGGTTTCTCTTATGCAAGCTCCAGCTAGACACCCCAAATGGCCACAGTATGCCAAGCCCTTACCAACAGTAGTCCTGAAATACCTGGGTCCCTATCTGAGATTCTATAAAAGTTTCACTCACTAAGTTTGTCTCTCAGAAACTTAAATCCACCAGTGTTCCTAAGCCAGACAAGTCCTAAAACCCAGAGGCAACAGCCTCTTTAAGAAAAACAACCAGATGCAGCCCCTTCCCCACAATGTCGACACCCCTTTTCAATATGAACAAGTTAGGGTCTCACTGCCTGGACACCCTGAAGATGGAGAAAGTGATTAAATGAGAGGAAGAGATAGCAACAGACAAGATAGGATTTAACAACGATCATGAATACTGAATCTTTATGTGAATTGTGTTTTAGATGCCAAGGTATTAAAATAGCTAGAAGGAAATAAATGATGGAACGTAATATTCTTTGAATTTGCTGTAGAGCTATTTTGTTAAATTACACTTTGAAAGTTATCACCTTTCTGTATCTATCCTATATTTCACAATAAGGAAAGAACTGAAACTGTGGAACTGTGGCCCATAACATTCTTCGAAATTTGCTAAGTGCTTTTTAAATCGTAATTTTAAAGTTATCACTGTTATGTATATATATTTATTTCACAATAAAAATGTATTAAACAAAAAACAAAACCCAGATCAGCCCCTGGTGTGTGTTTTGTGCTCTCTCTGCAGCGGCCTGGGCTGGCTCCTCGTGCCTGTGTCTGGGGTTCACGAACCTAAATAAAAACATAACCGGGTGGATCGGGTGTCACCATTTTCCTACGCAACAGTGAGCCCAACGGTCCCTGCATCCTGAAGTCTAGTTTGTTTATTATTTTGGTTTAATGAATCTTTGACATCTACCTCTCCCTCTTGCAACATACAGAGTTTCTTGCTTTCCTTACAAACATGATATTCCATCGAATGGGTGTGCCATTATGTATAAAACGGGCTATATTTGTGAGCAGTTTTTCAACGAAAAACCTGAGCCTGCGTGCATTGGGCTGGAGTGTAAATTCCTAAAAGCGAGACGCTGGGTGGAGCCTTGTGTGCTCAGGTAACTTTGACAGATGCCCCCCAATCCCCTCCGGGGCAGAGTGCTGGCTGGTGCTCCGAGCTGTTTGTACCAGGAGCTGCTTTCTTCCCAGCTCTGCCCGTTGTTTCCGTGTTGGCAGAATGGCCGGGGAGTCATTTGGGGTGTTTGTGCCACGAGAACAGTGACGGAGGCAGCGGTGCAGCCTTCCCCGCGTGCGCTGTTAGGAGTTCATTCCAGAAAACAGATGCCCCTGAGCATGCCCAGGAGCCAGGGTTCCGACATGGGGAAAGAGTGGGTGAGTGAGACAGGTGAAGGCCAGGACCGCCGGCCACAGCCTGCACCCGCGGGAGAGGCCTCAGCTCACCTGGAGGGGGGCCCAGGTGCGAGGCAGGTGTGGGGCAGGTGTGGGGTGTTCACTGCAGGACCCAGGGCTCAGCTCTGCCACTGAGCACCAAGGAGAGGTTGAGCCTTCTCCGAGGGCTGCACAGTTAGACTCAGGAGCTGCCTTTCCATGACCCCACGAGGGACGGGCCGAGTCCAGAGGGGCAGCTGCAGGCTCATCTTCGAGGGAGGGGCAAGAACCAGAAGTGCCGGCTACAAAGAAGGATTTTGGTGGTCCTCTGCCTGCTGTTCTCCCTGCCTCACCCCACCTCCCCTCTGCAGGAGCGCTGGGTCTGGGGGCAGGGTGGGGGCTGCCAAGCCGTGGGCTACCCAGGATACCCCCAAGCCCACTCAGGGTGTATTTCCTGCTTTTCTCCCTCCAAGGAAAGACCAGGACCCCTGGACATCAGAGAGCCTCCCGGGACTCCCTGCACAGCAGGGTTCACCTGTCTTAGCTCCCAGGGGTGCAGGAACACAGTAGCACACCCCGGAGGCTTCAAACAGTGGGCACGTGTCCTCTGTCTAAAGTCAACATGTGAGCAGGGCCACGCCCCTGGAGGTGTTTTCCCGGGATCCTGGGTCTCCCTTGGCTTGTAAATGCCATTCTCAGCCTCTGTCTCCACACGGACTCCCCTCTGTCTGTCTTATAGGGACCCTATCATGTTGGATCAGGACCCACCCCAATCCAGCAGGGTGTTTCCAGGTGAGCCAAGAACCTGTAGTCGGGGAGTCCCTGGGCCTTGGCCAAGCAGGGGAACCTGGGCAGCGGCCAGGGGCTGGCAGGGGACATGGCCTTTGCTTCTGGCCACAGGGGCTCTCTGTGCCTGAGGCTCTTCACCCTTGGGCTGGACGGCGGGAGAGTGGCCAAGTGGGCGAGCAGGAGGGAGGTGGGTAAGTGGGTCTGACGGCCGCAGCCCTGGACCACACATCAGGACTCGGTTCACAGGACCCACCCGGCCCGGGAAGACTGATGCCGAAGGCGTCACCCCTTTGTGCTGTCTTGAGGGAGCCCTGCCCAGGCCAACAGCACCCCAAGGCAGCCAGCCTTCTCCCCACCACCAAGGGGGCCATGAGGCCCAGGGGCAGACTCGGGGTACCATGGACCCCTCCTTCTATCTCAACTGGAGTCCCTCTGGCTGCTTCTAAGACTTCTTTCTATTTCCTTCTGTTTTTCTGCAATTTAAGTTCCAGGTGCCTTGGTGTGGTTCATTTTAGGCTATTCTAGTCGTGGTTTGTTGAGTTTCTTGGGTCTGTGTGTTTATACTTTTCATCAGATTTGGATGATTTGGGCAATTATTTCTTCAAATACATTTTCTGTCCTAGGCCTTTCTTTCTTTTTCCTTCTGAGACTCATGTAGCTCAGACCACTTAAGATTGTCCCACGGGCCATGATGAATAAAGCCTCCTGCTCCCTGGCTTCATTTTGGTTAGCATCTATGGCCACATCTTCACATTCATCATAGTTTTGTTTAATATATTTTTCGGTTTTCTACTTGATTAACGTGGGTGGATAAATCTGAAGCTTGCCATTATATGTTAGCCAGAAATTGAGATTTTTATTTGATTATTTTTTAGCTTTTTATTTTAAAATTATTATAAATTCATAGGAAGTTGCAAAAATAGTACAGAGGGATCCCCCTAGCCTTCACCCATCTTATGTATCTACAGTAAAGTCTCACATTTCTACAGCTCAATAATAAAATCAGGAAACTGATTTTGGTATAATCATAGACCGTATCTGTATTTCACCATTCTTACATGCACTCATTTAAATGTGGTTCTGTGCAACACTGCAATCGAGATACAGAACTGCTCACCACCAAGAAAATTCCTCATCCTGCCCTGTGCGGCCCCTCCCTCCCCACCCCCTGCCCTGGCACCACTGAGCTGCTCTCCCGCTCTACAATTTGGCCATTTCAGGAATATTGTAGAAATGGAATCAGACAGTGTGCAACCTTTTGGGAGGGACTTTTTTCCCACTCAGCATCGCGACCTCGAGATTCATTCAAGTGTTGCATGTTATCAACGGTTCACTCCTTTTAGAGCTGAGTACTCTCCCACGGAAGGATGTAGCACAGTTTGGTTAACCATTCACTCGGTGACAGACATTTGGGTTGTTGCCAGTTATTGGTCTTGCAAGTGAAACTGCTATGAACAATTAGGCAGTTTTTCTGCGTCCATATGTTTTCATGTCTCAAAGATAAATCTCCAGGTGTGCGAACGCTGGGCTGTGTAGTAAGAATATGTTTAGTTTTTTTAAAAGAAATTTCCAAACAATTTCCAGAGTGGCCGTACCATTTTATGGCCACTCAAAGCGTACATTTCTCTGCAGGGACCCTAATATCAGGTGGTGTCACTACTTTCATTCTAGCTGTTGTAATAAGCAAGTGACATGTCACGGTCTTAGTGTGTATTTACCTAATGGTTGATTACATTGACCATCTTTTCATGTGTTTATGTTCCATGAAATGTCACTTCACATCTTTTGCCCATTTTCTAATTGGATTTTTTGAACTGTTGAGTTTCGAGAGTTCTTTGCATATTCTAGTCCTTTGTCAGAAATGTGGTTTAAAAATATTTCCTCCCAGTCCGTAGCTTGTCTTTTCATTCTCTTAGCAGGATCTTTTACAGAGAAAAATTTTTTAATTTTGCTGAAGTCCAACTTACTTTTTCTTTTATGGATGATGCATTTGGTGTCATGTCTAGCCAAGGCCCTGAAGAACTTCTCTTTTGCTTTCTTCTAAAAGTTCTGTAGTTTGATGTCTTACCTTTAAATTTATGATCCACCCTGAGTTAATTGATATGTAAATGTGAGGTTTAGGTTGAGATTCCTTGTTCTGCAAATACATGATCAGTTACTCCAAACCATCAGTTGACAAGACTATTCTTTCCATGGAATTGCTTGTGCAACTTTGTTAAAGACCCGCTGGCTGCCCTCGTGTGGTCTGTCTCTGGGCTCTGCCTACTGTCCCGTTGGTCCGAGTGTCTGTCTCTCCACCAACACCACACTGGCTTCATTCCTTCTACTTTGCTCTTTTTCATGATGGTTTTAGCTAGTCTAGTCCTTTTACGTTTTTTAAATGCCTTGCCATACAATTTTCTTTTTTAGTTAAGAGAACTTGTGGGTTTGCAGAAAATTCATGCCTAAAATAGAGAATTCCCATATGCTACCCTATTATTAACACCATGCATTAAGTGTGGTACATTTTTTACAGTTCATGAAAGAACATTTTCAAAATTGTACTATTAACTACAGTCCATGGTTTACATTAGGGTTGTTTGTGTTGCATAATCCTATGGTTTATTTTATTTTATTTTTATTCTACTAATATATACAACCTGAAACTTCCCCATCACCCACAATAGAAATTTTAGAATAAATTTGCCTGTATCTACAAAATATCTTGTTGGGAATTCAACAGAAAGTGCATTGAACCTATAGATGAATTTGGGGAAAGCGAACAGTTCTGCTATGTTGCATCTCCCCGTCCATGAACAGCACTATGTACAAACCACTTCTTTAGGTGCTTTGACTTCTTTCATCAGCGTTTTTAGTTTTCAGAAAACAAGTCCTATACGTGCTTTGCTAGATTTATAACCAAATACTTATTTTTTTGTTTTTTAGCAGTTGTGAATGGTGCTGTGTTTTCAGTTTCTGTTTCTGGGTGTTCAACCCTAGTATAAAGAAACACAATGACTTTCGCACCCCAGGGCCTGTCTGACGTCCCTCATTAGTTCCAGGAGGATTTTATAGCAGATTCCTTGTGCTTTCCTAGGCAGGCAATCGTGGCATCTGCAAACAGGGGCAGCTTTGTGTCTCTCTTTCCAATCTGCATGCCTTTTTCACCTTCTCTGGCCTGGTGGCTCTGGCAGGAGCTCGTGGCCCTGTGTGGGTGGGAGCAGGGAGGTGGGCACCCTTGCCCTGCCCCACTCACCAGCAAGGGTGATGCTGCTTGACTGTATTTCTAAGTTCTAAAGTCATGCTCCCCCGAGGAATATAGGCAGGCAGGACGGGAAAGGAATGTTCACTGTCACTCTGACAGCGTCCACCTCTCCAGCCAGGTCATGTGCACCTTTTAGGATTAAAAACATATGTCTGCACACATGTACACATGCACTATAAACTACATATATTTTAAGCTGACAATATACCTACTATAAACTAAAGATATACACACACTTACAAACTATATCTATAATATGGCTTGTGACCATGGGCTGCTCACAGCTCAAAGCTTGGCTCCACCATATTTTGTAAAACCAGTCATCTATTGGTGAAGAGTGAGTTAGATATGTCTTTCAGAAGATGAAAATTCTGAGTCTAGAACATTTCCTTCTGCCCCCCGTTCCTCACCCCAAGTCCCAGGCCCAGAAGTCTTGCCTGGTGGCTCCTGGGAAGGTGACCCTGGGGAGCTCACCAGGGGTGCAGGGACAAGAGGGGCTCTCGGGCCAGGCAGGAGAATGGATCAACCCAGCTGGAGGACCAGGGAGATCCTCTGGGGAGCCACTGCCCCCCAACGATGACCATCAGTGTGCTGGGCTGGGCTTGTGTGCTCAGGGACAGCTGCAAGCAGAGACAAGTCAGGGACATGGCAATCCCATGTGGGACGGACGGCCACCCACCCACTCGACGTCCACGCAGCCAAGGCTGACCCCGGGACCCTCCCCGCCAGGACACAGCCATCCTCACTGCCGCCTCTGATGTGTCCTCACCCAGTGCCCCGGCCCAGGAAGTGTTCCAGACACTGGAGGCCTGGAGCTCCAACCCGGAACCTTCCGACCCGGGGCTCTGCCGGGAATTGGCTGGCAGGACAGAGGAGGTTCTTGTCTGGACTTGCAGAGGAACCAGCGACACTGCCCAGCAAAAGGCCTCCCATTGTCCGAGAGGCAGAAGCCCCCAAGGACCCACGGGAGCCCAGGGTGCGCTTGGCCCTGGCGCCCTCGCCCTATTTAAGGCCGCGCGGCCCGTCCTCGGCCACCCTCCGCAGCCACCAGCATGAGGGGCCTCCTGCTCATCCTGGGTGCGGCCCTCGCCTGTGGCCTCCAGGCTGTGGACGTCCCCCAGCGCGTGGCGGAGCTGGACCTGGAGAAGGTCTCTCCCCAGCCCCCACCGGCCAACCCCCTGAGATCCACTGTTCCCCCGGCTCCCGGCTCGGCTCCAGCTGGGTGCTCCTCGGGGCTCAGTGACAGCACACAGGGGACACCCCAGGCGGTGGGAGGGAGCCAGGCGGCCACACCGGGTCAGAGGGCCCCAGACTCCGGCCCAGCTCCACTCGTGGGCCAGGCCTGCTCCCCGGGATGGGGTGGGGAGCGCGAGGCAAGCAGGGGGCTGGGCCTCCCCGGGAGAGCCGCTCAGGACCCTCCCCTCAGGTGGCAGGCACCTGGCACACGGTGGCGAAGGCAGCCAATGACCTCGGCCTCCTGGAGCCCGAAAGCGCCCCCCTGAGAGTGTTCATCAAGGAGGCGAGGCCCATGCCCGAGGGCGGCCTGGAGCTCACCCTGAGCAGGCAGTGGGTTTCCCAGGGCTGCAGCCAGCGGGGGACTGGGGACCTGGGGACCTGGGCTGGGGGACAGGGCGGGGTCTTCTCCTGGGACTCGGCTTCAAGCTGTCGGCTTACAGTGCCCCTGGGGTGAGAACAGGGCCTCGGGGGATTCCTGGATGCCTCGGAGCCCCTGAGCGTCCGGGTGAGGGGAGGGCCGGTGGAGGCTGGGCTGGTGGGTTGCGGGTTGGAGTCCCCACTGAGCTGTGGTCTTCCTGGGGAGTGGGCGGATCCTGAGATGTGCCCTGCCCATCCCAAGAGCAGTGGGAGGAACCCACATGGTGCTCGGCCCCTGGCCAGCTGGACTTTTCCCATTGGACTCCCTCCCCCCATTGCCCACCTACCAGGGTCCCTTGGCCAGGGCTCCCTGGGCTGGGGGGGCGGTCACTCTCAGGCCCCCACTGATCTTGCTCCCTGCGGGGTCGAGGCCAGCCAGGGCTGGGGGTCCACTTCCTGCCCCGTTCCCAAGGCACCTGGCTTCATGGATAACCCCCAGGACACTCGGCTTTCAGGGTAGACGGCGACTGTGTCGAGACCACCATCAGCACCCAGGAGACTCAGGACCCCGCCTGCTCACGGTCGACTGTGAGTGTCACCAGCAGGTGACCCCACGTAGCCCCTGGTCCGTGTCCCGCCTTGACGGCTCATCCTGGTTGCTGGAAGACTCTTCTGACCCCAGCAGCAGGATGAGTCCGGGTTGGGGGTCCTGGGGGCCCTGGACCTCACTCTCCGCCGCAGGCACCTTCAGGCCCAGCACCCCGACCTCGGGGAGTAGACGGGATGGGAAGGCTGGCGCGGGAAGAGAGTGAGCGCGTGGCCCCCCAGCCCAGGGGCTCAGGCGAGGGCAGAGGCCCCCCCAGGCCCGCCATCCGGAAGCTTCTGCGGGACCGAGCTGGGCCCTGCCCGCGCCGGCCCGGCCCGATCCGTGATGTGTCGTCTGGGCCCTGCCCGGGCGGTGACGCCAATCACCAGCTCTGCGTCCGCCGCTGGGACCCTCCCGGAGAAGCCCCTCCCCGGGGCCTGGGCCCAGGCGCTCTGACCAACGCGCCTGCCCGGGAGGGGTTACCGGGCGCTCGCAGGGGGACCCACGTCCCTCTTCCTCCGCTCGGTTCTGGGTGTCGTCTCCCACGTTCAAGGAAGCCCCAGTTCCGAGTTGCTTCCGATTCCTCCGGGTCCCGGGGCCTGCCCTGCGGCTCTGCGGCGCCGAGTCCCTGCGGGAGCTGAGGCGTCCCCGGCGGATGGGGGGCGCGGGTATGAATTAGACGGCGGGGCAGCGACGCCGGGAGCCGCGGCACCCGAGGCTGGCATTTCGGGAGAGCTGTTTCCAGTCCCTGGCGGGTGGTGGCACCAGGGGCTGAGCCTGCCGGGCCGGGGCCTCCCGGGGTCCGTAAAGGAATTGGGGGCGGCCAGCAAGGGGCCCTTGCCCGGGGGGCTTCCCCGCGGAGCAGGGGGCTCCCACTTGCCGCCTCGGGGGCAGCTGGAGGGAGGAGTTCAGCCGCCACCCGGGGCCTGTGTCGACTCTTTTGCAGACGGGGGCGAGAGAAGGGTCTCCGTGCTGGACGCCGACCCCCAGCGCTCCGTCTTCTTCTGCGTGGGGGACGCGCAGAGCCGAGCGGCCGCCAGTACCTGGGTGCGTCCCTACCCGTCCGGGTCCCGGGGCGGCCACTCCTGCGCCGCGGCCAGGCCCAGGACCTCCAGGGTGACCCCGCGCCCTCGGGCTCCAGGGCGCCCTGCGGGGAGGCCCGTCACGCCCGCCCCAGGCTGCTGTGCTCGAGCCGGGGGCGGGCACGGGGCGGGGGTCCTCCCCGGTGGGGGCTGCCCTTACACGGCCCCGGTCACCCGCCAGCGCCTTCTGACCTGAAAGCCACTGTCGAGTGTCGCCTTCTTAAGCAAAGCGAAGTTACTGGACGTCTAGGAGGCGTTCCCGGGGTTTCCAAAGTGGCTTGAGGGCTGTAGGGACTCCGCGGTCTCTACACCAGCCATTGGGGCTGTTGTCTGTGATCGGACAATCCAAATGAGAGGAGTGTGCTGAACCCGGGTTTTTCCCCGTTTGTGTGTGTGTGCTTGTGTAAGCACCGAAGCTGTGCAGGCCCCAGGACTGTCCCCAAGGTGGAGTTCGGGTGGGGGAGAGGCGGGGGGGGGGGGTACGGCGACCAGAGCCTGGAAGACCCTTTGGGGAGCCGGAGGGACTCAACCCACCCCAGCAGGTTCCCCACAGGCTGACCCCCCCACAGGGCCCTCGTCCCCCAACTGCCGGGGACTGACCTGCCCCCCTTCCCCTCCCCCTCCTCCGCAGCCAGGACCCTGCAGGCTGACCCCGAGGTCATGAAGAAGTTCAAGCTGGTCCTGAAGGCGCTGCTCCTGCAGGTGCGGATCTTCCTGGACCTGACCCAGGGCGCAGGTGAGTGCACCCAGGCACCCAGGCCGCCTCTCCCTGGCCCTGTGGGAGGCTGAGCGAGCAGGTCCCGCTGGGGCTCCAGGAGAACCGTCCTCCTCCGTGGTGGCCGCGGCCCAGCCTCTGGGGTGGGGTGGGGGGAGGGCTGCGCGAGGCGCTCCGAGGGGTCCCCTCCCCGGGTCCTGAGTGACCCCCAGCGGCATCACCTGTGCGCCCCCTTTTCCCGCAGAGAGGTGCCGCGTCTAGGCGAGGTCAGCTGCTCCGGCCTCCTGGGGTAATACACCGGCCCTGCCCCCATCCTGGGCTCCCACATGGGGCTGGGGGTCTCCTGTGGGCTGGGGGCACCTTGACGGGCGAGCTGGGTCTCAGGGTCCCCGCTGGCCACCCCAGAAAGGTCGCTGGTCAAGGGCCTTTTCTGAGGGACCATTTGTCCAGGCAGCCGAGTCCTCAGGGCCCCTCTTCCCCCAGGGGGGCAGGGGGAGGTGGAGGGGCAGGGTGGAGACAGGCCACTCCAGGCTGAGTGTGGGGTGAGGCGGGGGCTCCAGCCAGAAAAAGGAGGGGATGCCACTCGCACCCAGCTGGGGGGCCAGCCAGCGTCCCCAGACCCCCAGGGGTCTCAGCTGGGGCTTCCATGCCCTTGCAGGTCTGCGGGTTTCCCAGGAGCTTGGCTCCTCTGCAGTGAGAGATGACGTCATCCCACCCCCCCACCCAGGACCCCCACACTCTACGGAGGAGTCAGAGCCACTGAGGCCCAGCACCCCCTCCCTGGTCACACCCTCTTGGTTTCCACTGGGGCCCCCTGCTCTCAGCAAACAACAAACCAGTGGGCACTCTCGCCTGACTTTTACTGGCTGATGGGTGGGGTGGGGTGGTGAGGGCTGCAAGGACCGGGGGGCTGGGGACCCCAGGTCTAAGCTCTAGACTGAGTTTGTCCTGAGCTCGGTGTGGCTCGCCGATGGGGGCCTGGATCAGGGTGACTGCCACCTTCTCCTGCTACTGTTCTCTCATCTCAGCATGATGTGAGCCCAATGTTCGGATGGGTTGTTTCACCCTTAAAATCATAATTTTCATTTAAACATCTTGAACAAGCAAATTCCCAGGAGATTTCCTAGTAACCTGTGGCCTCTCTGGCGTGGGGATTAGTGAGAGCCCAGGGCAGGGGACCCCGCCTGCTCTGTGGATTGAGGGGTGCCCAGGAGCACTCCAACCCCAGCCCCCTCACAGCTCAGCCAGGTTGGAAAACATGACCCAGCTGTAGGCTGTTTATAAAAAACTCACTGCAAATCCAGGGACACGGGTTGGTTGAAAGTAAAAGGATAGAAAAAGGTGCATCATGCAAGCATCAATGAAAAGAAAGCAGGAATGGTTATGTTAATACCCAGTAAGGGTTAGGGTTAAGGTTAGGGTTAGGTTTGAGGTTAGGGTTAGGGTTAAGATGTCTTTGCTAAAGACCAAGAGAGATGTTGCACAATGATAAAAGGGTCAATCTACCAGGAGGAAATAAAAGTCCTAAAGGTGTATGCACCAAAAAACAGTCTCAAAATGAGTGATGCAAAAACGGACAGGGCTGAAAGAGACGTAAACGGATCCAAAACTAGAGCAGGGGACTTCAACACCCTCTCAGCACCTGAAGAATGACAGAGAGAATTGCTAGTGACTCCGTCTAACAAGAGCACAATGCACATTTTTTTCAAGTGCTTATGGAACTTTCACCAAAATAGACATTCCTGGTCATAAAACAATTTAAAAGAATTGACATCATATAGAGTTTTTTCTCTGACTCAAATCAAACTGGAAATCAAGGAAGAGGAAAATCTCTAAACATTTTGAAGTTAAACAATACACTTCAAAGTAATAGATGGGCAAAGAGGAAGTCTTAGAGGAAGTAAAAAACACATATGACTAAATGAAAATGAAATATCTTTATTTGTAGCCATAAGTAAAGCAGGGCTGAGAGGAAATTTATAGCACTAAATGCATACCTGAGAAAGGAAAGCTCTTAAATTGATCATTTTAGTTCCTGCCTCAAGAAACTTAAATAAAAAGCAAAATAAACCTAGAACAAGAAAGGAAGGATATAATAAAGATAAGAATAGAAATCAATGAGATTGAAAACAGAAAAACAAGAAAGGAAAATCGATGAAACAGAAAACTGGTTCTTAAAAAATAATCAACAAATTGATAAACCTCTGACAAGCCTGCAAAAAATAAAAAAAGAGAACACAAATTGCTAACATCAGGAATGAAATATGGTGGTACCTCAGTACTCATAACTAATTAGTTCCAGGAGGCACGATGAATATCAAAAACGACAAGTACCAAACAAATTTTTCCCATAAGGAATAATGTAAATAAATTTAATGCATTGCCAAACCAAAGACAATACACATTTTTAAGGCAATATGTAAAGATACGGATGTGTATCATTACTTTGCATGATAAATAAACTATTAAATTAATAGATACTTAGAATAAATAAAATAAAACCTTCACTTCACCTGTACTGAGGAGAGTCCGGGGCCTAACAGGATGGTGGGAGGAGAGTGGTGGGGGGGAGGGTCCCCCCAATAGAACATCGGGCGCTCGCACTTCACGTGCTCCTTCCCTTTTCTGCCTTTTTTCAACTTGCACCACAGGCCATGACGCTCTATCACCTTCACTAAAAACTTATCCAATGAGTGCTGTTTCTGTCTTCTTTTCAGAATTCCTCAAAAATGTGAAATTCTTTGTTCATTCAATAAATTCACATTTCTGCTTGTCGGAGCTTTGTCCGGATGGGACTTCTCCACAAAGTTTTGAACTTCTGCCCATTTTGCACACATTTCTTTTATAAGGAACTGGTGACATCCTCCCTTATCTCTCGTCACCTGAAGAAATCTCTCCAGCCACCTCTTGTTGTGCTCCTTCTGTGGTTCCCCCTCATCCTCCACGTCGTCTTGCAATTCACTGGCGAATTCAGCAGCAGCCTTGGTGTCAGCACTCGCTGCCTCGCCAGGCCTCGCGACACCATGCACGCCGGTCCTCTTTTTAAAATTATCAAACCCGCTGTGGCTGGCCTTAAAAACATCAACGATCTCATCACTCTGGGCCCCAGTTTGTTTCTCAAAAGATCAGCATGCAACACTTTCCTTTTTCACATCTCATGGCTTCCGATACACTGTTGCCCACGAAAGGCTTCTCGCTTCTCCTTTACCCAAATTAACAACAGCTTTTCAGCTTCCTGGAGTGTTGGGAATGCTGCTTTGTGACCGCTTTAAATGCCTTTGTAACATCAACCTGCTTTAACTGCTTTTGTAACATCAACCTTTTTTATCGTGTCTTTATCCTTAATGATGGTGGAAACCATTGTTGTAGGCATTCCGTATTCCCTAGCAAGATCAATAATAAAATACTGCTCTCATATTTGCCTGTTATTTCTTTTTTGTTTTTTTTTTTTTGCTCAATCGTGGTGTGAAGTACTTTTCTTTTCTGCTCAGCACTATCACTGCTCATTTTCTTAAGACCCATGATGAGGAAAAAAGTGCAAAAATACAAAAAATGACCACAGAAGCTAAGACAAGACTGCAAGACTGCAGGGCAAGAGCTACCGCGTGACTAAGGCATGACCCTTTGTTTCGGCTGGAAAGGGTAGCTGGTCACAAGGCAACCGACACTGACAAGTTCTAGCTTGCACATTGAGTACAAACAAACAATGAGTACTGGGACAAAATTTTCATGTCAAAATGTGTCTAGTACCAAATTTGACGAGTTACAAAGCAGTCAAGTACCAAGAAACCACTGTAAAGGATATCACTATAGATCCTGCAGAAATTAAAAGGATAATGAAGGAACACTACAAACAACTTTACACTCATAAATTTGACAAACAATTCTTCAAAAACCACAAATGATAAAAATTAAACCAAGATGAAATAAAGCATATGAATAGTCCTAAAACCATTAAAGAAATTGAATGCACAATTTAAACTCTCTGAGAAAGAAATCTCCAGGCCCAGATGGTTTTCCTGGAGAATTTTACAAAACATTTAAAGATGAATTAACACCACTTTTGCAAAATGTCTTCCAGGAAATAGAATAGAAAGGAGAACTTCCCAATTCTTTGTCAGGTCAACATTGCTCTAATGCTAAAACCAGACAATGAATACAAAAAAGAAAACTATATGCCAGTATCTCTGTGATCACAGATGCAGAAATCCTCAGCAAAACATTAAATGTAAAATGTATAAAAATAATCATATACCACGACCAAGTGGGATTATTATACATATGCAGGTTGGTTCAACATTTGAAGCTCATTCAACATAATCTACCATATCAAGTTGCTAAAGAGGAAAAGTGATGCCAATCAATGCAGGAAGTGTATTGTACAAAATCCAATACCCTTTCACAATTTTTAAAACTCTCTCAGAAAAAAATAGGAATAGATAAGAATTACCTCAACTTAGAGAGCATCCATAACAAAACCCACAATCAATTAATGTCAACTTAGTGATGAAAGACTGAAAGCTTTCCCCATAACCCAGGAACAAAAGAAGATACCCACTCTCACAGCCCTTACTCAACATGGCACTGGAATTTCAGCCACTGCAATGCTGCAAGAAAAAGAAAGGGAACAGAAGAAATAAAACGGGCCCTATCTGTAGATGGCATGTCTACATAGGAAAACCCTAGGAATCTATAAGAAAAACCTCCTGTAACTAATAAGTGCATTCACCAAGGTCTCAGGACACAATATCAAATAAAAAACAAACCACATTTCCATATATTAACAATAAACATGGAAATCAAAATTTAAAACAATGCCATTTATGATCACTCCAAAGAAAACTAAATACCTAAGTATACACTTACTAAACATGTACATGATGTGTGTGCTGAAATTACTAGATGTTGATGAAAGAAATCAATAAAGATCTTAAAAAATGGTGAGACATACCATATCCATGGATGGGAAGATTCAGCACAGCAGAAAAAGCCAGCTTTCCCCCACTGTGATCTACAGGTTTAATGCAATTCCTTTCTAAATCCCAGCAGGGTTTTTTGAAAACACAGACAAGCTTATTCTAAAAATTTATATGGAAAGGCACAGGCCCTAGAATAGCTAAGACAATCTTGACAAAGAAGAATAAAATGGGGGGAGCCCTCTTCCCAATTATGAGACTTATTGTATCTCCCTAGTAATCAAGCTGGGGTTGTACTGGTGGAGGGAGAGACACACACACCAGTGAGGCAGAATAGAAAACTCAAAGATTCACCCACAAGGACACTCACTGATTTTTGATAAGGTGCAAAAGTGGTTCAGTGGGGGAAAGGACAGCATTTTCAACAAACAGTGCTGGAGCAATTGTATGTTTCAATTCTAGACTTTCCAACTGGTACTTTGTATAATTTCTGTTTCTTTATTGAGCTGTGCTATTTGTTAAGTCATTTTCATCACATCACCCTTTAATTCCTTAAATATGGTTTCCTTTAATTCTTTGAATGTGTTTCTAGTAGCTCATTTGAAGTCTTTTTCTCTCAACCTCTGGACACAGTCAGGGCCAGTGTCTATGAATTGCTTTGTTTCCCAAGAACAGATCATGTTTTCCTAGATATTTGTCTGTCTCTTATTTTTTCATTGTTGTTGAAAACTGTACATTTTAGCTATTATGTTGTAACCACTCTGAATTCTGATTTTTTTTTCCTGAGAGTCTTATTTTTCAAATATCTGCAGAATCTGTCTCCCTTCTGACATGAGCTTTTCAGCTAGGCTCCCCAGGGGTTGCCTCTCCACCTGCATAGCTCGGTGGGTGGGCAGCAATTTACTCTGCCGTCCTGAGGCTGTGTGGCTCTCGCCCTATTCTGGTGGGTCCCTGGGTGGGTCACGGCCGCCTCGGCCTCTGCTTCCCACCGGGTCTCACAGTGAGCCAGAGATGTGCCCAAAGCTTTCCCATCCCTTCTAGGCTTTCCCATTCCCAGAGATGATCCTTCACTGACCCCCTGGGACCACAGCTCAGGCTCACAGGGCTGTGCCTTTTCCCCACTGATCTACAAAGCACACTACTTTCAGTGAAAAATCTTAAAAGCAAGGCAAGGAAAAACCAAGCTATTTCCAAGTAACTTAGGGACCCAGAACAAAGGGCAAAAGCATTTATAAGGGTATGTATTAGCCAGAACCCTGAAAGGTAAATTCGCAGTGTCTGACATCCCACCGGGATGATTAGGCATGCAATGAACAATCAAGAAAATACAACCCATTAGAGAAGAAAAATCAGTCAATCAAAATCAACAGAACTGACACAGATGTGAGACTTTCCAGACAAGAATATTAAAACCATCATTCTAGCTACGTTCCCTGGGTACAAAAAATGAAGCGCACACAAGGAAGATCAACAAAAGGCTTGAATTCAAATTCTAGAGGTGAAAACTGCAATATCTCAGATGGGGAAAAAAAGAAAGGATGGGATTAACAGCAAATTACACAACGCAGAAGAAATTTAGGGAACTCAAAGATGCAGGAATAAAAACAATCCAAAATGAGACAATATAGAAGCTAGACTGGAAAAAAGTGAACAAAGCACCATTACAAATTCCTAGAAAACAATGAGAAGACTCCTATAATTATTAAATTTCTAATTTTTAGTTTTTTTCCTAGGAATTTGTTCATTTGGTCTACATTTTTTAACACCATAAAATTCTTCATTTTGTCTCATTTTTCATCTCTGTTGTATCTGCAGCTATGCCACTTTTTTCATTCCTTTTCATTGCTCTGTGTGTGTGTGTGTGTGGTACTTTTCTTTCCTTTTCCTCGTTCCAAATCAACAGGCTGTCTCTTTGATGAGGCTCTCCAAAGATCCACCTTGGGACGTTGCAGATTCTCTTTGTTTTCTGTATCACTGACTTTGTTTATTATTTTTATGCTCTAATTCTTTCTGCTTCATTTGGGTCAATTCTCTTGTTCTTTTTTTCACTCTTTTTATTTTCTTTTATTTTTATAGACACTCCACTTTTTCTCTCAAGCTGAATTTTTAACTCATTGAGTTTCAGCCTTTGTCTTCTACTCTAAGCATTTCATACCATAAATTTCCCTCAAAGGATCACTTTTGCTGAGACCCACAAGTTGTGAAAGCAGTTTTCCCATTTTCATCCCAGTCGAAGGAGATCTTTCTTTTCATTGGCTTCTAACTTGCTTCCTTTGTGCTCACAGGCAGCGGCGGTCAGCGGGGAGCAGTGGCCGTCCCTGCGGCCAGTGCCAGGCTCCTTCAGCCTCACCTCTGGCAACCGCTTGGCTCCCGGCTCAGGGTCTGTCCTCAGAGGAGGCCCCTGACCGTCCCCAGCTCCTTTCACTCCACGGTTTGCTCTTTCTGTGCATGGGAGTGGTGGGGAGGGTGTCCTTGAGGACATCCACCGCCTCTGGTGAGCTCAGCAGCACATCTGCTGTGTCGCATAAACCCAGGACTTCAAGTCTAGCAGCAGACACCTCCCTGAGATTCCCCAGCCTACCTGTGGGGGCAGTTGGCTTGGCTGGAAGGTGCTTTCTCTTCTCTTCTAAGGTGCCGTCAATCTGCGTGGTCTCGGCAGTGAGCAATCCCCTCCTTCTGCAAGGCTCTGGTCGGGTGGGGGCTCAACTGGGGTCTTCTGGGCCCCAGGCCCCAGTGCCCTCCTGTCCTCCCCCATGGGGCAGTGGGACAGAGTCACCCCAAGCCTGAGCGGGGACCCACCTGCTGAGTCTGGGGGTGGCCTGACCTCCAGCCTCCACCCAGGGCTCTCAGAACATCCCTTCAGTGGTTCCTGGGGACCCTGGGCCTCCTGCCTCCCGCCAGGGGCCTCCCATCCTCCAGGACCCCCAGCCAGCTGCCCCCTGCAGCCTCCTTCAACCTCCGACTTGGAATTCTCCAGATCCCATGCTGACCACCCCCCGTCTATCTGTGCCGTGGCCACCAGGCGAGAGTGTGCTGGAGCCCCCTTGCTGAGATGCCCCCTCTGGGCGGCAGCCCCCAGGACCCTGGAAAGCTGCTTCAGGGGTGCATTGGAAGCCTGCAAAGTGCTGATGGCACCAATTTAGGAGAAGTGGTTTTCAAACTATTGATAAAGAAATCCTAGAAGGAAGCTGGTTTGGACAACTGGGGCCCCTTGGGGCTTGCCCTGGATTTTTTACCGTGAGAGCTAAGGAGGGTGGAAGCTGACGTGGCCTGGGGGGCAGAGATGCCTGGGACCAGCCGCTCTCCAGGGGCTTCCTGGGGTGCCCAACGTTAGAACGAACATTCAGAAAACTGAACTCGGAGCTACGTGACAAGGGAGCGTTCCCATTCTCTCTCACCGGGTGCACTTCCCCAGTGTCTATCCCGAATGCTACAGGCCCAGGGGTACAGCCCGTGTTTCTAGAAGCTTCCATCGCAGTCGAGGGAGACACACATGTATCCGAGCTCCAGGAGGGGCCCGGGGCAGGACACACAGGGAGGTGTTGGGGACTCGGATGGGCGCTCTCGATTGTGGCAGCGGCCGGCCTGTGCAGGCATCTTCGTGTCTTGGGGTCCCAGAGCACAACTGGGGGGCTCGAAGCAACAGAACTTTAGTCTCTCCCAGGTCTGGAGCCAGGAGGTGGATGCCGAGGCGTGGGCAAGGCTGCGCGTCCTGAAAACGCCCAGCAGGCCTCTTCCTACTCACCCAGCTCCTGGTGGTGGCAGCCACCCCCGGGGTCTCTGCCTGCATCCTCAGCGGCCTTGTCCCCATGTCTGTCTGTCTGCGTCCACTGCCCTGCTGACTGTGACACCATCACATTGGGTGAGGCCCACCCTGATCAGTGTGGCCTCATTGGAGCCGAGGGCACACTGAAGGTCTATTTCCACATAAGTTCACCTTCGGCTGGACGCTAGAATGGGAATGTGACTTTGGGCACAAGTCAACCTGCAGCAGCAGCTGATGTGGCCGCAAGGAAGGAAATGAGAGCATGGAGCCCCCACCCCGGGGATGTGGGACCCCAGGCCTCCAGGCAGGTGTGGTAGGGACCTGACCGGGAGAAAAGCGCTAGACGAGCGGCCGCCGTGGGCACCGGCTTCCATGGCACTGTCCCTGCGGCACCCTGGGAACTGGGTGACTGACTGCATTTTATTTGCCGTGAGGAAGATGTGAGTGATGACGATAAGTGCAAACAGGCAGAGGGTGCCGACTCCGTGCCAGATCCGAGCCGGGTGGGTGGGTCCTTCCGACCTGGGGGTCCTGGCAGGAGTCTGGTGAGGATTTGTGAGGGGCGCACTCCCATCAGGGAGCGACTGGAGTCAGATGAGAGACCGAGAGCACAGGGGGACGGTAGAGCTCTCACCCGCCAGCCCGGGGACGCCAGACCACAGCCCGCCCGCCAGCCCCAGGTGGCCACAGTCCAGTTAACGCTTGCCAACCTCCCTCCCTAACTGTGGCCCCGACCTACAACTCAGAACCAACGGGAGAAGCCAAATACCTCCCCTAAGCAAGCAAGCAGGATGCCCCCTCGCAGGCAGCCCCCAGGCCTGCGGCCTCCGTGGCACACCTGGGACCCCCTTTCCTCCATGCAAAAGCGTTCCCCTCCTCTTCCTGCCCTGGGGTCCTGGACCAAGCAGGCAACGGGGGCCAGGATAGGGGCTGGCGATGGGAGCCAGGAAGGGGGCCGCCTCCCGTGTGGCAGCCCTGACTGGACAGCTCTGCTGGGTCCCGTGGGGTGCTCTGGTTTGTTTCCACGCAGGTTAAAGGTCAACCACGAGTCTGCAGGCTTGGAGTGTCTGGCGCTGGGCTACCCTGCCCTTGTCCGGCCTCCACAGTCACGGCCAGCAGACGCGCAGCTGCCTCCCAGGCCCATGCTGCCCCCACACGTGCAGCTGGACAGGGCACCACGAGGAGCCGTCGCGGTTGCTGGGAGCCGGGCACCCGGCGAGGCCGGAGAAGCCGGCATTTGCCCTCTCAGCCGTGTGGAGCCCGTGGCCCTCCGCAGCCCAAGACTTTATTCTAAGAGAAGCAACTTCCTGTCTCTGCAATTAGAGCCCCCCCAGCCCAGATGCAGAATGGGCAGACGGGGGTCCTGGAAGGTGAGGGGAAGTGACCGAGGGCTGGTCAGGCCGACCCCGGGGCAAGCACCAGCTGCCAAATGCATAGAGTGATGCCAGGGATTCTTTCATGTTATTTTCTGAAATCTCGTTCCGTGAAGCCTCGTTCCCGGCAATGACTCCCAGGGGCACCTAGAACCTGCTCTGCGGGCAGCTCGGCGAGGAGCTGTGGCCTGGCCAGGAGACCCATCTGCCGGACTCACCAGGAAACCGAGAGCCCGCAGGAGCAGCCCCCCGCGGCGCAGTCCAGCAAGATCCACACCTGCGGGACACCGGCGCTTTGTCTCCTCCCAGCCGCCGCCTCCACGTGCACCCCAGTTCTAGGAGGCGAGCGGCCCCCATGGGGCGGGCTCTGGAGCAGGGCTGTGGGGCTCAGGCCCTGGCCCCTGGATCTCGGTGGACACCTGTCTACACCGCTTTCCCCACCACAGAATGGGAACACCAGACTCAGAGGCCTGGGCGGGAATTCCGTGGCACCACCCCCCTCAGGGCGCAGGGAGGGGGCTCCCCTCCTCATCCCACCCCCGGGAGCCCCTTCACAGTCAGATCACACCCACCAGCACCTTCTCCACCTGCGCGTGCTGGTTTGCGAGGAGGGGCTCAAAGCACACTGTGCCCCTACAGGCCCTCAGGGACGCCCCTCACCAGGGGACTCCTGGTTTCCTGCCAGGGGAGGAGTGCGGGCCTCGGAGATTCAGGACGCAGAGATGTGGGGCCTTCCAACCCCCACCACCACCACCACCAGGAACACGCCTCGGGGCTGGAGGCTCGTGGGCCCTCGCCAGGCAGGGGCCTGATGCGGAGCCAAAGCTCAGGCCGTGTGCCCCTTGCCGCCCAGGCCCCCAAACCCCCTCCTCCCCAGGCCGCCATCTCCGGCCCCCTCAGGCCCCCAGCTCCTCTCCCCTTTCAGGCCGAGCACCCCCACCCTCCAGGCCCCCCTCACACCCCTGGCTATCACGAGCCCTGTCTTCCCTGTTGTCACAATTATTTAGCAGCAAACACCTAGTGCACACAGCATGCCAGCCCTTCCTTTACCCGAATCCTCACTTCCCCCAAACCCCATCCTGCAGAGGATGGAGCCTTCAGTCCCAGGCCCAGGGCTGTGGGAGCTGGGGTAGGAGGGTAGAGCAGAGACTGAGAAGCTCGGGCGGGAACCGAGCCTGGCAGCCTGGAGCAGAAAGGGCTGTCAGCCAGTGGGGGCTGGCGGTGGGTGAGCAGGAGCTAGGGGTGCAGTGAGTGGGGACTAGGGGTGCAGTGAGTGGGGACTAGGGGTGCGGTAAGTGGGGACTACGGTCACAGCAATCCCCTGTGTGGGACGGACGGCCACCCACCCACCCGATGTCCACGCAACCAAGGCTGACCCCGGGACCCTCCCCACCAGGACACAGCCGTCCTCACTGCCGCCTCTGACGTGTCCTCACCCAGTGCCCCAGCCCAGGAAGTGTTCCAGACACTGGAGGTCTGGAGCTCCAACCCGGAAGTTTCCGATCCGGGCTCTTCCGGGAATTGGCTGGCAGGACCAAGGAGGTTCTTGTCTGGACTTGCAGGGGAGCCAGTGACACTGCCCGGCAAAAGGCCTCCCATTGTCCGAGAGGCGGAAATCCCCAAGGACCCGCGGGAGCCTGGGGTGCGCTTGGCCCTGGCGCCCTCGCCCTATTTAAGACCGCGCGGCCCGTCCTCGGCCACCCTCCACAGCCGCCAGCATGAGGGGCCTCCTGCTCATCCTGGGCACGGCCCTCGCCTGTGGCCTCCAGGCCGTGGATGTCCCCCAGCGCGTGGCGGAGCTGGACCTGGAGAAGGTTCGAGGGCAGGGGCGGCTCCCCTCGCGGGGTGGGGTCTCTCCCCAGCCCCCACCGGCCGACCCCCTGAGATCACTGTTCCCCCGGCTCCCGGCTCGGCTCCAGCTGGGTGCTCCTCGGGGCTCGGCGACAGCACACAGGGGACACCCCAGGTGGTGGGAGGAAGCCAGGCTGGCCACGCCGGGTCAGCGGGCCCCGGACCCCGGCCCAGGTCCGCTCACTGGCCAGGCCTGCTCCCCGGGGTGGGGTGGGGAGCACGAGGTGGGCAGGGGGCTGGGCCACCCCGGGAGAGCCACTCAGGACCCTCCCCTCAGGTGGCAGGCACCTGGCACACGGTGGCAATGGCGGCCAACGACCCCAGCCTCCTGGAGCCCGAAAGCGCCCCCCTGAGAGTGTTCATCAAGGAGGCGAGACCCATGCCCGAGGGCAGCCTGGAGCTCACCCTGAGCAGGCAGTGGGTTTCCCGGGGCTGTGGCCAGCGGGGGGCTGGGGACCTGGGGACCTGGGGACCTGGGCCGGGGGACAGGGTGGGGTCTTCTCCTGGGACCCAGCTTCAAGCTGTCGGCTTACAGTGCCCTTGGGGTGGGGACGGGGCCTCAGGGGGTTCCTGGACGCCTCGGAGCCCCTGAGGGTCCGGGTGAGGGGAGGGCCGGTGGAGGCTGGGCTGGTGGGCTGCGGGTTGGGGTCCCCACTGAGCTGTGCTCCCCATGGGGAGTGGGCAGATCCTGAGATGGGCCCTGCCCGTCCCCAGAGCAAGGGAAGGGGGTTGATGAGTGCGGGAGGGTGGGCAAGGCAGTGATGAAAACAGGAGCCAAATCCCCACGAACCCCCCAGTGGGGTCCCTTGCTTCTGACCCTGGGGTCCCCTGGCCCCAGCACAGCTCCTCTGACCCCCCAGCACCCTAGTGCATTGACCCAGCCTGACAGCTTTGAGATCTGGCACCCCTGGGGGGTTGTGTCCCGGCTCCACCCCCCATGACCTTGGGCTTTGAGGAGGGGTCTCAGCCAAAGGCTCACAGAAACCTGGGCTTGCAGGGAGAACAACGAGTGCATTGAGAAGACGATCCTTATGGAGAAAACCCAGGACCCTGCTCAGTTCAGGATCGACTGTAAGTGCCCCCGGAAGCCACCCGCCTCTGTCCTGGCCAGGGCAGGGGTCCCAGCTCTGGGCTGACCGCTCCTGGGGCAAGGCTGGTGTCCAGCTGCAGGGGGCCGTCGCGGCCTGGCAGGCACTCCGCAGTCACCGTGACCAGCTCAGAGGGCCCTGCTGGCCCCGGCTTGTCACAAGGTCTTCCCACGTGAGGCCGCGGAGTCCCCTGACAGCAGGCGGGTGGCTGCGCCCCTTCCTGGCCCCCAGCCGGGCCCTCCTGAGGTGGCCGACAGTGCCCAGCCCCATGGCCTCACGCTCAGCCCAGCTCTGACAGCTGCAGGAGTGGCCGGGGCACCCCCTCTCCTGCTCCGGAAAGCATCTCTCAGGACGAGTCCCCGCTCCCTCGGTTACGTTACTCGGCGCCCAGGCTTTGCCTCGTGGCTGTGTTCAAGCAGAGCCCACGGGCTGCAGGGTCCAGAGTGGGTGTCTTGGACTTAGAGGTGGACGATGAAGGAGGAGCCCAGGCCGAGGACTCAGAGTGATCTGCAGAGACCAAGGGCCGCTGCAGCTCTCCCATCCCGATCCTGCTCCTGCTTGGGAGGTTACTGGGGACGCGTGCGGGGGCCTGTGCAAGGGGCCTGGTTCCCTGCCGGGTGCAGGAGCAGAGGCTGGCTCCAGCGGGCTGCTCGGGAAGGGGCTGGCAACGCGTGAGGGGAGAGCCGTCGAGGCGGGGGCGGGCGGGACGGGAGGCTGCCTTCCTGCAGGGCCAGCACCGGCCGCCCTCACGGCCCCGAGGGTGGAGGCCGTACGGAATCACTGTACCTGCCCTGCTCTCCTCCAGCCCCGGACGGAGACAAGGTCTTCGTGCTGGACGCCGACTCCACGAGCTACCTGTTCCTGTGCGTGGAGAGCGCCGCGGGCCCCACGCAGAACCTGGCCTGCCAGGCCCTGGGTAGGGTCCCCACCTCTCGTGGGGTCTGCTCTGACGGCCCCTTGCTGCCCGCGCACCCCGGGGGCCTTTTCCAAGGAGGGTGGGGAGACCAGGGGTGGGGTCCTTCCAGGCTGCCCACAGGAGCTGGGAGTGAAGGGCAGGGTCTTCCATGGGGACCGGGGGCCCAGGGACCCCAGACGCAGACCTGGAGGCCGACGCGGGGAGGGGCGGGGGAGGCCTGACGGGAGCCCTGGCCCGGCCACAGGCCACCCAGAGCCAGAGGCCTTTGTGCCACCAAACGGGAAGTCAGACCTGGAGGTTCCGGGAACAAACATAGGGTGACATTTTCCTTGTCCCACAGTAGCTCCCATGGGCGGCCCCCCACTCTCCCAAGTGGCCTTTAGTTTAGGGGCCCAGAGACACTCCCAGGACTGCAGGGGCCCAGACCGTCCAGAGCAGGGGTGGACAGGCGCTTTTCCCCCAGGACTGAGGAGACGCGTCTGGAGCTGTCCCCGAGGGGGATCAGGGGCTGGGCTGCAGGGCAGGGGAGGGACAGGGTCCCCTAAAGAGCAGGACCTGAGCCCCAAAGACCCCTAGCAGGTTCCCACACCGGCCGACCCCCCAACAGCACCCTTGTCCCCCCACGGCCGGGAGCTGACCTGCTCCCCCCCATCCCCCAGCCAGGACCCTGCAGGCTGACCCCGAGGTCATGAAGAAGTTCAAGCTGGTCCTGAAGGCGCTGCCCCTACAGGTGCGGCTCTTCCTGGACCTGACCGAGGGCAGAGGTGAGTGCACCCAGGCACCCGGGCCGCCTCTCCCTGGCTCCATGGGAGGCTGAGCGAGCAGGTCCCGCTGGGGCTCCAGGAGAACCGTCCTCCTCCGTGGTGGCCGCGGCCCAGCCTCTGGGGTGGGGTGGGGGGAGGGCTGCGCGAGGCGCTCCGAGGGGTCCCCTCCCCGGGTCCTGAGTGACCCCCAGCGGCATCACCTGTGCGCCCCCTTTTCCCGCAGAGAGGTGCCGCGTCTAGGCGATGTCGGCTGCTCCAGCCTCCTGGGGTAATACACCGGCCCTGCCCCCATCCTGGGCTCCCACATGGGGCTGGGGGTCTCCTGTGGGCTGGGGGCACCTTGACGGGCGAGCTGGGTCTCAGGGTCCCCGCTGGCCACCCCAGAAAGGTCGCTGGCCAAGGGCCTTTTCTGAGGGACCGTTTGTCCAGGCAGCCGAGTCCTCAGGGCCCCTCTCCCGCCCCTGGGTGTGGGGCAGGGGGAGGTGGAGGGGCAAGGGTGGGGGAAGGCAGGGTGGAGACAGGCCACTCCAGGCTGAGTGTGGGGTGAGGCAGGGGCTCTGGCCAGGACAAGGAGGGGATGCCACTTGCACCCAGCTGGGGGGCCAGCCAGCGTCCCCAGGCCCCCAGGGGTCTCAGCTGGGGCCTCCCTGCCCTTGCAGGTCTGTGGGTTTCCCAGGAGCCCAACTCCTCTGCAGTGAGAGACGATGTCACCCCTCCTCCCCAGGACCCCCATTCTCTACGGAGGAGTCAGAACCACTGAGGCCCCAGCCCCCCTTCCTGGTCACACCCTCCCAGTCTCATCTGGGGCCCCCTGCTCGGTGCAAACAATAAACCAGTGGGCACTCTCCCCTGACTCGTACTGGCTGATGAGTGGCATGGGGCGGTGAGGGCTGCAAGGACTGGGGGGCTAGGGACCCCAGGCCTGAGGTCTGCACCCCACAACATTTGGGATTCAGTACACCTCATGGCGGGTTCTTTTAAAATTCCAGAAATCAAATAAGAGTGCTGGAGCAGCAGCTCAGGGTGCAAGTCCAGTCAACACCAAGCAAGCCCAAGGACAAGAATTGGAAAATTAGAGATCAGTTCATCTAACAGATATTGACATAAAAACAAACTATTGGCAGGTCAAATTTGACACTATTTTAAAATGCCATCCCTCCTGACCCTCAGACTATCTTTCAGGAATATAAGTGTAATTGCCACTTGGTAGACTTTTGATATCAAACTTCATATGTTTATAACTGCACTGAAAAGTCTGGGCAAATAAAAAAATAAAGAGCTTTCCTCTGGATAGAGGAATTGGGCAAAAGAGGTCAGAGGTGGGAGGAAAATTGGGAAAATGGTATATAGTAACAGAAACAGGAATTTTAAATAATAAGAAAAGTGTATATGTAACAGTTTTATATTTTTCCAAACAAGATGGAATGAATACTTTTCTAGAAAAATACAAATGACCAGATAAACTCAAAAAGCATGAGAAAACTTAAAAAGAACAAAATAACTACAGAAAAAAATTAAATGGTGGTCCAAAATTTACCACAGAAATGAGTGTCAGCTCCTCTAAGTTTTTGGGCGAGAATTACCAAGCTCCATCAGATGGTTCCCAGTTCATACACTGCCCCACATTTGAAAAATGTGAGGAGTTGCACAACTGTTCTGATAACAAAGCTGTGCAAGGATGAGGCAAGAAAATAAAGACACAAAAATCTAAATAATCTAATAGCAGATGGAAGCCAGCAGTGTATTCAAAGATAACACATCAGGATGGAGCACAAGGCAACCGGAAAATCAAGGCTGTTTCAACACTAGAAAACGTCCCAATGAAACTCACTGACTTGAGATCAAGGGTGAAAAACCCAGATAAGCATCTATTTTAATTTCTTAGGTTGCTTAAAGCAAATACATGAAATGGTTCAACTTAAACAATGAGGACTTATTAGCTCACATGAGGCTGAGAAAACATCCAAATCCCGGCATCACAAAGGGGATGCTTTCTTCCTGGAGATCCGCTGCTGGCGACCCTGGGCTCCTCGGCCACGTGGCCGGGCACACGGCGGCACTTGCTGGGCTCTCCCTCCTCTCCCAGGTTTCCTTGATTTCAGCTTCTTGCTTCTGTGGCTTTTTCTCTCCCTCTCTGTATTCATCCGTTTTTAAAGACTCCAGTAAGAGGATTCAGACCCACCCTGACTAAGCCGGGCCACACCTTTACTGCAGTGACCTCATCAACAGTCCCTGCTTACACTGGGTCCACACCCGCAGGAAGGGATTAGCTTTAAGAGTACATTTTTCTGGGGTCCATACAGCTCCAAAACACCACAACATCTTTAATGGATTTTTAAAAACATACTAAAAAAAAATCACATCCCATTCATGTGGTAGACTCTTAGCAAACCAAGAATGTCATTCAACATATGCCAGTCTATTCCATATTAATGATTAACCCTAACATTTCAGTGGCTTAAAGCATCAAATATTTATTCCTTGTTTATGCAGAATGTTCTCTGTGGGTGAGCCAGGGTGTCTGCCCATCGGGACCACTCGGGGGAGAAAGGCGGGATGTGGGAGCTGGGACCCATCCACTCCCGCTAGCATGTTGGCCAGACCAGGAAGGGGCCAGAGAGGATAGCCCTACCTCGGAGCAGCAGGGAACTTCCTTAAACTGATAAAAGTCAAAAGTTAGAGTAAAAATACCTACAGCTATCATCATATTTAATTGTAAGAGACGGAGTGCTTCCCGCTGAGGTTGGGCAAGCATGTCGTTTCTCCTCACTCTTACACAGTACGGTGCTGAAAGCCCTGCCTGGGGCGATAAGACAATAAAAAAAGAAATAAAAGACATAAAGCTTGGACATACGTAGAACATTTTGCCCAACGACAGCAGAACACACATTCTTTTCAAGTGCCCATGAAATATATAACAGAATATGGCATATCCTGAACCATAAAATAAACCTCAACAAATTCAAAAGAACTGAAATCATAGAGAGTGTGCTTTCTGACCACAATGGAATCAAACTAGAAAAAGAGAAGAGGGAAATCTCTGTTCCGGTTTGCTAACGCTGCCATCATGAAAAACACCAGAAATGGATTGACTTTATAAAGGGGGTTTATTTCATTACAAAGTTACAGTCTTAAGGCCATGAGGTGTCCAAGGTAAGGCATCAACAATCGGGTACCTTCACTGGAGGATGGCCAATGGTGTCCGGAAAACCTCTGTCAGCTGGGAAGGCACATGGCTGGTGTCTGCTGATCCTGGGTTGTGTTTCAAATGGTGTTCCCCAAAATGTCAGTGTCAGCTTCCAACAGCCGTCTTCAAAATGTGTCTCCTAGCTGCAGCAAATGTCTGGGATTGTGTGGCTCTTTATAAAGCACTCCAGTGATTTAATTAAGACCCATCCAGAATGGCGGGGCCACACCTCCATGGAAATAATCCAATCAAAGGTATTACCCACAGTTGGGTGGGCCACATCTCCATGGAAACAGCCTAATCCAAAGATTCCAACATAATCAACACTAACACGTCTGCCCCACAAGACTGCATCAAAGAACCTGGTGTTTGGGGGATATAATAATCCAAACCAGCACAATTTTTGAGCACTTAGAAATGAAACAACATACTTCTAAATAATTCACAGGTCAAAAAGGAAGTTTCAAGGGAAATTTAAAAATACTTTGAGTTGAATAAAAATGAAAAATACAATACATCAAAATTTGTAGAACACAGCTAAGGCAGTGCTGAGAGGGAAATTTATAGCACTAAATGCTGACATTAGAAAATAGAATACATTTCGAATCAGTAACCTAAGCTTCCACTTCAAGAACCCAGAAAAAAGAAGAATAAAATAAACCTTCAACAATAAAGGAAGGAAATAATAAATATCTGAAATCAATTAAATTAAAAAAGGGAAAAACAATAGAGAAAAATCAATGAAAAAGGAGCTGGCTCTTTGGAAAGATCAATAAAATTTACAAACCAGCAAGACTGACAAAGACAAAAAAAGAGACAACACAAATTACTAATGTCAGGAATGAAAAACAGGATGTCACTGCAGACCCAGTAAAACATCCAAAGGATAAAAAAGGAACATTATGAAAAACCCTACACACATAAACTTGACAACTTAGAAGAAATAAAACAATTCTTCAAAAAAAACTGCCACAACTTACCCAATATAAAATAGACAATTTGACTAGCCCTATAACTTTTATTTTTTTATTTTTTTCATAGGCAAAAGGCTAGAAAGTTTAATTTTTAAAAAAAGATTGAAAAGATAAATAGCCTGTGGAAAAATGAGCAAAGGTTATAACCTGAAAATTCACACAAAAATTATACAAATGGCCAACAAACACATGAGAAAATATTCAATTTAAGAACAAAAAAATTAAATGATATACTATATTTTACTTACCAAGTTGGCAAAGCAGATTTAAGATGGAAACAACTAATATGTTCACCAAAGCAAAGGATTAAGAAAAACAAATAACCTAAAATAACTACTTTGCTTCCAACATGTTCCTACCATACCCCAAGAAAACTATCAAACTATAATCAAACAAAGGCATAAGAAAAAGCAAATAACCTAAAATAACTATATTGAAGCTATTTTTAATGCAACAGCTTTTTTTAATTTACCAAAAAATTTAAAAAAAAGCAATTCAAACAAAACAAAACAAAGGAATAAGAAAAACAAATAACCTAAAATAACTGTATTGCTTCCAACGTGTCTCTACCATACCCCAAGAAAATTAACAAACCCTAACAAAACAAAGGAATAAGAAAAACAACAAATAATCTAAAATAACTACATTGCTTCCAACATGTTCTGACCATACCCCAAGAAAATTTGCAAGCATAATCGTTCCTGAGCATTCCCATAACATTGAGATTACCTCAATAGTTTAGCTGTTCTTATTAGATAATCGTTTCTCCTTCACTACTTGGTGTCTATCTCTAGGTACAATTTAAAATATTTGTTTTACATTTTTCACAGAGTTCACAGTAGTGGTAACATACAACATCTCTCTTTTTGTGTCTGGCTTATTTCGCTCAGCATTATGTCTTCAGGTTTCTTCCATGTTGTCATATGTATCATGACCTCATTCCTTCTTACTGCCGTGTAGTATTCCACCATGTATATATACCACATTTTGTTTATCAGCCCTACAACTTTTAAGGAAACTTAATTTGTAATTTAAGAATATACAAAAAAGAAATATTCAGATTTGAATGATTTTACTGGAAAAATTACACCAAATATTTAAAAATTAACATCAATTCTATATAATCTCTTGAAGAAAATAGAAGAATAGTGAACACTTTCTAACTCATTTTATGAAACTAGTATTACATCTGTAGTGGCCTGGAGCTCCGCACCCCAGAAAAACATGTTCTTAAACTTAATCCATCCTTGCGGGTGTGAGCCCTTGTAAAGGATACCTTTGGATGAGGCTCCTTCAGCTAAGGTGGCCCAGTTCCCAATAGTAATAATCCTGTTCCTGAAGTCCTTGTAAGGAAGGCCACAGAGAGAGAGAAGCCAGAGGGAGCAGCCAAAAGCTGGAAGCCAATGGAACCCAGAAAAGCCAGGAGGAGCCGCCATGTGCATCACCAAGTGATAGAAAAGCCAAGGACCAAGGGTCACCAGAAGCCAGTCCCAGAACACCACAGTCTTGTAGGAGAAAGCATCGCCTTGATGATGTCTCGATTTTGGACTTCTCCCAGCCTCAAAACCATATGCCAATAAATTCCAATTTGTGCCAGTTTGGAAGTACTATATCCCCCAAAATGCCATGTTCTTTGATGCAATCTTGTGGGGGCAGACATATTAGTGTTGATTAGGTTGGAATCCTTTGATTGAGTGTTTCCATGGAGATGTGACTCAATCAACTGTGGGCAAGACTTTTGGTTGGATAATTTCCATAGAGGTATTGCCCTACCCATTCAGGATGGGTCTTAATTGAATCACTGGAGTCCTATAAAAGTGTTCATAGACAGAAGGAGGTGCCACAGCCAAGAGAGACATTTTGAAGACAGCCGTTGAAAGCTGACACTGACATTTTAGAGACCACCATTTTGAAATGCAACCTGGAAGCAAGCAGACACCAGCCACGTACCTTCCCAGCTAACAGAGGTTTTCCAGACTCCAATGGCCTTTCTCCAGTGAAGGTACCTGATTGTTGATGCCTTACCTTGGACACTTTATGGCCTTAAGACTGTAACTTTGTAACCAAATAAACCCCCTTTATAAAAGCCAATCCATTTCTGGCATTTTTCATGATGGCAGCATTAGCAAACCGAACACCATTGTTTAAGCCGACCCATTGCAAGGTATTTGTTTTAGCAGCCAGGAAACTAAAACTACAGTGATAACAAAACCATACAAAGATAGTAACAAAAAACTGAAAACTACAGACCAAAATTACTAATGAACAGAGATGTAAAAATCTTCAACAAAATAATAACAAATAGAATCCAGCAATATATAAAAAGAATTATGCACCATGACTAAGTGGGGTTAATGCCAGAGATGCAGGCTGGTTCAGTATTTGAAAATCAACCAGCATAAGCTACCATATTGATAGGCTGATGAAGAAAAATCACATGATCATATAAATAGATGCAGGAAGGCATTTGACAAAATTCAACAACTGATCCATGATTTCTAAAAATCTCAGATAAATAAGAATATCAACTTGATAAAGAGCATCTGCAAAAATCACACGGCTGGGGGCAAGATGGCAGACTGGTGAGCTGTATGTTTTAGTTACTCCTCCAGGAAAGTAGGTAAAAAGCCAGGAACTGCGTGGACTGGACACCACAGAGCAATCTGTCTTTGGGCATACTTCATACAACACTCATGAAAACGTGGAACTGCTGAGATCAGCGAAATCTGTAAGTTTTTGCGGCCAGGGGACCCGCGCCCCTCCCTGCCAGGCTCAGTCCCGGGGGAGGAGGGGCTGTCAGCTCCAGGAAGGAGAAGGGAGAATTGCACTGGCTGCTCTTACCGGAAACTCATTCTACTGATTCAAACTCCAACCATAGATAGACTGAGGCCAGACACCAGAGACTCTGAGAGCAGCCAGCCCAGCAGAGAGGAGACAGGCATAGAAAAAAAACAACACGCAAAACTCCAAAATAAAAGCAGAGGATTTTTGGAGTTCTGGTGAACACAGAAAGGGGAAGGGCGGAGATCAGGCCTTGAGGCGCATATGCAAATCCCGAAGCAAGGCTGATCTCTCTGCCCTGGGCACTTTTCCTTAATGGCCCTGGTTGCTTTGTCTATTAGCATTTCAATAACCCATTAGATCTCTGAGGAGGGCCGGTTTTTTTTTTTTTTTTAAATCCTTTTTGCTTTTTCTAAAACAATTACTCTAAGAAGCTCAATACAGAAAGCTTCAAAGAATTGAAATTTGGGCACGTCAAGTCAAGAGCAGAACTAAGAGAGCTCTGAGACAAAAGGCAATAATCCAGTGGCTGAGAAAATTCACTAAACAACACAACTTCCCAAGAAAAGGGGGGTGTCCGCTCACAGCCACCATCCTGGTGGACAGGAAACACTCCTGCCCATCGCCAGCCCCATAGCCCAGAGCTGCCCCAGACAACCCAGTGTGACGGAAGTGCTTCAAATAACAGGCACACACCACAAAACTGGGCGTGGACATTAGCCCTCCCTGCAACCTCAGCTGAATGTCCCAGAGCTGGGAAGGGGGAGCAGTGTGAATTAACAGAGCCCCATTCAGCCATCATTTGAGCAGACTGGGAGCCTCCCAACACAGCCCAGCAGCCCAGAACTGCCCTGGGGGGACGGCACTCACCTGCGACATAGCACAGTCATCCCTCAACAGAGGACCCGGGGTGCACAGCCTGGAAGAGGGGCCCACTTGCAAGTCTCAGGAGCCATACGCCAATACCAAAGACTTGTGGGTCAGTGGCAGAGACAAACTGTGGCAGGACTGAACTGAAGGATTAGACTATTGCAGTAGCTTTAAAACTCTAGGATCATCAGGGAGATTTGATTGTTAGGGCCACCCCCCCTCCCCGACTGCCCAGAAACACGCCCCACATACAGGGCAGGCAACACCAACTACACACGCAAGCTTGGTACACCAATTGGGCCCCACAAGACTCACTCCCCCACTCACCAAAAAGGCTAAGCAGGGGAGATCTGGCTTGTGGAGAACAGGTGGCTCGTGGACGCCACCTGCTGGTTAGTTAGAGAAAGTGTACTCCACGAAGCTGTAGATCTGATAAATTAGAGATAAGGACTTCAACTGGTCTACAAACCCTAAAAGAACCCTACCAAGGTCAGCAAATGCCACGAGGCCAAAAACAACAGAAAATTATAAAGCATATGAAAAAACCAGACGATATGGATAACCCAAGCCCAAGCACCCAAATCAAAAGACCAGAAGAGACACACCTAGAGCAGCTACTCAAAGAACTAAAGATGAACAATGAGACCCTAGTACGGGATATGAAGGAAATCAAGAAGACCCTAGAAGAGCATAAAGAAGACATTGCAAGACTAAATAAAAAAATGGATGATCTTATGGAAATTAAAGAAACTGTTGACCAAATTAAAAAGATTCTGGACACTCATAGTACAAGACTAGAGGAAGTTGAACAACGAATCAGTGACCTGGAAGATGACAGAATGGAAAATGAAAACATAAAAGAAAGAATGGGGAAAAAAATTGAAAAACTCGAAATGGACCTCAGGGATATGATAGATAATATGAAACGTCCGAATATAAGACTCATTGGTGTCCCAGAAGGGGAAGAAAAGGGTAAAGGTCTAGGAAGAGTATTCAAAGAAATTGTTGGGGAAAACTTCCCAAATCTTCTAAACAACATAAATACACAAATCATAAATGCTCAGCGAACTCCAAATAGAATAAATCCAAAAAAACCCACTCCGAGACATATACTGATCACACTGTCAAACATAGAAGAGAAGGAACAAGTTCTGAAAGCAGCAAGAGAAAAGCAATTCACCACATACAAAGGAAACAGCATAAGACTAAGTAGTGACTACTCAGCAGCCACCATGGAGGCGAGAAGGCAGTGGCACGATATATTTAAAATTCTGAGTGAGAGGAATTTCCAGCCAAGAATACTTTATCCAGCAAAGCTCTCCTTCAAATTTGAGGGAGAGCTTAAATTTTTCACAGACAAAGAAATGCTGAGAGAATTTGCTAACAAGAGACCTGCCCTACTGGAGATACTAAAGGGAGCCCTACAGACAGAGAAACAAAGACAGGACAGAGAGACTTGGAGAAAGGTTCAGTACTAAAGAGATTCGGTATGGGTACAATAAAGGATATTAATAAAGAGAGGGAAAAATATGGCAAACATAATCCAAAGGATAAGATGGCCGATTCAAGAAATGCCTTCACGGTTTTAACGTTGAATGTAAATGGATTAAACTCCCCAATTAAAAGATATAGATTCGCAGAATGGATCAAAAAAAATGAACCATCAATATGTTGCATACAAGAGACTCATCTTAGACACAGGGACACAAAGAAACTGAAAGTGAAAGGATGGAAAAAAATATTTCATGCAAGCTACAGCCAAAAGAAAGCAGGTGTAGCAATATTAATCTCAGATAAAATAGACTTCAAATGCAGGGATGTTTTGAGAGACAAAGAAGGCCACTACATACTAATAAAAGGGGCAATTCAGCAAGAAGAAATAACAATCGTAAATGTCTATGCACCCAATCAAGGTGCCACAAAATACATGAGAGAAACATTGGCAAAACTAAAGGAAGCAATTGATGTTTCCACAATAATTGTGGGAGACTTCAACACATCACTCTCTCCTATAGATAGATCAACCAGACAGAAGACCAATAAGGAAATTGAAAACCTAAACAATCTGATAAATGAATTAGATTTAACAGACATCTACAGGACATTACATCCCAAATCAACAGGATACACATACTTTTCTAGTGCTCACGGAACTTTCTCCAGAATAGATCATATGCTGGGACATAAAACAAGCCTCAATAAATTTAAAAAGATTGAAATTATTCAAAGCACATTCTCTGACCACAATGGAATACAATTAGAAGTCAATAACCATCAGAGACTTAGAAAATTCACAAATACCTGGAGGTTAAACAACACACTCCTAAACAATCAGTGGGTTAAAGAAGAAATAGCAAGAGAAATTGCTAAATATATAGAGACGAATGAAAATGAGAACACAACATACCAAAACCTATGGGATGCAGCAAAAGCAGTGCTAAGGGGGAAATTTATAGCACTAAACGCATATATTAAAAAGGAAGAAAGAGCCAAAATCAAAGAACTAATGGATCAACTGAAGAAGCTAGAAAATGAACAGCAAACCAATCCTAAACCAAGTACAAGAAAAGAAATAACAAGGATTAAAGCAGAAATAAATGACATAGAGAACAAAAAAACAATAGAAAGGATAAATATCACCAAAAGTTGGTTCTTTGAGAAGATCAACAAGATTGACAAGCCCCTAGCTAGACTGACAAAATCAAAAAGAGAGAAGACCCATATAAACAAAATAATGAATGAAAAAGGTGACATAACTGCAGATCCTGAAGAAATTAAAAAAATTATAAGAGGATATTATGAACAACTGTATGGCAACAAACTGGATAATGTAGAAGAAATGGACAATTTCCTGGAAACATATGAACAACCTAGACTGACCAGAGAAGAAATAGAAGACCTCAACCAACCCATCACAAGCAAAGAGATCCAATCAGTCATCAAAAATCTTCCCACAAATAAATGCCCAGGGCCAGATGGCTTCACAGGGGAATTCTACCAAACTTTCCAGAAAGAACTGACACCAATCTTACTCAAACTCTTTCAAAACATTGAAAAAAATGGAACACTACCTAATTCATTTTATGAAGCTAACATCAATCTAATACCAAAACCAGGCAAAGATGCTACAAAAAAGGAAAACTACCGGCCAATCTCCCTAATGAATATAGATGCAAAAATCCTCAACAAAATACTTGCAAATCGAATCCAAAGACACATTAAAAAAATCATACACCATGACCAAGTGGGGTTCATTCCAGGCATGCAAGGATGGTTCAACATAAGAAAAACAATCAATGTATTACAACACATTAAAAACTCGAAAGGGAAAAATCAATTGATCATCTCAATAGATGCTGAAAAAGCATTTGACAAAATCCAACATCCGTTTTTGATAAAAACACTTCAAAAGGTAGGAATTGAAGGAAACTTCCTCAACATGATAAAGAGCATATATGAAAAACCCACAGCCAGCATAGTACTCAATGGTGAGAGACTGAAAGCCTTCCCTCTAAGATCAGGAACAAGACAAGGATGCCCGCTGTCACCACTGTTATTCAACATTGTGCTGGAAGTGCTAGCCAGGGCAATCCGGCAAGACAAAGAAATAAAAGGCATCCAAATTGGAAAAGAAGAAGTAAAACTGTCATTGTTTGCAGATGATATGATCTTATATCTAGAAAACCCTGAGAAATCAACGATACACCTACTAGAGCTAATAAACAAATTTAGCAAAGTAGCGGGATACAAGATTAATGCACATAAGTCAGTAATGTTTCTATATGCTAGAAATGAACAAACTGAAGAGACACTCAAGAAAAAGATACCATTTTCAATAGCAACTAAAAAAATCAAGTACCTAGGAATAAACTTAACCAAAGATGTAAAAGACCTATACAAAGAAAAACTACATAACTCTACTAAAAGAAATAGAAGGGGACCTTAAAAGATGGAAAAATATTCCATGTTCATGGATAGGAAGGCTAAATGTCATTAAGATGTCAATTCTACCCAAACTCATCTACAGATTCAATGCAATCCCAATCAAAATTCCAACAACCTACTTTGCAGACTTGGAAAAGCTAGTTATCAAATTTATTTGGAAAGGGAAGATGCCTCGAATTGCTAAAGACACTTTAAAAAAGAAAAACGAAGTGGGAGGACTTACACTCCCTGACTTTGAAGCTTATTATAAAGCCACAGTTGCCAAAACAGCATGGTACTGGCACAAAGATAGACATATAGATCAATGGAATCGAATTGAGAATTCAGAGATAGACCCTCAGATCTATGGCCGACTGATCTTTGATAAGGCCCCCAAAGTCACCGAACTGAGCCATAATGGTCTTTTCAACAAATGGGGCTGGGAGAGTTGGATATCCATATCCAAAAGAATGAAAGAGGACCCCTACCTCACCCCCTACACAAAAATTAACTCAAAATGGACCAAAGATCTCAATATAAAAGAAAGTACCATTAAACTCCTAGAAGATAATGTAGGAAAACATCTTCAAGACCTTGTATTAGGAGGCCACTTCCTAGACTTTACACCCAAAGCACAAGCAACAAAAGAGAAAATAGATAAATGGGAACTCCTCAAGCTTAGAAGTTTCTGCACCTCAAAGGAATTTCTCAAAAAGGTAAAGAGGCAGCCAACTCAATGGGAAAAAATTTTTGGAAACCATGTATCTGACAAAAGACTGATATCTTGCATATACAAAGAAATCCTACAACTCAATGAAAATAGTACAGACAGCCCAATTATAAAATGGGCAAAAGATATGAAAAGACAGTTCTTGGAAGAGGAAATACAAATGGCCAAGAAACACATGAAAAAATGTTCAGCTTCACTAGCTATTAGAGAGATGCAAATTAAGACCACAATGAGATACCATCTAACACCGGTTAGAATGGCTGCCATTAAACAAACAGGAAACTACAAATGCTGGAGGGGATGTGGAGAAATTGGAACTCTTATTCATTGTTGGTGGGACTGTATAATGGTTCAGCCACTCTGGAAGTCAGTCTGGCAGTTCCTTAGAAAACTAGAGATAGAGCTACCATTCGATCCAGCGATTGCACTTCTCGGGATATACCCGGAAGATCGGAAAGCAGTGACACGAACAGATATCTGCACGCCAATGTTCATAGCAGCATTATTCACAATTGCCAAGAGATGGAAACAACCCAAATGTCCATCAACAGATGAGTGGACAAATAAAATGTGGTATATACACACGATGGAATACTACGCGGCAGTAAGAAGGAACGATCTGGTGAAACATATGACAACATGGATGAACCTTGAAGACATAATGCTGAGCGAAATAAGCCAGGCACAAAAAGAGAAATATTATATGCTACCACTAATGTGAACTTTGAAAAATGTAAAACAAATGGTTTATAATGTAGAATGTAGGGGAACTAGCAGTAGAGAGCAGTTAAGGAAGGGGGAACAATAATCCAAGAAGAACAGATAAGCTATCTAACGTTCTGGGGATGCCCAGAAATGACTATGGTCTGTTAATTTCTGATGGATGTAGTAGGAACAAGTTCACTGAAATGTTGCTATAGTATGTAACTTTCTTGGGGTAAAGTAGGAACATGTTGGAAGTTAAGCAGTTATCTTAGGTTAGTTGTCTTTTTCTTACTCCCTTGCTATGGTCTCTTTGAAATGTTCTTTTATTGTATGTTTGTTTTCTTTTTAACTTTTTTTTTTCATACAGTTGATTTGAAAAAAGAAGGGAAAGTTAAAAAAAAAAAAAAAAGAAGAAAAAAGACAAACAAGGAAAAAAAAAAAAAAAAAAAAAAAAAAACGATGTAGTGCCCCCTTGAGGAGCCTGTGGAGAATGCAGGGGTATTCGCCTACCCCACCTCCATGGTTGCTAACATGACCACAGACATAGGGGACTGGTGGTTTGATGGGTTGAGCCCTCTACCATAAGTTTTACCCTTGGGAAGACGGTTGCTGCAAAGGAGAGGCTAGGCCTCCCTGTATTTGTGCCTAAGAGTCTCCTCCTGAATGCCTCTTTGTTGCTCAGATGTGGCCCTCTCTCTCTGGCTAAGCCAACTTGAAAGGTGAAATCACTGCCCTCCCCCCTACGTGGGATCAGACACCCAGGGAAGTGAATCTCCCTGGCAACGTGGAATATGACTCCCGGGGAGGAATGTAGACCCGGCATCGTGGGATGGAGAACATCTTCTTGACCAAAAGGGGGATGTGAAAGGAAATGAAATAAGCTTCAGTGGCAGAGAGATTCCAAAACGAGCCGAGAGATCACTCTGGTGGGCACTCTTACGCACACTTTAGACAACCTTTTTTAGGTTCTAAAGAATTGGGGTAGCTGGTGGTGGATACCTGAAACTATTAAACTACAACCCAGAACCCATGAATCTCGAAGACAGTTGTATAAAAATGTAGCTTATGAGGGGTGACAATGGGATTGGGAAAGCCATAAGGACCAAACTCCACTTTGTCTAGTTTATGGATGGATGTGTAGAAAAGTAGGGGAAGGAAACAAACAGACAAAGGTACCCAGTGTTCTTTTTTACTTCAATTGCTCTTTTTCACTCTAATTATTATTCTTGTTATTTTTGTGTGTGTGCTAATGAAGGTGTCAGGGATTGATTTAGGTGATGAATGTACAACTATGTAATGGTACTGTAAACAATCGAAAGTACAATTTGTTTTGTATGACTGCGTGGTATGTGAATATATCTCAATAAAATGATTAAAAAAAAAAAATCACTCACAAAAAAAAAAAAAAAAATCACACGGCTAACATTATACTTAATGGTGAAAGACTGAGTGGCTTTGCTCCAAGAATCAACGTGGCAAAGAGGCCTATGCATGCCATACTTATTTAACCAGTGCAGGACGCTCTAGCCAGTGCAATAAGCAAGAAAAGGAAATAAGAGCATATGGATCTGAAAAGAAGAAACAAAACTGTCTCTATTTGCAGATGGCATTTTGTCTACATAGACAATCCCAAAGAATCTACAAAAATAAAACAAAATAAAACTCCTAGAACCAATAAATGAGTTCAGCTAAGTTGCAGGATACAAGATAAACGTGCAAAAATCAATTGCATTTCTATGTGAACAAAGAGTACTGAAATTAAAAATACAGTACCATGTACTGTCATTCCAAAAAAAGTAAAATACTTAGTGTATGTACATCTAAGGAAACATGTACAGATTCCATTTGCCAAAGACTACCCAATAGTGATAAAAGAAACCAAAGAGCTAAGCAAATGGAGACACATGCCATGTTTACATATCAGAAGACTCAAATTAGTAAAGATGTCAATTCTCTCCAAATTGATGTACAGGGTCAATGCAATGCCTATCAAAATCCCAGCAAGATTTTTTGTATATGTGAACAAGATTATTCTAAAATGCATGGAGAAAGGCAAGGGGAATAGAGTAGCTAAAACAATTTTGAAAAAGAAGAAGAAGTAGAAGGAATCCATCAGCCTGCCTGATTTCAAGAATCATTATAAACTACAGTCATCAAAACCATGGGACATTTTCAGGGGCATGGATACATGGATCAGTGGAACAGAGAAGTCCAGAAACTGACCCAACTGATTTTTTGACAAAGGTGCAAAAGTGATTCGATGGCGGAAGAATAGCTTTTTCAACAAATGGTGCCATTACACATCCACAGTCAAAGAGGAGGGGCGGTGGAGAGAAAAGGAATCTCAATCTAAGTCTCACACGTGAAAAAAATTAACCCAAACTAGATCACAAACTTAAATGTAAGTTGTAAAACTATAAAACTTTTAGTAAAAAAAAAAAAAATAGGAGAAAATCTTAGATCTAGGGCTAGGCAGAGTTCTTAGACTTGACACCGAAAGTCTGATCCACAAAATGAAAAAAAATTGATAAATTGAATGGCATCAAAATGAAATTTTTTCCTCTGTGAAAGTCTCTGTAGAAAGCATAAGAAAGCAAGCTACAGGCAGAGAGAAAATATTTGCTAACATGTCCAACAAAGGACTAGTATCCAGAATATACAAAAAGCTCCCAAAACTCAAAAGTAAAAAACCAAACAATCCAATTAGAAAGTAAACAAGAGACAATAAGAGACATTTCCCAAAGAAGATATATATGGCAAATGAGCACATGACAAGATGCTCAACATCATTAGCCATTAGGGAAATGCAAATTGAAACCACGAAAAGATACCACTTACTTATCAGAAAGGTGAAAATATAAAAACAGTGACACCACCAAATGCTGGTGAGTGCGTGGAGAGACTGGATCACTCATACACTGCCGGTGGGAATGAAAAATGGTGCAAGTACTCTAGGAAATAGTTGCACAGTTTCTTAAAAAATTAAGCATGCAGCTACCATCTGACCCAGCCATTGCACTCCCTGGTGTTTTTCGCAGAGAAATGAAAACCTGTGGCCATGGAAAATCCTGCACATGGTTGTCCATAACAGCTTTATTTATAGTAGCCAATAATTAGAAACTACCCAAATATCCTTCGGCGAGTGAATGGTTGACCAAACTGCTACACCCATTCCATAGAACACCACTCAATAAAAAGGAATGGATTAGTCACAGCACAACACTTGGGAGGATCTCCAGAAAATGATGCTGAATGGAAAAAAAAGCCATGATTCCATTTAGACAGCACTCATGAAATGACAAAATTATAGGAAGGGAGAAGAGCTTCGTGGTTGCCAGGAGCAAAGGAGGGGTGGGGGAGTGGGCGTGGCTATAGAAGGGTAGGGGTCTCATGGTGGTGGGAGTGTTTGTTCTGTGTCTTGGTTGGAGCTAACTGCCGATAACCAGTTACGTTACTGTACTTAGCAAGATGTTACCTTTAGGGGAGACCAGGCAACTGGTTTGGGGGGATCTCTCTGTATTATTTCTTACAACTGCATAAGAATTTACAAAGATCTCAAAATCAAAAAAATATATAATTAAAAAAATTTCAGGATCAGTGAAGACAAGAAGGCTAAATCACTCTCATGGATTGGAGGAGACGTGTCAGGACAAGTGCATGTGATTTGGAATATTGTATTTGCCCCTGGAGCAGACAAGAACATGTTTCTAGTTTGTGGTATTTTATTTATGCTAATTTCTTAATTTGACATTGGCCCCAGGCTTGGGTAAAATGTCAGCATTAGGAGGACGTGATGAAAGGTGCACAGGAACTTCCGAACTATTTTTGCAACTCTTCTCTAACTCTAAAATCATCTCAACATAAAAGAGATTTTTAAATGAACTAATACCTCACTAAACAAATTGTATAGATGACAAATAAACATAGAAAAATGCTCAGAATCATTAGCCGTTAGGGAAACACAAATTAAAACCACAATGAGCTACCACTGCAAACCTATCAGAATAGTTGAAATTTTTTAAAATGATGTTAAATGCTCGGCAGGGTGTGGAACAGCTGAAACTCTCACAGACGGCCCAGGGAAATGCAAAAATAAAAATAAGGAAAACCGCCTTGGAAACAGTCGGGCAGTTTCGTGTTTATTTCTTCTTCACCCACTCGCCACACGGACCAGTGGCCCCACGCCGACGGATTTGCCCAAATGAAATGGAAACTTATGTTCACTCGAAGACGTGACTGTTCATAGCAGCTTTCTTCCTGGTGGCCCCAAATGGGAAATTAACAGACAGCCTTTAAAGCTGAGAGGTTAAAGGAACTGAGGTCCGTCTCCACCGCAGGATGTGACCCAGCAACAGGCTAATATGTACCTTCTACAACCAAGCAAGCCTTGACATTCCCCGTGAAAATATCGAGGCCCCTGGTTTCTCCTTCTCAGGAGCTCTCAAGACAACCGGCCACAGGCTCTAGAAGCAAACACAGCTTTCCTTAAGCAGACCTCCAAGTCGCCTCTACATTCGGGCGTCCCCCCTCGCTGTGCTTTCCCAGGCTTTCCCTAAACCCCAAGACTCCTGCAGCCCACGCCCACCCCAGCGGGCCTCTCCCACCCAAAGCCAGTGCAAGCAGCCTGGGCTGGCAGCAGCACCCCCTCATCTCGCCTCCAGGGTGGGCCCCTCATAAGGTGGATGCCGGTTCCCCTACTCACGCTCAGCTCCGCTCGGCCAGCCCCCCGGGTCTCACCCGCTCCCCACACAGCTGTCGGAACTGATGCAGCACAACCCGGCGCTGTGCCTGCCCTGGGGGTGAAGCCCGTGCCCACGTGCCTGCTTTCAAATCCCTGTATCCCGTCCCGAGGCACCTAATACCCCCTAGACCACCTGCTGGGTTTTCTACTGATGACTCATGTCTTTAAATTAAGTGAGGTGTATTTTGTGCTGGAATGCGGCTTCTGAGCTGATTTTCCCCACGCACCTAGCTGTATCTGGCCATGGCGTCAGGGCTGCCATCTGCACGGATGGTGGCTCTGCCCTCCAGGCTTTCCCAAAGTCACCCAGCTGTGGCAGCAAAGAGATGTTTTAACTCTTATCCCACTCAAAAAGGAAAAAAAACAATGACTTATTGAAGCAATGCAATAATCCAAAGGAAATCAGAGTTGATACTTTGAAGCTGAAGGGAATGTTCTAGCCGACTACCAAGGAAACAAGCAGCCCTAGTGGATTGCGTCACTTTGAATCCACAAGGATTTAACTCACGTACAAATGTGTGCCCCAACAGAAGAACAGGATATTGGCTGCCTCACGTGCAGCCGTGGACCTGATGTTCTCGAGATAGTTATGTGGTGGTGCCCAGTTCTCTTATTACATGAAACCCTGGGATAAATGAGTCCAATCTTCACAGAGATATTGGTAGGGGAATTTTACCAAAGAGGCTCAACCAGTTCTGCTTTTGATTGTATGTGTCATAACCCGGGAAAACTAGAAACGCAGGGCGTAACTCAGAACCTCCACCTAAAGGATCATTTGAATGCTTACAAATCAATTTCATTCCATTGTGCAAACCACTGGTCTAGTATCAGCTGGTAAATTTTCTCACTGGATTGAAGCTTTCTCATTGGATTAGCTTTCTGGATGGCCAAAAGGCTCATGCTCTGACTTTTGCCAAAAAGTTTGTGAATTTTGTTTTTCCCACCTGGAGAATATCTGCAATTTTCTCTAGAGATAAAGAAACGCTCTTTACAGGTAAACTACTTAAGAAACTATACAAGGGTTTCCCATCAAATGGAAACTTCATTGCTCATTTCATACCCAAAGCTCTGGGATGAGTGAGCAAATGGCATTTTTAAATCAAAACCGAACAATTTTTCACAAGAGTGTAATGTGCTTGACCTGAAGTCAAATGACATCACAGTCACAGTGGCCCACAAACCCCACCCATTGACCTGTCTCACGAAGACGAGTGAGGCCAGACGCCTCCTGCACTGACAGACGCCCTCTTGTCACCAGGCAAGGAAGTTTTTCTTGTTTACCAAAAAAGCTAAACCCAAAAGGACTCCTGCCACCAGCCCAAACCAAAAGAACCAGAGCTCAAATGCCCCTTACCAGGAGACCCCAAGGAAAGGCCAGACCCTCAGCCAAAAAGAGGGAGGTTGAGGGCTGGGGTCTTACCCACAGGAGCCGCGGGGGACGGCAGAGTGAACGGGCTGTGGCTGGAACCGGCTCGAGTCCAACAGCGGTTCACCATGTAACGTCCATCGAGAAACAGCAAACTGAGCTGCCAGGCGGCCGAGGTGTTCATTGAGGGTCTTAGAATGGCAATTTGGGGACACAGATTCAGGAAGCCCCCCAAACCGTGCCCCGTCCTGGCACTCCCGGGCCAGGGTTTTTAGAGAAAGAAGGCTGCACAGGCTGTCGGTGGCTGGTGTCCTCAGGCCCCACGTCCCTGGGGGCTGCAGGACCTGCTTCTGGAGGCTTTGCGCCCTGGGGTGGTGCGTGGCCTCCGGCTCAGAGTTGCTGAGGCACCTCCAGAGTGAGCTCCCGGCTCCAGGGCAAAGCTCTTGGCCACGGGGACTTGGGGACTCGGTTTTGTTTCTTGTAGCACCTCCCAGCTGCTCGTGACATTTCCCCCCAGCCTACTGGGAGGCCCGGACCCTGCTCCGTGGCCCCCAGGAGTCTGCTGCTTCCCTGGAAGGCCGGACCCCAGCGGGAGAGACCCTGACCTGGCAGCACCTCACCAGGAAGCTTGATTTTTAGAGAAAATGGAAACCACATTAATGAATTCTACACTGAGAAGAAGGCCCACACCAGCCATGATGAGTTTGAATAAGGGTGGAGCTGACAATAACCCATTGCTTCCTCCCGAGGCCGAGGTCAGGGGTCAGAGGTCAGGCTGGTTGTTCATGCAAATTCAACTTGGACGGGAGAGTTCCAGAAGGGGGGGTGAAGGTCAGAGGAGAGGGCGGGTGCTATCGCCGGGGCCTCCACCCTGCGACATTCAGCCTCCTGGAGCAGCAGTCCCCAGGCTGTGACACCAGGACCTCAAAGTGCCCCAGAAGACTTTGTGGGAGGCCCCCTCTCCAGAGCCCCCTCCCCATAGACCAGCGCGGGGTTGGAGGGGCCACAGGGCAGGGCCAGACGCCAGCCCGGGGTCTGGGTAGCTTGTAAGATTTCCCTTTGGGATCAAAAGGGCTGTAATGTCTAAAATCACTTAGCCAGCCCCGGTCTGGGGGCTGAGGGATGAGGGTCCATGGGAGTCCTGGGGGGGTGAGCCACGCACCCTGATTCTGCACTGGGGATGGGGCTCAAGTCACTGTGACTGGAAAGTCCCCCAAACTCGTCCTTCCTCCCCCACCCCTGGTCATGTCAGGATTGTTCTAACGGGCAGTGGGCCGGCGGCCTCGGCCAGTAGACGCGGGTGCTGCAGGAGCCCTGGAAGCCCCCTGGCCGTCCCTGCAGGAAGGGGCCCGCGCTGCGTCCCGAGGGAGGCTTTCTGGGGGCCACCTGGTGGAACCTGTTTCTCTCACTTTGCCTTCAAGAGAGCCGGCAGCCGCTCCTCCCGGAGGGTCTCCTGAGCGGTTTGTCCTTCTGGCTTTTTGCACATTGGGTTTACCTGAGGGGAGTTTATCTATAGGGTCTAGAAACCAGAGAGAAAGTGAAGAGAAAGGGGGAGGCAGAGGACGCAGGAGGGGACGGGGGTGCCCGGAGGGAGGAGAAGGGTGGGTCTGACCAGCCCGGACCCCAAGTCTGGCTTTGCCAGGCGGGTCAGGCAGTGACCCTGGGTGGAGATGGCCCAGGGTGGGAGCAGAAGACTGTCCTGGGTGGAGATGACCGTGGGTGAAGACGGTTCTGGGTGGACACGGCCCAGGGTGGGAGATGCCCTGGGTGGAGAAGTTCCTGTGTGGACACGGTCCTGAGTGGAGAAGGAACAAGAAAGAGGCAGGATGCTCCTCCTCTGTCCTGACCCTTACCTGGCCCAGAAACTTCCAGAATGCTGGGGACCTGGGGAAGGCGGCCAGCGTGTTGGAGAGGGATGGGCCCTCTCTCCCCATGGCCCCTCCCTGCCTGCTCAGCACCAGGAGGCCCCGAGGAGCCGAGACCGAGAGCCGCTCAGCCGTGAAGGGTGGCCTGGGGTCTCCGCCCACCCTGACCCCAGAGTCTGGGGTCTGTGCCAGGCCGGCTGGGGGCTCTGTGGCCGGGGACTCACGCTAGGGCCCAGGACACAGGTGGGCAGGATGGTCCCCTGCTCGATTCAGCGTGAGGGGCACCTGAAGGGGGCACTCCCAGCAAGCCTGGGGAGGCAGCTGCAGGGAGGGAGGGGGCTCCCTGCATGGGGAGCCTGGGGCCGAGGGGCTCTGGGAAGGGGGCCTTGGGGGGCCCTGGAGTAGCAACAGGGCTGCCCTGGAGCGGCTCAGCGCCCTGGGGGTTAGCTGGACAGGGCTTCCAGGAGGGGTGACGGGGAGGGGTGAGCCCCTCGAAAAGGAAACGCAGGGGCCAGCAGCTGGGAAGGGGCTGCAGGGAAGGGGGCTTCCGGGCTGCAAAAAAGGAGCTCCCGGGAAGGAGGGGCAGCGACGGGGGGCGGCACTGCTGGTGGGAAGTGGGCTGGGGGCAGGGGCTGGGAGGGCAGACGTACCCCCACCTCTCACCACGCACCCCCAGGCAGGAGCTAGGGGGGCGAGAGAGGCCAGAGGAGGGAGGGGTGGTTCCCGCATCTCGGGCTCTGGAGGTGGTGGATGGCTGCATGGGGTGGGGCAGGGTGGGGGCCCTGGGGAGGAGGAGATGCCACCCCTGGGTCCCGGACTCGCCTCCCGGGGCGGCCTCAATTCAGGGCAGACATGCAACGTGACGCGGCAGGTCCGCAGCCCACTGGGTGCACGAGGCCCACAGCTGCGAGGCGGGTGCCGTGGACGCGCCCCTCACCCAGCCCCTCGGCCCCTCCAGCCTGCCGACATGACGCTGCAGGATGCCCCCCTCCTGCTGCTGGCCCTCGGCCTGGGCCTGGCCGGGACACAGAGGACGCCAGAGGAGGTGCCGGTGCAGCCAGACTTTGATGCCCGGAAGGTAACGCCATGGTCAGATCCCAGACGCGGCCTGGGACGGGGACTTGGGCACGCGGGGCACTGGGGAGGGGCCCAGGGCCGCCCGCGAGGAGGGGACATGCGGGACACGAGACGAAGACGTGGGGAGGGGCCCAAAGCGTGGCCTGATCCCGTGGGGGCACTGGGGTGGGCTCCCCACCCCCACCCTGGCAGTCGGTCCTGGGCCCTGGGCTGCCCTGGGGGTGGGGTCTGAGGATTGGGGGTACAAACTCCCAGCCCCCTCTGCTCTCTGCCGCCCCTGGGAACAGGTGTGGGGCCTGGAGCCAGCCGGGAAGGGGGAGCCCAGGGGTCTGGGTGAGCAGGGGCAGTGACAGCCACTGCAGTGACCCAAGGGTCCCATCTCAGGGGCGGGAGGGGCCCAGTCTCTCCTCTCTGACCCCCTCCTGCCTGTCCCTGAGGCCCCAGTGTCAGAGGCTTTTCCTCCACTCTCCCTGAATGTAGTGGGTGGGGGGCTGGGGACCAGACCCGGGGGAGCTGGAGGACGGGGTGGACGGTGGCCTCAAATGGAAGAGGGGTGCGGCAGGAACATACCCGGGAAAGGAGGAGGCAGACGACTGCCCCCTGGCCTGGCCCCCCAGCCCTCACCCCCAAAGCCGGGACAGACATCTGGCCCCCACCAGCCCAGCCAACGCTGGTGCCCCTGGCCATGCCTGGTGCCGGTGCAGGGCCCGGAGACCCTCAGCCCACCCACACCGCACCCCCAGGTGGAGGGGCGCTGGCTGACCATGAGGCTGGCCAGCAGCAAGGCCGACCTGGTGACCCCGGACGACCCCCTGCGGCTCTCGCTGCACTCCATACACACCAGGGACAGCGGGGACTTGGACTTCGTGTTGTTCTGGGAGTAAGTGTGGTCCCCGCAGCCCCTTGGGGGGAGTCCAGCTCAGACCCAGGATCTCCTGGTGACGGGGACACGGGGACCGCGGTCAGGGCAGAGGGCCACATGCTGGGAGCTGGGAGCTCTGGCTCTGCCCTGCGAGGGTTAAGGTTTAACCCCGAAGGCTCCAAAGCACTAAGAGAAGGGGCTGCAGGAAACATAACAGGGGTACAGGCTGCTCGTGGGGGGTCCCGGAGGGACACAGCCCATCCACGGGGAAGGGGTCCCCAGCTTCACCCTTGGATCCATGAGGACGTGGGCTCTGTCTTGTCACGTGGCCCCTCCGAGGATGACTCCAGAATTCTGAATTGTGAAGTGAGGTCGCGCAGTCCTTAAGCGTCACCTACTCACTCCACGCTCTAGTGCCGGTGGACGCCACCCACCTGCCCACCAGCGGCGGGCACAGACACGAAGCCCCCTTCTGCCACAGCGTGGGTCAGAGGCCACACAGGGCCTGCACCTGTGGCTGCCGCGGCTGGTGAGGTCAGGCCCCCCTCAGTTAGCCACACCGACTCGGGTTTGTGTTTTGTCCACTCGAGCCAGGCCCTGCGGGCCATGGAGACCCACCCCACCCCCACCCCTGTGGATCTGGGGTCGGAACACACCCCAGTCCTCCCCCAGATGAGAAACTGAAGACTTGGCGGGGTGGGGGGGGGGGGTTGGCCAGGACAGACAGACCCACCTCCATCCCAGCATCGCTGGGGAGGACCCGGTTCCTCCCTCCTGCAGGGCCCCTCCAGGCCGGTCCAGCACCCAGGGGTCTCCACCACCTGCTCCCAGGCCCCGGGGGCTGAGCGCCTCCGGCTGCTGCCAAAGCCCTTGGCTCGGGTCTCCTCCAGCCCTCCCCAGGCAGAACTGCACATCCCGGGCAGGGGCAGGGTGGCCGCTGGGGTCACCACACAGGGCCTGTCCTCTGTTCCCAGGGGAGAGGGGCTGTGTGAAGGAGTGAACTTCACGGTCCACCCCACGGCGCTCCAAGGCCAGTACCGAGGCTCCTGTGAGTGCCCGGGCCGGGCGGGCAGGGTGGGGACACGGCTCTGAGCTGGGCAGGTTGCCCGGCGGAGCTGCCCACTCGAGGGCGCCAGAAGGAGGCTCGGGCTGTCCTGGGGCTGGGGGCGCCCGGGGTGGGGAAGGAGGGGGCAGCGGCCTCAGCCCCGGGTCTCCCCAGTTCCGGGCGGCGGCAGCACCCTCGTGCGCTTCGTGGGCACCGACTACAGCAGCCTCGTCCTGTACGCGCGCGTGGAGGAGCGCGCCGAGGTCCGCGGCGTCTGGGCGCTGCTCGGTAGGTGCCCCCCACCCCCCGGCCGCACGGGGCCCGGGGCAGGGGACCCTCGCCGGACACCCCGCGCCCCTCGGAGGCTCCGGGAAGGAGCGACGGCACTAGCGGGGGCGCTGGTGGCTGCCCTGGGTCGGGGCTCCTTCCCTCACCCAGTCCCCCAGGGCACGGCACACCATCATTCCTTCCTTCACTCATTCATTCGTTCAACAAAGACTCCGCGGTGCGCCCCGGGGGCTGCTTGGACGCGCCTGTGGATCAAACAGAGACGACAAACGGGGAGGCCTCCGGGCCGGGGCTCACTGCGGGCGCCGTCGGGGCCGAGGGGCCGCCTCGCAGGGGACTCGGCGGGTAGGAGCCGCGGGGCGGGGGCGGCGGAGCAGAGAGGAGGCCGGGACGGCGGCGCTGGGCCGCGGGGTCCGGCGGGCTGGGGAACCTGAAGTGGGGACCCGCCCGAGGGTCTCCATCCAGGCAGGGTGTGGTCTGCCCTCCACCTTGGGGAGCTCGGCTGCTTTGCTCAGAGCAGACTTCCTCCTGGGGGGAGGGGGCGGGCCCTGCAGTGACTCGGGTCAGAGGTGGAGACTGTGGCTCCGGCTGGGACAGGGCTGGGGAGGGGAGTGACGGTCCTACCGTAGGGGTGAGGGTCATGGAGAGCAGGACCTCAGCCTGTGACCCTGTGGCTGCAGAGGGCAGAGCCCAAGGGCAGTGTCCAGAGCTGGTGCCCAGGGCCTGTGCCCCTGCCCTGGGTCCACCCCAAAGGAGGAGGGAGCATGTGGAGAAAAGACACCTCACCTGCTCACCGCCAGCCCCCCTGATTTCAGCAAGAAGCAGGTTCGAGGACCCGCAGTGGCTGGGGAGATTCCTCGAGTATGTCAGGAAGTTCCACCTGCAGAAAGCCCCCGTCTTCAACTTGGATGGTAAGCACTGCCCTCCAGCTCCTCCCACCTGGTGCCCAGGTGATCTGGGCTGCGAAGGAGGGTCTGGACTCCAAACCCCTCATTAGAAAATGACCCCAAGGCCAGCCAGTGTCGGGAGCTCCTTAGGGCCGGGCCCCTGGTCCCAGGCCGAGGGCTTGACCTGCCAGATCTCCCAAAGCTTCCCCCTCCCACAGTGACAGAGGCGCAGGTGTGGTCCCCGGTCTACAGAGAGGTTCAGTGCCAGCCCTAGGTCACACAGCGGGGAGGAGGAGCTGAGACGCAGTTAGGTCCCCCCACTCCAGCCCCATCTGCCTGCACCACGTCCCTGTGCATCATCACTCAGTCAATCAACAAACACGCAGGCTGGGCAAAACACAAATTCCCCAGCCCTGGTGGAGGTTACCTTTGAGCAGGGAAGGGCAGACAAGAAAAAATAAACAGTAATTAAGCAAAGTATAGAACTCATTAGAGACAAGTGCCCAGCGTGGAAATGACACCCTAGAGTCAGGAAGAGGGCTGCGGGCGGGGCTGGGTGGGTGCTGGCAGCTGGGTGTGGTCCTGAGAAGGTGCTGAGGCGAGAAGAGACTGAGGGAGCAAAGCGGGAGGACAGCTGGAAGGGGACCAGCCGGGCACGGCCCCAGGGGAGCGGAGGGGCCTGGGAGCTAGATCGAGGCCGGGGCCGGGCGGGTCCTTTTACTCTTGAGGGTTCCCCAGGCCCTTGATAGGACACGATTCCTACTCCCGAGCCCAGGGGCCCCTGCAGGATGCAGCGAGGGGGCTGCAGACCAGCGGTGGTCCCCCAAGAGAGAATGGCTACGTCCTGTGTGTTTGAGGGATTGATTGTTTTCACAATGAGTAGAAGACAAAGACTTGGTAGTCACTGCCTTGTTCTCTTCCCCTCCACAGGCCAGTGTCCCCCTCCCCAAGCCCAGGCCACTCCCTGAGCCTCAAGCCGGGGCCGCTTCCCTCGGAGCTTCCCTGCTCCCTCCACCTTTGCCTGCGGCCGGGGACCCACACGGGAGCCTTCTCCTCTGCTGCCTGGGGTCCCCGAGGAAGCCCCTCCAGTGTGCAGCGGCCCCCCACTCTCCCCTTGCCCCCCTCCCCCACTGGGACGAGCCTCCTCCCAGCTGCTGAGACCCGCCGGCCCACCGCGCTCTCCAGCCCTCTCGTCCTAGGCCACTGGGTACATGTCCCAGGGGGTATGGGGGGCCGCCCCGCTGCCTCCCCACACACACCCCGCAGGCTGAGGAAGCCACACATAGCACGATCCCAGCAACTCCGAGAGACGATGGGAGGATCCCGGCTGGACGGACCCGGCTGGTGGACTCCGACTGGACACATGCTGGACAGGTGGGCCCAGCCACCAGCTCCTGCCCAGCCGGGTCCCCTTCTAGGGTGGCTCTAGGAGCCGGTGGCCACCTCTGACGGCCACGTTCTGGAAGTACCGAGTCGCCCCGAGCTCCAGCCCCCTCCCTGAGCCCCACACCTGGCAGGACAGGTGAGGCCCATGCCCTCTCGCAGGTGTGGGGCCCGCACGGAAGGTGCCCTCCTCCGCCCCAGGTGAGCAAGGGCCACCCACGGGCAGGCGGGCCTCGGAGAACTGGGTCAGGGGCCTCAGTTCTCACCGTCAGGCAGCACTTGTTGGACAGGTGGTACCAGATGCCGGCCCAGAAAACAGGTGGCAATGCCCAGGGGACGGGACAGCCCACGTGGCACTGTCCCCCGCACACCCCAAGGTAACTGCAGTGACAGAAACCGCCGGGAGCCAAATGGCCAGCGAGCCGGGCTCTACTGCAGAGCAGCCCAAAAGCAGGGAGCTGGATTACAAACAAATGCACAAAAACAGCCACTTTCCTGTAAACCAGCAGACGAGTTAGAAAAAGCTGTCACCACAAAGTACATAGACGCACAGTTAATGAGGAATTTACAGAATTTGAATGAAGAAAGTAAAAACCAAATCCTTTTCCCTGGGGCACGCTCACGTTGCTTGAATAATAAGCTGTTCCTGTATCGACCTCAGCATCATAAAGACTTAATGCTAATCTTCATGCTAATCTGCACATGTCAAGCAGTTCTATCCGTACCCAACGGGATATGTTCCCCGAACTTCAGACCTGAATCTAAAATTCACATGAGAGGATACAAGCTTTGAAAGGTTTTAAAAAGAAGAGTGATGCAAATCAGTCTGCCATTCTGTGCTAACTAGTGTGAAACCACAGTTCTGAAAATCAGTAGAATTAGCTCAGGGACAGAAAGGAGGGTCAATGAAATAATATAAAGTCGAGAAATAAACCCAGAGTGTTTACACATTTAATGTATGGTACAAATGGGCTCTCATGCAAAGCATTCTTTGTTCACTGTACAGTATTGTAGGAAATAACTGAACCACTGGGGGGGTGGATAAGATTAGATACCCAACCCTACTCGTTGTCTTAAGATTAACTCCTGATTGATTCCTAAATGAGAAGAAACCTCAGACGTTCTAAAATATATACATGACTTGGGGATGGGGATTGTGACAACATACATCTCTAAACTTTGGAACATCAGAAACATCATTCACAAAGTTAAAACACAGATGACAACCTGAAATTAATATTTGCCACCAATTTGACAAAGGGTTAGTTACTGCATTTATATGTAGATATCAAAAATCGTGGAAGAATGCAAAGGAACAGTTAGAATAATGGGCATTTGTATACACAGATCAAATGGGTGATAAATCACGTTTAAAAGAAGGTTCAACTTTGTATGTAATGAAAGAAAAATAGATGCTATTTTTGCTTATCAAATTGGCAAAATTAAAATTTTTAAAAGATCAATTTAGCACCCGTTGTGGGGACACACTCTTGCTGGAAGGAATGGAAACTGGCAAGGCCTTTTTGGGGGTGGCCCAGTTTTCATTAGTCTTTCAAGCATTGCCCTTTGACCTAGAATCTCCCTCAGAGACATATATTATCAGGAAATAATTAAAATGTACCCATGATTTCACTTGAAGCATGTGAATCACATATTGTAATGATGAAAAACTAGAAATAAACGATTTACCTTATACCTGGGGACAAGGCTAAATGCCTTGCAGTTTATCCATATACTGGACCGTTTGTCGGACATTATAACACCATGAAGCCGTGGAAACTGATTTATTGAAACCTATAGCTGGTTACCATGTATGTGAGGACAAGTCACCAGCGGGCCCCAGCCCGTGTTAGGGGGTCGCCCGCAGACACAGCCCATCAGTCGAACTGCTATTCTCACTCCTAACTGCCTGGTAGAATTCCCCAGTGAAGCTGTCAGAGCTGGGAGCTTCCTTTATGGAAAGATATTTAACTTCAAATTCAATGCCTGTAATAGATAAAGGCCTACTCAGGCCATTTGTTTCTTTCTGAGTGAGCTTTGGTATGTTGTGTCTTTTCAAGAATTTGCCCCTTTCATCTAAATTATCGTATTGATTTGCATAAAATTATTCATTATATTCCTTTTTATCTTATATATATCTATGGGAATTGTAGTGGCGCCTCCTCTTTCATTTCTGATATTGGTAATTCTTTTCTAATACTAGCTTATAATGCCATAAAATTTCCCCCTAAGAACTAGTTTATCTGCATCCTACAAATGTTGTTACCATTATTCAGTTAAAATTATTTTCTAATTTCACTTTGACTTCTTGGACCCATGAGATTTTTAGAAGTATATGGTTTAATTTCCAAATATTTGTAAATTTTCTTGATGTCTTTCTATTATTGGTTTCTAGTTTAATTCCATTACGGTCAGAAAACATCCTTTGTGTGATGTTGAGATATGTTTGATGGTCCAAATATGGCCCATATCTTGGTAAGTGTTTTATATGCACTTGAAAAGCAAGTCCATTTTGCTGTTGATGGGTGAAGTATTCTATAAACGCCTATTGAGTTAGGTTGGTTGCTAGTAAGATTAAGGTCTTCTGTGCTGTTGAAAGGCTTATAGGAGTTGAGTTTTCAGGTTATAGCATTTTATTCAGGACACTGAAAGTTGGCTGCAGCAAGGAAGCCAGATAACTTGCAAAAATAGAAGCAGTTTTAAGGGTCTGAGGATGGCAGGCGATTTTTATAGACACAAAAAGGAAGTTGTCCTGAGTACTGCTGATTGGATGGAAGTTTGTCCATCTTACGGTGAGGGCGGGCAGGCTTGATTTTGTATTGGGTCAAATATAACTAATCAGAGGCTTGACTGATTGCCTAAGTTGGCCACCTTGGTGGGAATTTGACATTTTAAGATTTCAGGACGAAACTCACGGACTTCTGGGAAGATGGTCAAGTGGGTGAGGCAGAACAGGCTTCTCCTCTGTAAAAGAAACTAGAGGGACCGGGGGACGCCCGCGACCGTGGTTTCAGGGTGTAACCGGCCATGGAGGGTCCCCACAGCACGAGGAGGGGACATGGACAAAAACACGAGAGAGAGATGGCGGTTCCAGGGATGGGGTGAGTTTGTTCCCCCCACCCCGGAACGCCTCCTGAGCCAGCAACAAAATGACCTCCGGGCAGGGCGTGGGCAGTGGCTCTCCGCTCCCTGCACCCGCCTGGGCAGTTAGGTGGGGTGACCCTGCACAGCCAGGGAGTGAGGAGCTCCCTGAGGGAACCTGGGGGGTGAAAGTCAGGGGTGCACCTGCGAAAGGCGGGAAAGGAGAGGCCCACACCTGCAATCAGGAGCCCCGTCCACACCCCAGAGGCTCACAGGTGCAGGCAGAGAACCGGCAGGCAGGGAGCACGTCTTTGATTGGAGGGTGCCCGGGAGCAGATTCCGTGCCTACCTGCCGGGGGCCCACATCGCAGCCCCAGGACCTGGATTCCCCAGAGCGCATGGAGATGTGGTGCACTGGTTCTCAACCCAGTTTGGATTCCGCCCACCACACAAGAGAAGTTTGGGGAAGACTACTTGAGATTGCCACCTACTGGTAGGTGAGGGGACTGCACTCCAGCAAGCTGTGCCTCAGGAGTGCCACCTTCTGGTAGCTTAAGGAAACTGCACTTCAGCAAGCTGTACCTCTCCAAAATGATAAATAAATGCTCAAATAATCCTGCATTTTCCAAAATAACTTATCAAGACAAGCAAATGCCTTGAAGCCAACAGAAAATCACAAAGCACTTGAATCTAGAAGATATAAACAAATCAAATAAACAAATTAAAAAGCAAGAAGACAAAAAGAATTTGGAGCAATTAATTAAAGAAGTACAAACAAATCTTAAAAACAACTTCAGCAAGATGGTTAAAGACATAAAGGAAATCAAGAAGATTCTACAAGAGCATAAAGAAGAATTTTAAAAAGAAAATTTTTAAATAGCAGAACTTATGGAAATAAAAGACACTGTGGATCAAATTAAAAATATACTAGAGACATACAACAGCAGATTTGAAGAGTTAGAAGAAAGGATAAGTGAACTTGAGGAAAGATTAATTGAATGCAAGCACACTAAATAACAAATGGGAAAAATTGAAAAATATGAAGTGGGTCTCAGAGAAATGATGGACAACATGTAGTGAACAAATAGAAGAACCATTGCTGTCCCAGAAGGAGAAGAGAAGGGTAAAGGGCTGGGAAGAGTGTTTCAAGACATAGTTGGGGAAAACTTCCCAGTGCATCTAAACCACATAAGTGTGCAACTCAAAGATGCCCAACAAACTCCAAATAGAATAAATCCAAATAAACACACTCCAAAACATATACCGAACAGATTTTCAAATGCTGAAGAGAAGGAAAAACTTCTGAAAGCAGCAAGAGAGAAGCAATTCACCACATGCAAGGGAAACAACATAAGACTAAGTAGGTAGTGACTACTCAGCAGGCACCATGGAGGTGAGAAGGCAGTGGTATGACATATTTAAGATTCTGAAAGAAAAAAAATGCCAACCAAGAATTCTTTATCCAGAAAAGCTCTTCCTCAAAACTGAGGGAGAGTTTAAAATTTTCACAAACAAATGCTGAGAGAATTTGTTAACAAGAGACCTGCCCTGCAAGAAATACTAAAGGGAGCTCAACCAGCTGAGAAAAAAAAAGAAGAGCTAGAGGTCTGGAGAAGGGCACAGAACTTAAGGGTATTAGAAGGGTAACTTAATGAAAAAAAGAAAGAGGGGGGAAAATAATAATAGATCTAACAACTAAAAACTAAAGGATAAGATGGCTGATTCAAGTACTCCCTTCACAATAATAACTTTGAATGTGAATGGATTAAACTCTCCAATTAAAAGATACAGACTGGTAGAATGGATTAAAAAGTATGACCCTCAATATGCTGTTTACAAGAGACTCAACTTAGACCCTGCGACACAAAGAGACTGAAAGAGAAAAGATGAAAAGATGGAAAAAAATATTCTATGCAAACTGCAACCAAAAGAAAGCTGGGGTAGTATATTTAGTTAGGGTTCTCTAGTGAAACAGAGCCAACAGGAGATATCTGTAAATATGAGGTTTTATAAAACCCCAACTGTGAGATGTATGAGTCCAAATTCTATAGGGCAGGATGCACAAGTCCAAATTCTGTAGGGCAGCAGGTACTGTTCCAGTTTGCTAATGCTGCCCTTTTGCAAAACACCAGAAATGGATTGGCTTTTACAAAGGGGGCTTATTTTGTTACAAAGTTATAGTCTTAAGGCCATAAAGTGTCCAAGGTAAGGCATCAATAGGGTACCTTCACTGAAGGATGGCCATTGGCATCTGGAAAACCTCTGTTAGCTGGGAAGGCATGTGGCTGGCGTCTGCTGATCCCGGATTGTGTTTTGGCTCCTCTCTCAGTTCCTGTGTGTTCTTCAAAATGTTGCTCTTGGGGCATTTGTCCTCTCTTAGCTTCTCTGGAGCAAAAGTCTGCTTTCAACTATCTCTCTAAGTTGCTCTCTAAGATGTCACTCACAGCTGCTTTAGCAGTGAGCTCCTTCTGTCTGAGCTTTTATAGTGCTCCAGTGAACTAATCAAGTCCCACACTGAATGGGCAGGGCCACACCTCCATGGAAATTATCTACTCGGAGTTATCACCTACAGTTGGGTGGGTCACATCTCCATGGAAACAACCTAATCCTAAGGTTCCAGCTTAATTAACACTAATACATCTGCCCCCACAAGCTTGGATTAAAGATAATGGCATTTTGGAGAATATAATACATCAGAACTGGCACAGGTACCTTCACTGGAGAAAGGCAATTGGTGTCTGGAAAACCTCTGTTAGCTCAGAAGGCACGTGGCTGGCATCTGCTTGCTCTCAGGTTGCTTTCAAAATGGCGTTGTCCAAAATGTTGCTTTTGGGGTGTTTTGTCCTCTCTTAGCTGCAGCTCCTCTTCAAAATGTCACTCTCAGTTGCTCTGAGTTCTTTCTTTTTGTGAGCTCATTTATATGGCTCCTGAATGGGTGGTGTAACACCTCCATGGAAATTATCCAATCAAACTCATCACCCACAGGTGGGTGGGTCATATCTCCATGGAAACATCCAATCAAAAGGTTCCAACCCAATCAACACTAATACATCAGCCCCCACAAGGTTTCATCAAAGAACATGGCATTTCGGGGAACATGATACATCCTAACTGGCACAAAGGTCTTCAGTGAACTCCCCAGGAGAGACTGTCTGACTGAAGAAAAAAACTTCTCTCTCTTCTCCCTTAAAAGTCTTCAGGTGGACCTGTGGAGAATGCAGGGGTATTGGCCTACCCCACCTCGATGGTTGCTAACATGACCACAGACATAGGAGACTGGTGGTTTGATGGGTTGAACCCTCTACCATAGGTTTTACCCTTGGGAAGACGGTTGCTGCAAAGGAGAGGCTAGGCCTCCCTATGGTTGTGCAGAAGAGCCTCCTCCCGAATGCCTCTTTGTTGCTCAGATGTGGCCCTCTCTCTCTGGCTAAGCCAACTTGAAAGGTGAAATCACTGCCCTCCCCCCTATGTGGGATCAGACACCCAGGGGAGTGAATCTCCATGGCAACGTGGAATATGACTCCCGGGGAGGAATGTAGACCCGGCATCGTGGGATGGAGAACATCTTCTTGACCAAAAGGGGGATGTGAAAGGAAATGAAATAAGCTTCAGTGGCAGAGAGATTCCAAAAGGAGCCGAGAGGTCACTCTGGTGGGCACTCTTACGCACACTTTAGACAACCCTTTTTAGATTCTAAAGAATTGGGGTAGCTGGTGGTAGATACCTGAAACTATCAAACTACAACCCAGAACCCATGAATCTCGAAGACAATTGTATAAAAATGTAGCTTATGAGGGGGGACAGTGGGATTGGGGGTCCATGGGGATCACACTCCCGTTTGTCTAGTTTCTGGATGGACGAGTGGAAAGGTGGGGGAAGGAAACAAACAAACAAACAAACAGACAAGGGCACCCAGTGTTCTTTTTTACTTTAGTTGCTCCTTTTCACTTTAATTATTATTCTGGTTATTTTTGTGTGTGTGGTAATGAGGGTGTCAGGGATTGATTTTGGTGATGAATGTACAACTACGTAATGGTACTGTGAACAATCAAATGTACGATTTGTTTTGTATGACTGCATGGTATGTGAATATGTCTCAATAAAATGAATAATAAAAAAAAGAATTGAATACAAAAAAAAAAAAAGTCTTCAAGTGATTGGATTAAATCCAGCTGATTGAATTCTCTTATTGTGGAAGGCACACCCTTCCTTGATGTAATCAGCCACAGATGCAATCAAATAACTGATGATTTAATAAACCCAGTCTTCTGGTTTATTAACCAGCCGCAAAAGTCCTTGCAGTAATAGGTCAGTGCTTGCTTGACCAGACACCTGGGCACCATCACCTGGCCAAGTTGACACATGAACCCAACCATCACAGGTAGCTGTATAAATATAAGACAAAATAGGCTTTAAATGCAAAGATGCCATAAAAGACAAAAAAGGACACTATATATTAATAAAAGGGACAATTAATCTAGAAGAAATAAAAATCATGAATGTTTATGCACCCAATCAGAGAGTTCCAAAGTACAGGAGACAAACACTGGCTAAGCTGAAGGGAGCAATAGACACATCTACAATAACAGTGGGAGACTTCAATACGCCACTCTCTTCAATATATAAAACAACTAGACAGAGGACCAATAAGGAAATTGAGAACCTAAACAATATGATAAATGAATTAGACTTAAAGGCATATATAAATTTTTACACCCCAAAGTACCAGGATATAAATTCTTCTCAAGTGCCCATAAAATGTTCTCTAGGATAGATCATACGCTGGGGCACAAAACAAGTCTAAATAAATTTTAAAAGATTGAAATTATTCAAAGCACATTCTCTGACCACAATGGACTGCAACTAGAAATCAATAACCACCAAAGAACCAGATCTTTCACAAATATATGGAGGTTAAGCAAAATACTCCTAAACAACCAGTGGGTCACAGAAGAAATTGCAAGAGAAATAGGTAAATACCTAGAGACAAATGAAAACAAGAACACAACATATCAAAACCTGTGGGGTGCAGCAAAGGTGGTGCTGAGAGGAAAATTTATAGCTCTATATAATGCATATATCAAAAAGCAAGAAAGAGCTAAAACCAAACACTTAACTGAACAACTGAATCAACTAGAGAATGATCAGCAAACTTACCCTAAGGCTAGTAGAAGAAAAAAAATTAAAAAGATTAAAGCAGAAATAAATGAGCTGGAGAACAAAAATCAACAGAGAGAATAAATAAAACCAAAAGTTGGTTCTTTGAGAAGATAAACAAGATTGACAGACCCTTAGCTAGACTGACAAAGTCAAATAGAGAGAAGACCCAAATAAACAGAATCAGAAATGAGAAGGGGTAATTACAATGGATCCCAAAGAAATAAAAAAAAAATCATGAGTATGCTATGAACATCTGTATGCCAACAAACTAGACAATTTAGAGGAAATGGACAATTTCCTGGAAACACATGAACTGACCCAAGAAGAAATAGAAGACTTCAACAAACCAATCACAAGCAAAGAGATCAAATCAGTCATCAAAAATCTACCTACAAATAAAAGCACATAGCCAGATGGCCTCACAGGGGAACTTTACCAAACTTTCCAAAAAGAATTCACACCATTCCTGCTCAAACTCTTTCAAAAATTTGAAGAAAAAGGAACACTACCCAATTCATTTATGAAGCTACTATCACTCTGATACCAAAACCAGATAAAGATACTACAAAAAAAAGGGAAAACTATAGGCCAATCTCCTCAATAAATGTAGATGCAAAAATCCTAAACAAAATACTTGCAAATTGAATCCAAAGGCACATTAAAAGAATTATATGCCACGACCAAGGGTGGTTCAACATAAGAAAATCAATTAATGTAATTCAACACATAAACAAATCAAAGGAGAAAAACCAAATGATCATCTCAATAGATGCTGAAAAAGCATTGGACAAAATTGAACATCCCTTTTTGATAAAAACATTTCAAAAGATAGGAATTGAGGGAAACTTCCTCAATATGATAAAAGGCGTATATGAAATACCCACAGCCAGCATAGTACTCAATGGTGAGAAACAGAAAGTCTTCCCCCTAAGATCAGGAACAAGACAAGGATGCCTGCTGTCAGCTCTATTATTCAACATTGTGCTAGAAGTTCTAGCCAGGGCAATTCTCCAAGACAAAGAAATAAAAAAGTATCTAAATTGGAAAGGAAGATGTAAAACTGTCATTATTTGCAGATGATATGATCTTATATTTGAAAAATCCTGAGAGTTTGACTGCAATGCTACTTGAGCTAATAAAAATAAATTCAGCAGAGTGGCAAGATATAAGATTAAAGCACATAGGAGGCGGGGCAAGATGGCGGAGTGGTGAGGAGCAGAATTTTGTCTCTCCCCTAGAGCAGCTGGCAATTACCCAAGAACTATATGAAACAGTGTTTTCGGGGTCTCCAGTAACCAGTCACACATTGGACACAAGTTTGGAATTGGAGGAAAAGCTGAGATCGCAGTGAACATTGTAAGTTTCCCGGACCAGGGGTCTGGCGCCCCTCCCCACCCAGACCTCACAGACTGTCTCGCTGCCGGCTCCCTGAAAGGGGGAAAAAAAAACCAAAAAACAGCAATCTGCTGAGGGCAAGAAGGGAGGCTCAAACCAGCCTCAACTGCAGAATTAATTAACAAATTAATTAACTAACTTTGGGAGCTGGGGTGCTAAAGAAGGGCTGGGCTCCAAGAAGTGGGGGCACGTAAAAGCGGGCACCCATTCCCAGACTCCAAAAAAGCCTTTTTTTTTTCCCCTTACATTTTGTCCCTTCTGGCTTCTCGCTGATCTCTTATCTTTTTGCATTTCAATAGCCCCCCGGCAGGGGTGGAACTGAAGCGGTTGGAGAGTAATTATCAGACAATAGCCCAAAGCATATCTTTAAATGCTCTATTCTGACACCGACAAAACTTCCAGGCTGGGGAAAAACGTTTAAAAAAGACTCTTTTTTTTTCCTTTTTTCTTTTTCTTGATTTCTTTTCTACTTTTTTTTTTTTTTTTTTAAATCTAAAACTAATATATGTGGTTATTTTCTATCGGAAAGCCCAGGTTGAGGGACTAGGCTGGGCTTGGGGGAGACAGAGTACCTACAGTGTCTTTGAATTCCGTGTTCACTACTGAAGGCCTCCACCCCCGTCTTTAATTGGCAACTCAGGCTGACCAAGGAATCTACCTGGAGAGGCCCCAAAGAGGAGAGAGGAGAAGGGAATAGTGCCCCTGAGAGACAACTGGAATTCTGAGGATTGGGAGAGTGGAGGGAGGCCCAGCTCAACTGGCAGTCCTCCTTCTGGGAACTCAGACCCCAGGGGCTGGAATTCAGATTCCAGCTTCAGTCAGCCACGCCCCCGACAGGATCAGAGTCACCAGGAGAACTAAAGGCTCCATACCTCCTTACACTGGTGGGGGAGCTGCGGGCTGGCCAGCGCCACCTGCTGGACAGGAGAGGAAAAGCACCAATTCTAAAGGCCTCATAGGAGGGTCTCATTCTCAGGAAAACTCCATACCCTCCAATGAGACCTGGGCCTCACTAGACTGGGAAAATCTGACTAGGGTCGACCATATCTGAGGAGACCCACTCACAAAAAGATTACATAGAGGCAGAGCAAGAAACAGAAAAAACAAGAGGGGAAAAATTCCGATCAACTAAATAGAACCTAAGTTAGAGGTCTAGAATAAGTTGAACTGAATAACAGAGGCGAGAAAACAAAGCCAACCAACAAGAAAACCATTAAGTAAAAGACAGAAAACAAGCTCCAAAATAAACTAATCAAGAGAATCAGATGCTTAGACAACTTAAGATAACAAGCCATACCAGGAAACACGAAAACATGGACCAGCCAAAGGAACAAACTAATAGCTCAGCTGAGACACAGGAGTGGAGGCAACTAATGCTAAATAAATTTGATGAAATGAAGGAAGATATAGCAAAAGAGCTGAAGGATATAAAGAAGACACTGGCTGACCATAAAGAAGAATTCATAAACTTAAAAAAACAAATGGCAGAACTCATGGGAATGAAGGCCACAATGGAGGATATGAAAAACACAATGCAGGGACACAACAGTAGATTTGAACAGGCAGAAGAAAGGATCAGTGAACTGGAAGACAGGTCATTCGAATTCATACACACAAAAGAACAGATGGTGAAAAAAATGGAAAAATATGAGCAGGGTCTTAGGGAGCTGAGTGACAACATGAAACGCACAAATATACATGTTATGGGTATCCCAGAAGGAGAAGAGAGGGGAAAGGGGCAGAAAGAGTAATAGAAGACATATTCACTGAAAATTTCCCAACTCTTATAAAAGACAGAAAATTAGAGATTCAAGAAGTACAACATACCCCAAATAGAATAGATCCCAATAGACCTACTCCAAGACACTTACTGGTCAGATTGTCCAATGTCAAAGACAAAGAGAGGATTCTGAAAGCAGCAAGAGAAAAGCAATCCATCACATACAAGGGAAAGTCAATAAGACTATGTACAGATTTCTCTGCAGAAACCATGGAGGCAAGAAGACAGTGGCATGATATATTTAACATACTGAAAGAGAAAAACTGCCAACCAAGAATTCTATATCCAGCAAAACTTTCCTTCAAAAATGAGGGAGAGATTAAAACATTTTCAGACAAACAGACACTGAAAGAGTTTGTGAATAAGAGACCGGCACTACAAGAAATACTAAAGGGAGTGCTACAGGCTGATAGGAAAAGACAGGAGAGAGAGAGTTGGAGAAGAGTGCAGAAATGGAGATTATCAGGAAAGGTAAAAGGAGAGGAAAAAATAAGATATGACATATAAATTCCAAAAAACAAAATGGTAGTAGAAAGTACTGCCCTTACAGTAATAACACTAAATGTAAATGGATTAAACTCCCCAATAAAAAGACACAGACTGGCAGAATGGGTTAAAAAACAGGACCCATCTATATGCTGTCTACAAGAAACTCACTTTAGACACAAGGACAAACATAGACTGAAAGTGAAAGGTTGGAAAAAGATATTTCATGCAAACAACAACCAGAAAAAAGCGGGAGTAGCTATATTAATATCAGACAAGTTAGACTTCAAAAGCAAAACAATTAAAAGAGACAAAGAAGGACACTATATATTAATAAAAGGGTCAATTCATCAAGAAAACATAACAGTCATAAATATTTATGCACCAAACCAGAATGCTCCAAAATTCATGAGGCGAACACTGCGATCACTGAAAGGAGAAATAGATACCTCTACAATAATAGTTGGAGACTTCAATACACCACTCTCATCAATGGATAGAACATCTAGACAGAGGATCACTAAAGAAACAGAGATGTTGAATTGTATGATAAATGAACTAGACTTGACAGACATTTATAGAACACTACATCCAACAACAGCAGGATACACTTTTTTCTCAAGTGCTCATGGAACATTCTCTAGGATAGACCACATATTGGGTCACAAAGCAAGTCTCAACAAATTTAAAAATATTGATATTATACAAAACACTTTCTCAGACCACAATGGAATGAAGTTGGAAATAAATAAAAGGCAGAAGGTCATAAAATTCACAAACATATGGATGCTAAACAACACCCTCTTAGAAAACCAGTGGGTAAAGGAAGAAATTACAAGAGAAATTAGTAAATACCTCGAGGCAAATGACAATGAAAACACAACTTATCAAAACTTATGGGATGCAGCAAAGGTGGTGCTGAGAGGGAAATTTATTGCCCTAAATGCCTATATTAAAAGAGAAGAGAGAGCAAAAGTTGAAGAGTTAACTGCTCACCTGGAGGAATTAGAGAAAGAACAGCAAACTAACCCCAAAGCAAGCAGAAGGGAAGAAATAACAAAGATTAGAGCAGAAATAAATGCAACTGAGAACAGGAAAACAATAGAGAGAATCAACAAAACCAGAAGTTGGTTCTTTGAGAAAATCAATAAAACCGATGGATTTATTTATTAAATTTATTTATTTATTAAAAACCGATGGCTAGGCTAACAAAAAAAAAGAGAGAGCAGATGCAAATAAATGCAATCAGAAATGGGAAAAGAAATATAACTACCAACCCTGCAGAAATTAAGGAGATAATGAGAAGATACTATGAGCAACTATATGCTAATAAACTAGACAACTTAGATGAAATGGACAACCTCCTAGAAAAGCATAAACAACCAACATTAACTCAAGAAGAAATAGATGACCTCAACAAACCAATCACAAGTAAAGAGATTGAGTCAGTCATCAAAAAGCTCCCAAAAAGGAAAAGCCCAGGACCAGATGGTTTCACATGTGAATTCTACCAAGCATTCAAGAACGAATTAGTACCAATCCTGCTCAATCTCTTCAAAAAAATTGAAGAAGAGGGAAAGCTACCTAACTCTTTCTATGAAGCCATCATCACCCTAATACCAAAACCAGGCAAAGATACTACAAAAAAAGAAAATTATAGACCAATTTCTTTAATGAATATAGATGCAAAAATCCTCAACAAAATACTCTCAAATCGAATCCAGCAGCACATTAAAAGAATTATACACCATGACCAGGTGGGATTTATTCCAGGTATGCAAGGCTAGTTCAACACAAGAAAATCCATTAATGTAATACACCACATCAATAACTCAAAGCAGAAGAACCACATGATCATCTCGATTGATGCAGAAAAGGCATTTGACAAAATTCAACATCCTTTCCTGATGAAAACACTTCAAAGGATAGGAATAGAAGGGAACTTTTTCAATACGATAAAGGCAATATATGAAAAACCCACAGCTAACATCACACTCAATGGGGAGAGACTGAAAGCTTTTCCTCTAAGATCAGGAACAAGACAGGGATGCCCACTATCACCATTGCTATTCAACATTGTGCTGGAAGTTCTAGCTAGAGCAATTAGGCAAGAAAAAGAAATAAAAGGCATCCAAATTGGAGAGGAAGAAGTAAAACTTTCACTATTTGCAGATGACATGATTCTATATGTAGGAAATCCAGAAAAATCTACAGCAAAGCTACTAGAACTAGTCAATGAATACAGCAAAGTAGCAGGCTACAAGATCAACACGCAAAAATCTGTAGTGTTCCTATACACAAGTAATGTGCAACAAGAGGAGGAAATCAAGAAAAAAATCCCATTTACAATAGCAACCAAAAGAATCAAGTATTTAGGAATAAACTTAACCAAGGACACAAAAGACTTTTACATAGAAAACTATAAGAAACTGCTAAAAGAAATTGAACAAGACCTGAAAAAATGGAAGAACATACCATGTTCATGGATTGGAAGACTAAATATAGTTAAGATGGCAATTTTACCTAAACTGATTTACAGATTCAATGCAATACCAATTCAAATCCCAACAACTTACTTTACAGAAATAGAAAAACCAATAACTAAATTTATTTGGAAGAGTAAGATGCCCCAAATAGCCAAAAATATCTTGAGAAAGAGGAGTGAAGTGGGAGGTCTCACACTACCTGACTTTGAAGCATATTACAAAGCTACAGTGCTCAAAACAGCATGGTACTGGCATAAGGACAGATATACTGATCAATGGAATTGAATTGAGTGTTCAGAAGTAGACCCTCACATCTATGGACAACTGATCTTTGATAAGGCAGTGAAGCCGAAGCAACTGGGAAAGAGCAGCCTGTTCAATAAATGGTGTTTGGAGAACTGGATATCCATTTCCAAAAGAATGAAAGAGGATGTCCATCTCACACCTTATACCAAAATTAACTCAAAGTGGATCAAAGACCTAAACATTAGCACCAAGACCGTAAAACTCTTAGAAGAAAATGTAGGGCAATATCTTAAAGATCTTGTGAAAGGAGGTGGTTTCTTAGACCTCACACCCAAGGCACGAGCAACCAAAGAACAAATAGACAAATGGGATCTCCTCAAAATTAAACACTTTTGTACATCAAAGGACTTTGTCAGAAAAGTCAAAAGGCAACCTACACAATGGGAGATGATATTTGGAAACCACATATCAGATAAGGGTTTAATATCCCGAATATATAAAGGAATCCTGCATCTCAATAACAGAAAGACAAACAATCTAATTAAAAAATGGGCAAAAGACATGAACAGACATTTTTCTGAAGAGGAAATACAAATGGCTCAAAAGCATATGAAAAAGTGCTCAACTTCACTGGCTATTAAGGAAATGCAAATCAAAACCACAATGAGATATCATCTCACACCTACCAGAATGGCCATTATCCAAAAAACAGAAAATGACAAGTGCTGGAGAGGATGTGGAGAAAGAGGCACACTTATTCATTGCTGGTGGGAATGTAGAATGGTGCAACCACTCTGGAAGACAGTACAGAGGTTCCTCAGGAAGCTAAATATAGATTTGCCATATGACCCAGCTATTCCATTGCTGGGTATATACTCAGAGGAACTGAAACTTAAGACACAAACAGACATTTGTAAACCAATGTTTACTGCAGCATTATTCACAATTGCCAAGAGATGGAAACAGCCCAAATGTCCATCAAAGGACGAGTGGATAAACAAACTGTGGTATATACACATGATGGAATATTATGCAGCTGTAAGACAGAACAAAGACATGGATCATGTAATAATGTGGATGAACCTTGAGGACATTATGTTGAGTGAAGTTAGCCAGAAACAAAAGGACAGATTCTGTATGGTCTCACTAATATGAACAGACATTAATGAACAAACTTTGGGAGTTAAAAGCTGACAACACAGGCGACCAGGAGATAGAAAGAGGGCAGAGATCAGCCATTTGATGCTGAAGGACTACAGAATGTTTAGGATTGATTGCATAGATCCAGAAATAGATAGCATAATACTGTGTGATGGTAGCACAGTATTGTAAGTACACTGAACAAAGATGTCTGTGAGTAAAGCTGAAAGAGGTGGGATAGGAGAATGTATGACACCAGAGGTAAAGATAGATGATAAAGACTGGGACTGTATAACATGGCAAAAACTGGAGTGGCCAATGACTGTTACTAAATATACAAATATAAAAATGTTTTTGCATGTGGGAAAGCAAATGAATGTCAACCATGTAGAAATTTGAAAAAGGGATGGTATTCAGGAAAACACATAATCAAAGCAAACTGGAGTCTATGGCCAACAGTAACATTGTAATATACCTCCATTAAATATAACAAAGGCAATACGCCAATGCTAAATGTATATGAGAAGGGGATATAGGGGAGTAACATGGGATTCTTGGTAGTGGTGTTATTTGCTGTCCTTAGTAGTATATTGTATTGTATGACATGTTATTTTTCTTTTTATCATTTTTTCTTATTGCTAAAAAAAAAAAAAAAACAATTTTTCTTGTAGTAATCAGTATGTTCAAATGCTGATTGTGGTGATAAATGTACAACTTTATGATGATACCATGAACAACTGATTGTACACTGTGGATAAATGTATGGTATGTGAATATAACTCTATAAAATTGTAGGAAAATATATATATAGGAGTAAAAGTGTTGGAGAAAACATGGTGAGAGGGATGATGCCTCACTAATATGGACTAACTACAATGTGTAAACTCAGAATTGAATCTTAGAACATAGCCTAACGTGGACACAATAATTGTAATAGTCCCTAGATTGTAAGCTCTTACAGCAGTTAACTCTATCCCTGAATTGTAAGGCCTATCTCTAAACTTTAAGATGCTGATCCCCTAGCGTATGTTGTCACAAACATTGGGACTGGCGGTTTGATGTGCTGAGCCCTCGAGCATGGGACTTGCCCTTATGAAGTTCATTGCCACAAAGGAAAGTCTAAAGTTGTATGTAATGGTGCCTAAGAGTCTCCCCCTGAGTACCTCTTTGTTGCTCAGATGTGGCCCTCTCTCTCTCTAACTGAGCCATCTCGACAGGTGAACTCGCTGCCCTCCCCCCTACGTGGGACCCAACTCCCAGGGGTGTAAATCTCCCTGGCAACGCAGAGAATGACTCCCGGGGATGAATGTGGACCCGGCATCGTGGGACTGAGAGTATCTTCTTGACCAAAAGGGGGATGCAAAATGAGATGAAATAGTTTCAGTGGCTGAGAGATTCCAAATGGAGTCGAGAGGTCACTCTGGTGGACATTCTTATGCACTATATAGATAACACCTCTTAGGCTTTAATGTATTGGAATAGCTAGAAGTAAATACCTGAAACTACCAAACTCCAACCCAGCAGTCTGGACTCCTGAAGACAATTATATAATAATGTAGATTACAAGGGGTGACAGTGTGATTGTGAAGACCTTGTGGATCACACCCCCTTTATCTAGTGTATGGATGAGTGGAGGAATGGGGATAAAAACTAAAGGACAAATGGGGTGGGATAGGGGGATGATTTGGGTGTTTTTTTCACTTTTATTTTTTATTCTTGTTCTGGTTCTTTCTGATGTAAGGAAAATGTTCAGAGATAGACTGTGATGATGAACGCATAACTATGTTATCATACTGTGGACAGTGGATTGTATATCATGGATGATTGTATTGTGTGTAAATGTATTTCAATAAAACTGAATTTAATTTAAAAAAAAAAGATTAAAGCACATAAGCCAGTAATATTCCTATACATTAGTAATGACCTAACTGAAGAGGCAATCAAAAAAAAAAAAATTCCATTCACAATAGCAACTAAAAAAAAAAAATCAAGTACCTAGGAATAAACTTAACCAAGGACATAAAAGACCTCTACACAGAAAATTACAAAATTTTACTAAAAGAAGCAAAAAAGGACCTAAATAGTTAGAAAACTACTCCATGCTCATGGATATTTTTAAGACTAAACATTGTTAAGATGTCAGTTCTACCCAAACTAATCTACAGATTCAAGGCAATCCCAATCAAGTATACTGTGCATACTTGGAAAAGTTAGTTATCAAATTTATTTGGAAGGGAAACTGGCCTCAAATGGCCAAAAAAAAAAAATCCTAAAAAAGCAGAATGAAGTGGGAGGACCTAAACTTTCAGACTTTGAAGCCTACTATAAAGCTACAGTGGTCAAAACAGCATGGTATTGGCATAAAGATGGACATATTGATCAATGGAATCAAATTGAAAGTTTGGAAATAAATGTATTTTTGACCAGGCCCCTAAATCCACTGAACTGGGACAGAACAGTCTCTTCAACAACTGCCACTGGGAGAGTGGGATAGCCATAAACAAAAGAATGAAAGGAAACACCTACCTCACACCCTGTATAAAAATTATCTCAAAGTGGATCAAAGACCTCAATGTAAGAGATTAGAACACTAAAACTCTTAGAAGATAATATAGGGAAACAATTTCAGGACTTAGCAATAGGAGGTAGCTTCTTAGACCTTACACCCAAAGCACAAGCAACACAAGAACAAATAGATAAATGAGAACTCCTCAAAATCAAAAGCTTCTGTGCCTCAAAAGACTGTCAAAAAGGTGAAGAGGCAGCCAACTCAATGGGAGAAAACATTTGGAAACCATGTATCTGATAAGAAACTGATACCCTGCATATATAAAGAAATCCTACAACTCAACAACAATAGTACAAACAGCCCCATTACAAGATGGGCAAAAGACATGAAAAGGCATTTTTCCTAAGAGGAAATACAAATGGCTAAAAAACACACACAAAAAATGTTCATCTTCACTAGCTATTAAGGAGATGCAAATCAAAATCACAGTGAGATACCATCTTGCACCAATAAGAATGGCTGCCATTAAACAAACAGGAAACAACAAATATTGGAGAGGATGTGGAGAAATTAGAACTCTTTTTCATTGCTGGTGGGAATGTATACAGACAGTTTGGTGGTTTCTCAGAAAACTAGATATTGAATTACCCTATGATCCGGCAATTCTGTTTCTTGGTATATACCCAGAAGATTTGAAAGCAGTGACATGAACAGACACTTGTACACCAATGTTCATAGTGGCATTGTTCACAATTGCCAAGAGATGGAAACAACCCAAGTGTCCTTCAAAAGATAAGTGAATAGACAAAATCTGGTATATACATATGTTGGAATACTATGCAGCAATAAGATTGAACAAGGTCCTGAAACATATGGCAACATGGATGAACCTTGAAGATATAATGCTGAGTGAAATAATTTAAATAAGTCACACACATAAGGAGAGATATTGTATGTTACCACTTTTATGAACTCTCTGAACAATGTAAAATCAGTGTCTTATTATGTAGAATATCGGGGACCTAGTGATAGACAAAATCTAGAGAGGGGGGATGATAATATAATATGTTCAGATATGTAAATGAAGGTGAATTCAATGGTATGGGAATGGATAGGGGTGATTGATTGTTAATGGAATTTTAAGTATCAGAGAGGTATTGACTGTGAATAGGATTGAAAGGGGTTGTTTAAAGGCATGTTTCCCACAGATCAGCACCACAAATATAGACAGATGCTTGCATGTTATACTTTTAAGGTATGACACTAGCACAGAGAGTTGACAACAGAAGTATATGGGAAAAATCTACCTGTTGCATACTAGGGACTATAATTAATAGGAATACCTTACTGGTACCACACAAATACCAGGAACAAATAATTAAGGGCTGAAAAGAGCTAAAAGGTGTTTTGGGCCATGAGAATTGTTTAAAATTGAGTGATGAGAATTATACAAGTAAGTGATGACAATGTGAGATAGGGATGGAACATATGCTATGTGAGCTTAGGAACCCCCTACTCTGTAAGTCAAGCCTTTGATCATGAGGCCTGCTCGGTTGAAACTTATGGTTGTAAAGAGGAGGCTAAGCCCACCTATAATTGTGCCTAGGAGTCACCTCCAGAGAACCTCTTTGGTTGCTCAAATGTGGACTTTCACTCTGTAAGCCCAACTCTGCAAATAAATCCATCACTCTCCCCCCAATGTGGGACAGGACCTCCAAGGTGAATGAGCCTACCCGGTGATGTTGGACACAGATTCCAAGAATGAGCCTGACCCTGGCATTGAGGGGGTTGGAATGTCTTTTTGACCAAAAGCGGGGAAAGAAAGGCAATAAAATAAGGTTTTAGTGGCTAAGAGAGTTCAAATAGAGTCCAGAGGCTGTCCTGGAGGTTACTCCTCTGCAAGCTCCACCTAGATATGCCAAATGGCCACAGTATGATAAGCCCAAGTCAACAGTAGTCCCTAAAACCCTAAAGAATACCCTGGTCTCTGTCTCAGACTCTATAAAAGTTTCACTCACTAAGTTTATTCTTCAGAAACTTAAATCCTCAGGGAACTCCTATGCCAGCTAAGTCCCCAAACCCAGAGGCAATAACCTCTTCCAGAACGTCAACCAGGTGTGTCCCCTTTTCCCATTATGTTGACTCCCCTTTTCAGTATGAACAAGTTAGGGTGGTCACTGCCTAGACATCCCTGAAGATTGGGAAAGTGATTAAATGAGAGGAAGGGGGAGCAACAGACAAGATGGAATTTAACAAAGGATTATGAATACTGAAACTCTGTATAATTTTCTTTTTCTTAGTTGCTAGGGTATTAGAATAGCTAGAAGAAAAAAATTGAAATGGTGGAACTGTTACCCATAGCATCCTTTGAAATTTGTTCTATAGCTACTTCTTAAATTGTAATTTGAAAGCTATCATCTTTTTGTATATATGTTATATTTCACAATAAGGAAATAACTGAAACTGTGGCACCATAACTCATAACAACTTTGGAAATTTCCTGTATAACTACTTGTTATGTACTTTGAAAGATATTATCTTTTTGATACATATGTTATATTTCAAAATAAGGAAATAGCAGAAACTGTGGAATGGTAATCCATAATGTTCTTTGAAATTTGCTCTCTAACTACTTGTTAAATTGCACTTGAAAAGTCATCACTTCTGTGTATGTATGTTATAGTCTACAATAAAAAATATGATTAAAAAAAAGAGGAAACTCATGAGGAAGTTCAAAGAGGATGTAGGACATTGTTTTTTGTTTGTTTTATTTTGTTTCATTTTGTTTGTTTTTCATTTCTATTTTTTGACTTCAGGAATCCCCAGGGCTTTCTCTATATAATTTTATCAATACTCTTACTAATTGTTTTTTCTATTTATTCTATCAAGTATTAAGAGATAAATATTTAAGTCTCTGATTATAATTATGGATGTCAGAGTCTCCCTTTACTTACATCAGTTTTGCTTTGTGTTTTTGAAACTTTGTCATTAGTTACATATATATTTAGGGTTCTTATGTCTTCTTCAGGAATTATACCTCTTTTTCCCTGGTAATTTTCCCTGTTCTGAACTCTACTTTTTCTGACATTGGTATAGCCCCTTAGCTATCTTTATATTAGTGTTTGCATGATATGTATGTTTCCATTTTTTGTTTTTAACAGTCAATATCTTTATATTTAAAACATGATCTTGTTGGCAACATACGGTTTGGTCTTTTACAATCTGATAATCTCTGACTTTTAAATGAAATGGTTAGACCACTTATATTTAATGTAACTGTTGTATGATTTGATTTATATCTTCTTTCTGTTTTTATTTGTGCCAACCATTCTTTTTTCCTCTATTCCTGCCTTCTTTACATTAAATGAGAACTTTTTTATGATTCCATTTTATATCCAATACTGGTCTATGAGTCAGTACCTTGTTCATGTTTAGTGGTTGCTCTAGAGTTTATAATAAATATCTGTAACTTACCACAGTCTAGTTTCAAATAATATACCATTTCACATATCATGTAAGGACCTTACAATAATATACTTCTACTCTCACCTCCCATCCTTTTTACTATTGCTGTCATACATTATATTTCTATGTAATTATAAACCCCTCAAGGCAATGTGTCACGGGTTTATCTCTTTACACCTCAAACCTGTGATCTCCACTAGAAAAGGTCTGAGCCTCATCAGGTTGTGATTCAGATGGCTTGGTCTTCATCAAACAACCTCCCACTCAGGTGAGAGTCTAGGGACAGACAATAGTTTAAAAGTAAAGAGCGCTTAAGACAGGAATTCAACTTCAACACACTTTTACTTAAAGTAAAAGGAACAAGTTTATGATGTAAAATAAATTGATACATTACCAAGCCTGGGAGCCTCCAGTCCTCTAGACACAGCTGAACATGAGATCAGGGCTCTCCCTTGTCTAAGTTACAGAAAATTTACAGCATTTTTAATTTAGGGTACATTCAATCAAATCATATTCTATTTTTATATTTGAACTACAAGAGGTGAATGATGGGTGGTGAACCACGAGGGGTTCAAGATCGAAGGAGGGTGTCCACAGCATTATCAGAGACATAGCCTTGGCTGTCTGCAGAACTCTACTGAAAATGTTTCTACTAATAACGCTATGACTTCTGTAAGAGTAATACAACATACTTTTTACTTATATAAAACTAAAAATTAGAAAAGAGATTACTATTACTTATCTCTAACTTATTAATATAGTTTTCTTATTTCATTCTATAATTAGTTTAGCCATTACATTGTGTTGACAAGCATACATTTGATCAAAACTGTATTCAGCCTTGCTACATTACTTACGACTTATCTATGATTGAAGTAACAGCTGCAGCCCCATTCTGTTTTCTTTTTGTACAGAGGACCAGGTGGGGACATGTTATCTATGTCTAAGAAGGTTGAGAGGCCTTTCTGCTTTCTTCAAAATATTCACAGCTTTTAGCTGTTTAGCTTCCCCTTCAGTATAATCTTCTAATATGGGACTTGAAGGCTGTGAATCATCTGTCCCAGTTATTGTCGTGAGGATTTTCCACTTTCTGTCATTTGGAAATTGTACGTGAGTGTTTTCAGGTAAAGTTCTGTGAAATGTGCTTCTGTGTGAGAAGGAATCACTGTCCATCACCCTCAGAGCAGGAGCCCAGGTGGCCTCGGAGAGCAGCACGGAGAGGAGGAGTCAGTGTCCCCGTCATCGGGCTCCTCAGTGGACATTATCCTGTGAAAATGGTGCTGTTTATACTTTAGAAGGTAAGTTATCTTTTAAAGAGATTAAAAATGGAGAAAAATGTCTTTTGCATTTACCCTCATTTTTACCATTTCTGGCACTCGATATTTACTGGAAATTTGAGTAGATCCAAATTTCCAATTGTTTTCATAATCCTTCTGCTTGATGAACTTTCTAATAGTGAAAGTCTGATAGAGATGAATTTTCTGAGTTTTTGTTCATCTGATAAAGTCTTTTTCTCAAAATTTTAAAAGGAATTTTTTCTGGATAAAGTTTTCTAAGGTGACAGTTATTTTCTTTCAGTACTTTGAAGATATAATCCCATTGTCTTGTGATTTGCATAGCTTTTGACCTAAGGCTGCTGTATTTCTTATCTTCGTTTTTCTGAATACGATATTTTGTTTTTTCCTTTATGGCCTTTGAGATTTTCTTGTTTTGGTATTCGGCAGTTTTACTAAGCTCTGTGTGTGTGTGTGTGTGTGTGTGTGTGTGTGTGTGTGTGTGCCATGTGTACACACACGCTCCATATTTATCCTTCTTGGCATGCTCTGAGAGGCTTAGAAATGTGCTTTTATCAGTTTTGTAAAACTTTCATTTTCTTTTCAAGTATTTCTTCTTCCCCAATCTCTCTTCTTCTTCCAGGATTCCAATTACACAATGTTAGACTATTTGGAATCGTCTCACATTTCTTGGATACTCTGTGTCCCACGCTGTGTTTTCTCTTTGTTTCAGCCTGGATAATTTCTACTGATCTGTGCTCAGGTTCACAGATTTCTCTACTTGTCCAGTCTGCTCTTAAACATGTCAAAGTTTCTTTTTAAAACTCTGATATTGACTTTTTTTCTAGTAATTCCATTTGTGCCTTTGTTATAGTTTTCATTTCTGTGCTGAAATACCCCATCCTGGTCTGAGAGTTCTTACATCAGACCATCTCTGGTCTGGTTTTTTGTTTTTCTTTTTTCTGCTTTTTGTGTGCTGTGTAATTTTTGATTGAGTGCTGAACATCGCATGTAGGACAGGAAGATGGAGGCAAATAACATCTGTGCTTACACACGGGCACGTCTCTTCTGTCACATCATTGTCACGATGGGAGCAAGTCAACCCCAACCAGGGATTGTAAACCACGGCCCACAGGCCACGCTGGTCCTGCACCTGTTTTGTGTGTAAAGCTTTGTTGGTGCACCTATTTGTGCATCCTCTGTGGCTGTTTTCCCACCGTAATGGCAGAGTTGAGCAGCTATGACGACACTGTCCAAGACCCACAAACCCGGACACATTTCCTGTCTGTTCCTTTGTAGAAAGTGTTCTGTCCCCTGATGTATGCAGCATTTGGGGTCAGTTTAATTCTCCCAGTGCCAGTGCAGGGTGTTTCGTGCTCCCCCCAGGCCATGACTGGCGGTGGTTGTCAGGGTCAGGCTCACGGTGGGGTTGCCTGCCCTACCCTTGGCTTCACCTCTCCTTCAGGACCCGCTCACCTGTGCCCCAGGTGGTCCCGCCCTCCCCCAGGTGCAGACCTCCTTGCTCCCAGGAGTTGCCTGGGCCTGGGCAGTGCATCTCCAGATCTCCCCCAGCCGCTCAAGGCTCTTTCTCCAGCTGCGGAAGGGTCTGGAGGTGGGCAGGGGTGGGGCCACATGCCTCTGGGGCAGAGCCGTTGCCCCCCAGACCCCCTGCCCCATTCCCACGTGCTCACACAGCAAAGGGCGTGGGAAAGACATGAGGCCAGGCTGCTCCTGCTCACGTGTGCCCGCACCCAGGCCCCAAAATTCCTTAAGCCTCAGCTGCTGTCTCCTTGCCAGCTTCTGGAGCTGCCTTCTCAGACGATGCCCCATCTCCTCTGGGGCCTTGCCCCCATCTTAGTTTCCTGTCTTAACAAACCTCCACAAACCGGGAGGCTTAAAACAACAGAAACCCATTCCCCACAGTTCTCAGGCCTGAGGTCCACCCGTGGGGTCGGGAGGTGGTGCCCGCTGGAGGCCCTGAGGGAGCTCGTTCCCGGTGCACCCCCAGCTTCTGTGGCACCGGCAGAGCTGCTGGAGGCATGACCCAGTCCCTGCCATCTTCACCCGCCTTCTGGTCTCCTCTTGCTGGGTTTAGGGCCACCCTGACCGTAGGATCCCATCAGTCCTCACCCTAACGACATCCCCAAGGACCTTATTTCCAAATAAGTCACATTCTGAGGGTCTGGGGGCATGAATTTTAGGGGACCGTACTCAACCCTTCCGGGTCATTGCTGTCCTGTAACCACAGCTCGCTGGGTGACGACAGTTCTGAAGGGACGGATGATCTGGACCCCGGCTTGTGAGGATGGGAGGATCCTCCCCTGCAGCACTCTCCATCTGAAGAGGAAGCAGAAGGCTCTTCTCTTTTCCTCTTGACATTTTTTTTCCCATTTTTAATGGTCAATTTGTTTTTATGGTTGAGTTTTAAGAGTTCTTTATGTCTTCTGGATCCAATTCCTTTATCAGACATGTGATTTGCAAATACTTTCTCCCAGTCTGTGGCTTATCTTTCAATTGTAGTGCTTTTCATAAAGACTTTCTTAATTTTGATGAAGCCCAGTGTTCTGGTTTGCTAATGCTGCCATTATGCAAAATACCAGAAATGGATTGGCTTTTATAAAGGGGATTTAATAGGTAATTATTTGTAAACAAATTTATAGTTTTAAGGCCATAGAAGTGTCCAAACTAAGGCATCAACAGAGGTTACCTTCACCAAAGAAAGGCTAATGGCACCTGGAACACCTCTGTCAGCTGGGAAGGCACGTGGCTGGTGTTTGCTGGTCCTTTGCTCCCAGATTCTGGTTTCAAAGTGGCTTTCTCCAAAATGTCTCTGGGCTTCTGTCTCTCCCAGCTTCTCTCAGCTCTCTGCTTGGTTCTTCCAGGGTGTTTCTCTCTAAGCATCTGGGGGTCCTCTCTTAGCTTCTCTGGAGCAAACTCTGGGCTTCATCTCTTAGTTTAGCATCTCCAAGCTCTTAGCTTCTCCCGGAGGCAAACTCTGGGTTAGATATCTTAGCTTCTCTCCAAATGTTCTCTCAGCTTCTCTGAGCTCCTTCTCTCATGAGCTCCCTTAAAGGACTCCAGTGAACTAATCACTGGATGGGTGGGGTCACACCACTGTGGAAGTGATCTAATAAAAAGTTCTCACTTACAGTTGGGTGAGTCAGCTCTCCATGGAAACATGCAACCAAAAGTTTCCATCCAAGAAGACTGGATTAAAAGACCAGACCTTTCTAGGGTCCATAACAGCTTCAATCCCAGCACACCAATATACTATTTTTTCCTTTTATGGGTTATGGTTTGGCATCCTATTCAAGAAGTCTTTTCCTAACCCAAAACCACAGGGATTTTCTCCTACATTTTCATGTAAAAGTTGTATAATTTTATGTTTTACATTAGGCCAATAATCCATTCTTGGTTCATTTCTAAGATATAAGGTTTAGGTTGAGGTCCATATGCGAGTATCTAATTGTTCTAGCTGCATTTGGTGAAAGACTGTCATTTCTCCACTGACTTATCATTTTACCAGTGTCAAAAATCGCTTCACCATATTTCCATGCTTCTCTTCTTGAAATCTCTTTTCTGTTCCATTGATCTGTGTGTCTGTCCATTCAGCGATATCAGTGGTCACCATAGCTGTAGAGCTAGTGGGATTGAGATGGTGTGATGGTGAGAGGCTCCTACACTGGTCCACTTTTTCAAAACTGTTTGCCATTTCTGGTTCATTGGCCTTGCAGCATAAATTTTAGAATCAGCTTGTCACTATGTGCAAAAAAGTCCTAATGGGATTTTGATAAGAACTGTGTTGAATCTATAGCTCAAATTTTCATTTCTACAAATCTGCTCTTAACTATATTAATCCTCTCTTTCTGTTTCTTTTCTATTTTATCTTTTTTTTTTTTTTGCACATATCTTTATTATTTTTCTTTTAGTTTTGGGGTTGACCCTCTTCTTTTTCTAACTTCTGGAGGTGAATTCTCAGCTCATTGTTTTTCTATCTTTTCTGTAAATTCATTTAAGACTTAAATGTACTTCTTTATAGATGTATCCCACAAATTTGATATATGGGTTTGGTTTTAAATATTTCTAATTTCCTTATGATTTCTTCTTTGACTCATGATTTTTAAAGAAGTATGTTTTTAAATTTCCAAACACCTAAGTTTGTCTTCACATTTTTAAAAATAGTTTCAAGTTTCATTTTTTTATTTGGTCTTTGTGATAATGATTGTTTGGTATCTATCAGAGACTTGCTTTCGATCTATACCTATCTAATTTCTGTAAGTGTGTCACATATACTTCCAAACTGTGTATTTTATTATACATTTTATATATATGTATCTATGTATAAAGATCTTCATTATATGAAACTTATTGTGTTCAATTCTTCACTCCTTTTAAAGTTTTTGCTTGTTTGATCTTTCAATTATCAAGAGAACTATGTTAAAATCTTTCATTATTATTGAACACTATCTAATGCCTGTTGTAATTATGTAGTTTCCCATTATTAGTCTGTCAATTTATATATATATGGATTAAAAATTGTAGCAAGCAAATATAAATCAAAGTTTAACAGTTTAGCTAATGGAGTTAGATGAATGCATTGCATGACAAAATAGACTTTAAGAGAAAAAATTAATAGACATAAAAGGAAAAATTCACTAGTAAGACAAAAACTCTGAACTTGTATTTTTTAGACAGGTAGATATGGAAAGATACAGATATCTAGATATAACTCTGGACACAATTCTGAGTTCTGCCACATCCTTGAGTATGATTTTTTATACACATACAAAGTTCAGAATACTTAGGACTTATTGGTGAATTGTTCCTTTTATGCCTAATTATTTTTAAAACTGTTTTGTTGTGTAATGTATTTATACAGCTACATTAGCTAAAATTTAATTCTCATTTGTTTAGTATTTTTTTATTTCTTTACTTTCTATATTCTTGTCATTATGACTTCTTATCTTGAAATAATTTTAGATTCACCAGAAATTGCAAAGATAGTACAGGATGGTCTCACGTTACATCTTGTGTAACCACAGCACAAAACCTAAACAAGGAAGCTGACCCTGGTGCAGTGCGTGTGCACAGTTGTACACCACCTACATGTGTAGGGTTGTGTAGTCACACTTCCACCAAGACACAGGTCTCTTCCAGCACCACGAAGGTCTCCACTGTGCCACCCCTTAGCTGTCACACCCACCCACCACCACCCACGATCCCATCTCTTCTCCATCTCCACAGTTTTGTCATTTTAAGACTGTTGTGTAAATGGAATCATACAGGATGTGACCTTTTGAGATTGGTCTTTTTCACTGAGCATAATGTTCTTGAAATCCATCCAATTTGTTGCATGTTGCAATGGTTTGTTCCTTTGTGTTGCTGAGTAGTATTCTGGTGTGTGGATATACCCATTTATTTAGCTCTTCAGCTATTAATGGACATTTTTGGTTGTTTTCAGTTTTGAGCTGTTACAAGTAAAGTTGCTAATAACATTCACGTATAGGGTTTTGAATGAACATAAGCTTTTATTTCTCTAGGATAAATGTCCAGGACTGTAATTGCTGGGTCATACGGTAAATGTATGTTTTATTTTTTAAGAACAAAATGTATGATTTAAGAAACTGCCAAACATTTTCCAAATAGGCTGTACCATTTTTACATTTCCAATGTCTGAGACATCTAGTTTCTCTTCAGCCTCACTAGTATTTGGTATTTAATTATGGATTTGTCTATTTCTCATTTCATTTCTATCACTTTTGCTTCACATAATTCGCAGCTCTGTTGTTTGGTACATACACGTTTAGGAGTGCTATGTCTTCTTGGTGTATTAGCATTTATCGTTACACAATGTCCATTTCTGTTCCTGGAAGTTTTCTTTGCTCTGAAGTCTACTTAATCTGACACCCCTAGTGCCACCCCTGCTTGCTATGATTGATGGCGTGGTGTATACCCTCCTCCATATAATATGTTTGTCAAATATTTCCTCTACATTTATTGAGAATCACAAATGTCATTATAATTTTTGCTTCAGCTATCAAACATAACTTAGAAAGTGTAAGAAGAAAAGGAAAGCCTATTGTATTTACCTATGATTTTGCTCTTTTCTTTGCTTTTTCTTTCTTCCTGGTGTTCCAAGATTCCTTCTTTTATCATTTCCTTTCTGCTCAAGACCTTCCCTTAGCCATTCTTTTAGGAGAAAAATTCTTTTATTTCTTCTCCATCAGAGAATGGCTTGATTTCACCTACATTTCCTTAGAATAATTTTGCTGGATATAGGATGCTGGGTTGACAGTTCTTTTCTTTCAGCACTTGAAGAATGTGCCACTTCCTCTGGCCCCCATGGTTTCTGATAAGAAGTCTGCTGACATTCTAGCTGTTTTCCCCTATAGTTAATGCACAATTTCTCTCCAGTTGCTCTCAAGATTTTTTCATCTCTAGTTTTGATAAGTTTGATTATGATGGGTCATGGTGTGGGTTTAGAGGACATTTATCCTGTTTGGGATAAATCCTGTTTCTCAGCTTCTTGAATCTGTAGGTTTATGTCTTTTGCCACATTTGGGAAGCCATTATTTCCTCTAATACTTTTCCAGTTAAACCCTCTTTTCTCCTCTCCTTCTGGGACTTGGATGTCTCAAATGTTGGACATTGTAATATCCCACAGGTCCCTGCAGCTCTGCTCAAATTTTGCAACCTATTTTCTTTCTGTTGTTCAAATTGGGTATTTTTATTGTTCCATCTTCAAGTTCATTGTTTCCTCTGTCCTCTCCATTCCACTGTGGAACCCATCCATTGAGGCCTTTCATTTCAGTTATAGTGTTTTTCAGTTCTTCAATTTCCTTTTTATTCTTTTCTAAATTTTATATTATTTTGTTGAGAGTTTCTGTTTCTTTGCTGAGACTTTTTTTTGTTTGTTTCAGGTGTATTCTTAGTTGCTTGTTGAAGTGTTTTTACATGTGCTGCTTTCACATCTTTGTCAGACCAAGCCAACCTCTGGTATCTGGTGATTATCTTTTCTCATTCACATTGAGAATTTCTCACTTCTTGGCCTGGATCATTGTTCATATCTTGGACATTTTGGATATCCTGCTATGGGGCTGTGCATTTCATTAAAGTCGTTTTCACAGGCCTCCTTGAGACTGCGCTGCTGGGGGAGGGGTCTGCCACTGTGTGGCAGAAGTCCAGTCCCCTCAGCCTCACGACAGCTGGGCAGACATGGGAATTCATGCTCTTTACTAGACCTCCGGTGAGAACACCCTGTCTGGGGAAGGTTCCTCATTCCTGCTCCTCACAGGGTCTCTACTGACCCCAAAGGCGTGGGGTCCCCTCCCTCAGCAGAGACGGAGGTCCAGGCCCTGCACTCAGCCTTCACTGACAGGGCTGGACGTGGGGCCACAGCCTTTCCCACAGTGCCCAGACGGAGGACAATGGCCATCTGTCTTCCCAAGCTGCCCCAACCTTGTCCTTATGCTAGAGAGATCAGGTTTTCCTTCGGGATTTTTTGGTCTGCACTCATGGTATTTCCAGGTTTGTGACTCTCCAGCACCCAGGCCAAGATATATGAAGTAAAAAGGAAAACCCAGTGAGTTCACCGGCATGTCGTTCCTCGGGCCTTCCTGCTCTCTAGCCAGTCTGCCACCTTCTCTCCACCTTTCGGGTCTTCTTATGTTTGTTTTATTATATTTCCAGGTGTTTACCTTCAGTTAGTGGAAGGAAGAGGAAAACTGTGTCTACTCCATCTTCTCCAGAAGCAGAAAATCTGTTTTATTATTTTATCTCTTATAAACGGAGTTTTTCTTTCAACTGATAGTTTGTTCACACATTTTTTATATTAATATACCTGCATCTAGGTCTGCCATCTTATTTTGGGGTCCTTATTTATAGTTTGTTTTCTTAGCCCCTCTTTTTGTCCTTTCTTGTTTTCCATTGTATCAGTGGGTTTTTCCTTATTTCCCATTTCCCTTTTGCATGGTTTGAAGTTAAATACTGTTTATCTATCGCTTTTACAATTTATCATGCATATTTGACTAAACAGAATCTAAAAGTTAATCAGTTTATCTGCCCTCCTCCCAAATATATCAAAGAACTTATAAAGTTTTAACATTGTCTATGATTTTTGTAAAGGTAAAAATTTAGAAACCATCTCAATAAGCTTCCTAGCTTTATCCATAAATTTGCAAAAAAAAAAAAATAATATAGTATGTGCCGGTTTGAATGTATTGTGTCCCCCAAATGCCATTATCTTTGTGGTCTTGTGGGACAGACGTTTTGGTGCTGGTTAGATTTGCTTGGAATGTGCCCCACCCAGCTGTGGGTGGTGACTTTGGTGGGATACTCCTATGGAGGTGTGACCCCACCCATTCAGGGTGGGCCTTGATCAGTGGAGCCATATAAAACATGCTGACTCAGAGAGACTGAACGGAGTGCAGCTGTGAGTGATGTTTTGAAGAGGAGCAAGCTTGCTAGAGAGGAACATCCTGGGAGAAAGCCATTTTGAAACCAGAACTTTGGAGCAGACACCAGCCACATGCCTTCCCAGCTAACAGAGGTTTTCTGGACGCCATTGGCCATACTCCAGTGAAGGTACCCAATTGCTGATGTGTTACCTTGGACATTTTATGGCCTTAAGACTGTAACTGTGTAGTGAAATAAACCCCCATTTTATAAAAGCCTACCCATCTCTGGTGTTTTGCATTCTGCAGCATTAGCAAACTAGAACAGATTTTGGTACTGGAGAAGTGGGGTGCTTTTGCTGCTGAGTTTGCAGATACCAAACATGTTGGAACGGCTTTTTAAGTGGATAAGGAGCTTAAAGTGTGAGGAGCTTGATAGAAAAGGCCAAAACTGCTTTAAAGAGACTGTTTATGGAAATGTGGACTCTAAAGATACTTCTGATGAGGACTTGAGCAGAAATGATGAATGTGTTGTTGCAAACTGGAAGAAAGACGATCCTTGTTTTAAAGTGGCACAGAATTTGGCAAAATTGAGTCCTGGTGTTGGATGGAAGGAAGAATCTGGAAGCAACAACCTGGAATACTTAGCTGAGGAGATCTCCAGACTACGTGTGGAAGATGTATCCTGGCTTCTCCTTGCAGCTTATAGTAAAATGCGAGCAGAGAGAGATAAACTTAGAACTGAACTCTTGGGTTCAAAGAAACCAGAAGCTGATGGCTTGGAAAATTACGAGCTTCCAGGGGGTGGAATCCCAGAAGCTACAGCCCAACGTGAGGATGTAACCAAATGTGGAACCCAGCCGCCATTTCAGTACAAGCCAAGATTGGAAAAGGAGTTAAGCAGAAAGGATTTGTGGAAAGTCCTATTGTCTGATGGCTTTGACCCCTGCGTGCTTCATGCAAAGCCAACAGAATTTTTGCGAGATCTTTATAGACAGAGCCATTGCCGGTCTGGACTGGAGGAGACAGACAAGGGAAAAATTAAAGGAAAAATCTCTTCAAAGACGGAGCCATGGAGGTTGAGGTCTGGAGTCAGGAGGTCTCGGGCTGGGAGAGCGGAGCAGCCCACACGCATGGAAAGGGTGAGTTTGCCCTGGAGGTCGAGGGCGGGCTTTCCGCCTCGATGCTCTGGAAGAGTTTTGCCACCTCAGGTCCCAAAGAGGGTGGAGCACATTCCCAGGGAATTGGGGAGAGCCTGGCTGCCACCACACTGTTCTGAAGGGGTTGAGCGTGTGCCCCGGAGATGGAAGGGAATCCGGGAGCTGCCCCGAGGTTTGAGGAGGGTGGGGCCGAGAAGGTGGTCTCCCCAATGTGTGGATATGTTGGAGCACTCACCCAAGCATTTGGAGAGGAAACAGCTGCCAAAAAGGCACTTAGGAAGGGTTAGGCTCCCGCTCTCTCAAGCCCCAAGGATGCAACGTTGTTCTGTAAATGACTCTCAGACTTTGAAATCTAATGGAGTTTGTCCTGCAGGTTTTGGGAACTGTTTTGGTCCTGTTAACCCTGTTTTCCTTACTGTTTCTCCTTATGGCAATGGAAATGTTTATCCTATGAATGTCCCTCCTTTGTATATTGGAAGCACACAACTTATTCTAAGTCCACAGATCCAAGCTAAAGGAAAAGTATGCCTTAGGACTGACCACGCCTATATTTGATTTTGATGGGATTTTGTACTTAACTTTTGTTACTGAAATGGTTTAAGTTTTTGTGATATTGTGATGGAATGAATGTATTTTGTATTTGGAAAGATAATGTCATTTTGGGGTCCAGGGGGTGGAATGTACCGGTTTGAATGTATTGTGTCCCCCAAATGCCATTATCTTTGTGGTCTTGTGGGACAGACGTTTTGGTGCTGGTTAGATTTGCTTGGAATGTGCCCCACCCAGCTGTGGGTGGTGACTTTGGTGGGATACTCCCATGGAGGTGTGACCCCACCCATTCAGGGTGGGCCTTGATCAGGGGAGCCATATAAAACATGCTGACTCAGAGAGACTGAACGGAGTGCAGCTGTGAGTGACGTTTTGAAGAGGAGCAAGCTTGCTAGAGAGGAACGTCCTGGGAGAAAGCCATTTTGAAACCAGAACTTTGGAGCAGACACCAGCCACGTGCCTTCCCAGCTAACAGAGGTTTTCCGGACGCCATTGGCCATCCTCCAGTGAAGGTACCCGATTGCTGATGTGTTACCTTGGACACTTATGGCCTTAAGACTGTAACTGTGTAGTGAAATAAACCCCCATTTTATAAAAGCCTACCCATCTCTGGTGTTTTGCATTCTGCAGCATTAGCAAACTAGAACATAGTAAAATCACACTCTCCTTCCTTTAACTTGTAACTAATAACTATAGATGTAGAATTTTTGGCTAATTTAATATTTATGTTATGTCTTTTGAAACAGTCATTGATTTTTTAAAAATTGAGTGCCACTCTGTGATTGTGAAAGAAAAATGGGACACTGAATATATCTTAATTTAGTCAAAGGGGCCATTGCAAGAAGGAAAAAGGGTGAGAGAGTCCCTTACGGACACACTTGTTCAGGAATTCTTCATGATGAACTGGGCCCTAAAAGGGCGTGGCAGCCTAACTCCATCAAGGCCTTTGGGTCTCAGCCCCTGGCCCCCCGTAAACCGAAGGCAGCCCCACGCGTTTCACAGACACCTCTCGGCCTCGCTGTGCAGGGATGGCCAATGTTCCTTACCGTCTTGGTGTTTTGCTCTATACTCGGGATACTGGCTGAGCCTGAGCTTTCTCCCACAATGGTGAGTAAGCCCAGCCCCTTGTCTAACTGAACCTCCAGCTCTCGGGGCTGCTCCGCGGTTTCTCCCCAAACCATGAGCCGAGAGCCATTGCCCCTCCCGGCTTCACCACCCGAGCCCCGAGAGGCGCCGACTCCGTCCCCACCGTGGTGACACCCCAGTCGTGTCTCCTCTGACCCCTGGAGCTTCTGAACTTGCCAAGAAATGTCTATGGACAGCTCACCTCCCTGCTGCACTGTAGGCTGCGTGGAGCACAATTATGTTTCTTAATTTCCAGCACCAGGCAGACTGCTTTTGCCCTGGAGCTTGGGCAATACGTATTTTTTAGAAATGATAAAATGCCTACAGCTTTCTAATGACCTTAACACCTCTCTTCGTGACAACAAAAGTAAGATCCACATTTGGCAGGGTGCCTCTGATCGTGAACTGAACTGAATGAGGGGGTCACACGCAAGCACCTCACAAGAAACACACCACTATTTGACGAGTGAGATGACAAATGCTAATTTTTTTTCTTTCTATATAACACTGCTGTTTTTTTGTGTATTTTTTCCCTCGACTAGAGTCTGGGTGTATTTCCCCATTAAAAAATTTCATTTTGTGCCTCCAAAAGTATTTCCACATTTTCTACAATATATAGATAATAACATCACTGTGTCATTACACTAAATAATCATCCTTTTATTCTTTATCCTGCATTGGCAGAATTGGATGATTCCAAATTGCAAGGAGAAAAAACTTCTCCAGGAAGGGTATACATTTTTATATCTCTAGAAAATGGAGCATTTGAAGATGTCGTGTGTTCATGAAGAATTGCTGGGATTTGCTTCATCGTCCGTAAATTCTCTGGCATACTCATAAACGCCTTTCTGCGTGCTGTGCTATTTTCACATACTTAATCTCTGGAGGGGGGTGCAGCATGAGGTCCCAGCTATATTCTGGTGATAACACCTTTGTGGGTTTATTGAGGAAGAAATACTTGTTTAGGTGGTTTTCATATGTAGTGTTGAGCTTATATTTGCTGTCGTGAATAACTCCCTTTACATACTCTTCGATGAATATTAGCACCTTGTGGGGTGTACCACCCAAAATCGAGCCATCGTAGTAGAAATCTCCCTGGTCAAAGGGGATGCAGGCTGCTGAGTGAGGTCTCCTCTCGTACAGGTAGTTCCTGGTATTTTTAAAGTACCACCAAGCGTGGAGCAGGGCCACAGACTCGCCCAGAGTCTCCACCCCAAAGTCGCTCTGGAAGATCTGGCTCACGGTCATGCTGAAGAGGAAGGCCACCTCGGTCTGGATGTGCTGTATTATGTGTTCTCCCAAGTTCGTCATGCGCACGAGGTTGGGGTCGGACCACCAGCTCTCGGGGCTTATTGTGTAGACTTTGAACGCGCGAAGAGGGTCGGGCTCCACGGCAGGCAGCTTGACGGAGGTGTCCGCCATGACGTAGACGATGACGTTGTAGCCCATCATGAAGTGCTCGTTAGCAGAGCGAACAAACGCGTCCACGTACTCGTCTGCAAACCTGCGAAGCACACACAGAAAGGAAGATGTTGATTTTGCAGAACACTGTCGCTAGAAGGCATGCTAAACGCACAGCCTAACACGGGCAGCACGGGCACCGAGGCTGGAGAATGGGCACACGGCATTGAGTGCACTGGTCGGAGGACGAGAATGTGGTGAGCCAAGGCCTGAGGGGAGCTGCAGCGTTTCTGAACAGCTGTTGCAACACTAAATGGATATCAGCAAAAAGATTCATGACTAGTGTGAGGGACCCAGGGTGGAGAAAATAACCACTGCAAAATCTGCACGCACAACAGCTGGACTGACGATAATAAATCATGATTATTGATTGCCAGTGGATCTTTGGAAGTAGAGAGCCCCCAGGTGCTCTCTCACCCACATTTTTCCAAAACGAAGAAGGGGAAAGCCTGGCAGCACCTACCTGCCGGCAGCAAAGACAGCCAAGCCCACGGTGAGGTTCTGCCTTTGGTAGTATTTTCCCAGCACCTGCCTGTTGTACGTTCCCTCCCATATGACGGGGGCCAGCCAGTCTGTCATCGTGGTGACATCGGGGCGTTTTCTGTTGGACAAACAGGAACCAAATTAAGCAGGTGCCACCTGATGACGAGCCGCAGCTGTGGCCCGAGCAGACCGAGCCAAGCCCAGAGGGTGCGGACGTGAGGCAGGCACTGCGTTTGGAGCCCGAAACAGCCCACTGAGCCCTCCGGCCAGCACCGCACTTGGCCATTTTTCTCGCGAGAAACCACAGTGCAGAAGGGGTTGTGTCACTGCCCAGTGACACGTGCTCCATGCAGAGCCAGGACGTGCGCCCAGGAGGGCCACAGCACACGCTCCCACCTGTGCAGCCCAGGGCCGCTTTCTTTGAGCTCAGACCGCGGCTTACACTTGGGCAGCCCCGCGTCTGACCACGTCTCTGACCGTGGCCGAGAGCAGGTGCCGTGACCTCAGCACCACCGCCTGCCCTTGTGCTCTTTAGTTTCCCTCCCTCCTCTTTCCCTAGTCGGTGAAGGATTCGCCCCATGCACCGTGCTTTAAGCCCAAACAGGAAGAAAGACATTAGATTTGCAGAATTCCAAATATGCAAAACTGGTTCAGCATTTGAAAATTAATCAGTGTAATCCACCAACACAAGGCACTAATGAAAAATCATACAACCGTGTCAATGGACACAGAAAAAGTGTTGCACAAAGTCCAACATCCATCTGTGATAACAATCCTCAGAAAGCTTGGAATAGAGACGGCTTACCTCAAGGTGTTATTGCTAAAGAGAATCGACAAAAAACTACAGCTACCTCATGCTTGGTGATGAAAGATTGAAAGATTTCCCCCTAAGATCAGGAACAAGTCAAGGAAGCCTGCTGTCGCCACTGTTAGTCAACACCGTACCGGATGTTCCAGCAGGGCGATTAGGCAAGAGAAAGAAACAAAAGGCGTATGTATTGGAAAGGAAGAAGCAAAACGGTCCTAGCTGCAGGTGACATTTTCTATATAGAAAAACCTAAGGAATCTACTAAAAGCAAACCTTTCTAGAACAAATAAGTGGATTCAGCAAGGCTGCAGGGTTCAAGATTAATGCACAAAATATCTCTGATCTCTGTACACTAGTAATGATCATGCAGAAACCAAAATTAAAGTGCAAGTCTATTTACGATCACCTCAAAGAAAATGAAGTACTTAGGTGTACAACTAGCAAAACAAGTACAGCTCTAGATGCTATTAATCAATAAAAATAACGGATGAAATAAATCAAAGGAAACCTAAATAAATGGAGAAACATGCCATGCTTGTGGTTGGAAGACTCAACATAGTAAAGTCGGTTTTCCCCAAGTTGTCCTCTAAGATTCCTGCAATTCCTACCAAAATTCAGCAAGATCTTTTGTAAACATGGGCAGGCTCACTCTGAAACTGATATGGAAATGCCCAGGCTTTGGCATGCTTCCACGTATGTAACAGTCATTCTAGAATAACAGAACTGTGGAGATGGAGAAGAGACGGGATCGTGGGTGGTGGTGGGTGGGTGTGACCGCAAAGGGGTGGCACAACGGAGATCTTCGTGGTGCTGGAAGAGACCTGTGTCTTGGCGGAAGTGTGACTACACAACCCTACACATGTGAGGAGGTGGTGTACAACTGTGCACACGCATTGCACCGGTGTCAACTTCCTGGCTTAGATTTTGTACTGTAGTTACACAAGATGTAACTATGGGCACTTCCTGTACTATCTTTGCAACTTCTGAAGAATCCACAATTATTTCAAAATACACTTGGGACCAGACCCAGAGGAGGCTCCCAGGAATGTACTAGCTGGATGGATGGAGGGATGGATATTGGCTGTTTGTAGGACTTTCCCCACCATCAGTCATGGGGGCTGACTGTGGGAAAACTGTGGCTCCGTGGGGACGCCTGGACCAGCCGGGGCTCTCCAGAGAGAAGCAGCAGGAGGTGTGTTTATTATAAGAAACAGCTCTTGGGACTGTAGTGCTAGATATCCAAACTCTGCAGGGCAGACTGCAGGCTGGAAACCCGGATAAAGGTGCAGTTGGAGCCCTTGGTCCAAATTCCCCGGGGGCAGCGGCCGGCTAGAGATTCCAGCAAGAGCCGATGCTGAAGTTCAGGCACAAATTATCCTTCTGACCCTGAAGCCCTCGGCTCTGGCTTCCAGATCTCCACATGATCAGAGGGGACAACCCCGCTTAGCCGAGAACCCTCTTGTCTGGGATTGTGGCTGCAAATTACATTATAAAACTCCCGGCCAGAACCAGGCAGCCAGTGCCTCATGTCACGCAGCCGTGGATGCATGGAACCGACCACCGCAGTGTCCAGCCCCATAGAACACCGGCCTTTACCGCCGCGCCTCGTGGGGACAATTCCAGGATTTATCCCCCCGCGGCAGCAGGCTCGCTTCCTGGGCCGGGACACCCCGGACGGGCATCACGTGACAGGTAAATACTGGGCAGGATGTTCTTCTATGTGAAGATTTCCAGAAGGAGCGAGACGGGGCGTCCAAGTGGAAGCTGTTCAGGCCACGTGCAAACCCAGAATTGGGGGCCGCTGAGCTGGGCTGGGACCCCCACGTTGGCTGGAGACCCCCACCCTCCAAGAGAGGCCCCCCCTGCCTGCCCCGTCCTCGCTTCTGTGGACACGGAGCCCCCCACGCTCTTCGATGCTACGCTGTGTCTGCTGCCCCTCGGCCGGGTGGCCCGGGACCACCTGTGCACCGTCCGCCCGCCCAGCCACGAGGGCAGAGGGGGTGGGGTGGGCTCCGCTCTACCTGGGCCGCGTTGGCAGAGCCTGCAGTGCCCACCCCTCGCCCCCCAGATGCCAGTGAGCCCCCTGCAGGGCCCCAGCAGCCCCTCCCTCCACATCTGGGGTCCACAGCTTTCCAGGCTCTGGGTGCAAGGTGACTGTGGGCAGGAAGGGAAGGGATGGTTTGGGACACAGTTAGAGGGACATTTCCTCCTGGCCCTTCATGCTCTTAGCAACAACTCACTAGTGCGTATTTTAAACAGAGACTAGAAAGGGCCGTTGGGAATGGAGACCCTCTCCTTGCTCAGGGCAAGCAGCACGGAAGCCCCTCTCTCAGATGGGACCCCGGGCCCAGGTAGAGGCCCTCTCACCTGAGACCCGGGGGACCCTCTCTGGGTCTCGGAGGGTGGTTCTCCAGCAGGAGAGCTCTCCGGGCTGAGCAGGGCCCTCGTCCGCCGCCCCCACCCAGGGTCCCTCCACGGGGCCTCGGGAACCTGCCGTCCAGCTGAGCCGTTCCTGGGGGTCCCGGGGCTCTCCTCCCACCTGCCCAGCCCAGGCCAGGTGCCGCCCCACTGGGCACAGCTCCCCGGGTCTGTGTCAGACCCAAAGCCCGGGGGGAAGGCAGCCGGGCTCGGAGCCGGGGCGCGGTGGGCCGGCTGTGTCCTGGGTCGTGGTGGGCTCTCACGCCGATGTGACGACCGAACCTTCTTCCCGCCGTCACCCGCGGGCTCTGGGGACCACCGTCGTGTCCAGACCTGCCTTAGGTGGCCTCCAGGGCGCCTCCACCTGGGTGGTCCCGAGGGGGTTCCCACATGGCCCGAGCCCACCGGGCAGGTGCAGCTGAAGGGACGGCGCCGAGGGGTGCCCCAAGGTGAAGGGGGACGGGGAAGAGCAGGGCGACCCTGCCGGGCTCAGGCTCCCACGGGGCCAGGGGCAGCCCCACCCCAGCCCTCCAGGCGCCCACTCGGATCGGAGCACAGGGCCCTGCTGTCCCCTCGCTGCAGTGGACAGGTCCCCAAGCAGGGCCAGCGTCTCCCCACACCGGCGACAGAGCCTGAGGGTGGCCGTGTCTGCGGAGGGCAGAGGCCGTCCCTCCCCACTCTCCAGCCCCCCACCCCCCAGCACAGTGTCTCCCGGGCCTGGCGTCTGCAGGCAAATCCAGCAGCAACGTCTTCGTTCCGTGTCCTCCTTCAGTGGCCGGGAGGGCGGCGGATGCGGAGATGATCCAGGCTCCCGGTCCAGCCCCCTGGTCAGCGGAAGGGCCCCGGGGCAGACACTCCAGGCCCTGGGGACACATTTCCAGGGGAGGGGCTGTCGTGTCGGCCCCGCGCCCTCTGCCTGCCTGACGCCGCGTGCTGGGCCGGGTGGCCGAGGGCATGTATCCTGCACGCACCACCCTGGGATCCTGCCCCCGGACCCCACTCACCCCCAGGTCCCCGGAGCTCAGAGAGGACCCATGGCCTCCCCACCCGGCTCCGGGAGGTCCCAGGACACTTGCTAAGTGCACAGGGCGGGCAGTGGTGCACGGAGCTGGGCCCGACCACCCTCTTGGTCCAGGTGCGGCACCTTCCAGGCAGGGACCTGCGGGGCAGGACAGCTGTCACCGCTGCTGCCGGTTGCTCCTCAGGTGTCAGGAATGACTGCCTGGTCTGACCAACATGACGGTCAGTGACACTGAGAGCAGAGCCGAGAGCACGGCAAGCCCTGGGAAGCTGGGGCCGTTCCATCAGCCAGTGGGGAGCCCGGGCCGAGTCAGGGGGCCACAGAGGTGCAGGCCCCGGACGGGGCGGGGGAGCCTGAGGGCTGCCGTCAGGCCCCGGGGAAAGAGTCCTTCCTTCCAGAATGTCAGAGGGAGGGACAGTCTGGGGTGAGCCCCTCACTGGTAGCCCCGTATCCCAGAGCTGAGGAACATGTCGGGACGGACAGAGCCTAGTGTCCTACTTTGGGGACGGAAGTGGCTGAAGATGTTAGAGAAGTTTGCTGGGACTCAGAGAGCTGTGGGGGCTTCGGGGGGCACGTGGAGGGCCATTGGGGCCCCGTGGTGCAAGGGCCAGCTCACAGCCCAGGCAGTCTGGCCTCCCCAGGGGACAGGAGGCCGCCAGGTCCAGCCCGTCCCCCACCTCTGGGCCTCTTTCTGACCTCCCGGCAGGATGTTAGTGATTAGCCCTTGGACTCGGGACAGCTCGGATTCCAACCCACTTTTTCTCCTCTTTGCAGAGTGAGGATGGGGTGTGTGCAAGACCAAGAACTGAAGTTGTTCGGAAGCCTCATCCTGTATTTTGGGACCCCGAGGAGAACGACACGGACTTGTGGAAGGTGAGTCCACATCCTGGTTTGACATCTATAGAGGAAACGCAAGCTGGTGTTGCCTTCCTATTGGACACCACGCTGGGAAGCCACTGCTAAACTGGGGTGCAGGCACGGGGGGCCTGCCCTGGTCAGCCCTGCTGTCATGGCATCCCCTGGTCAGTGGCACCACAGACAGCGTGTGGGCAAGTGGTGCCTTGACCGTGGGCCCCGCTTCTGTCCTGGTTCTCCCTGCACCCCAGACCCCCTCATCGCTCGCCCTCTTGCCCTTCCAACAGGTTCCAGGGTCTGGAAACCTGACCCTCCAGATGCCACAGCTTGGGGTGGGATCTGGGGCCTGAGGTGACAAGCTGGTCCCTGCAGCTGGGACATGCCCAAGCTGACAATGGCCTGGGTGTGTCCCCAGCTGAGAGGACAGTGGCCTGGGGTGGTGCACGTGGGCAGTGGCCGTGTCGCGCTCCTTCACGGGCCTGGTCAGGTTGGGTCATGTTCTACTCTCGGGATAGGACCAGTGTTTCCAGCAGCGACAGGCCGTCCATATGGGCTCCTCCTTCAAGCTTTCGGGGCCCAGGGTGGGGAAGCTCGGGGAGCCCTCAGCCTCCTTTCATTTTGGTGGAGGTGAGATTTGCCTGCAGTGGAGTGCACCGCTCCCCAGCGTGCAGGCTGAGGCCTCTGACGAATGCAGACACCCGGCAATCCACGCCCAGCCTGACCCAGATCCTGCCCCTCATTCTAGAAGCTTCCCTCCTGCCACTCCCTCCTGTGCCTGCCCACATCAGCAGCCGCTTTACAATTTCTGGCATCAGAAAACATTGAGAACTTTCTGGAACTGCTAGGCAGAGGTGTCTCAGCCTTAGGAGCTCCAGGCCTGCACTAGGAGAAAACTGGCATCCAGGACCTGTGCCACATGGGGTTACCCAGAGTCGGGGTGCCTCTGTGTTGAGTCCCAGGGCTTTGTGCATCATTTGACTTTGTCTCCTTGGGCCTCGTGCCAGTCACGCATCCACCCACCCAAGAGGCCCGTGCGGGACGCACAGGGAGCCTTCCATCCGGAACAGGGCGCCAGGGGCAGGGCCTCCCATGAGGCGAGGGCTCCTGCCGAAGGTCATGGGTGGTCCCCATGGCGCTGGGTGGCACCGTCCTCACCCTGAACCCTCATGGGCAGCACTCCGGGGATCCGGGGCTGCCCCTCCTGGACACCGATTCAAAACGCCCAAACAGAATATTAGCAGATTCATCCATAGTGAGATGTTCGTATTTCAAATCTCTAGAGAAATGGGGTTGGGGCATTGAGTCTCAACTGGTGGAGAAGGAAGGCCTAATCCTCCCTCACACAGAAACCCGGGTCTCAGACGGGTAGATGGACCAAGATAAGACAAAACAAACAGCAAAGACCAAACCAAACCGATTCCACACTGTTACACAATTAGAGGACAATGCAGATGAATGTTTTATATTCCTGAAGGTGGAAAGGACTTTCTGGGAAGGACTCAGAGGCTGGACAAGAAACATCAATAGTTTGGACCACTTGAAAATAAGGAAGAGCAAAAAGAAAGTGGGGGGGGGGGGACTTCTAAGGCTCAAAATAACCACAAAAGGTAAAAGACTGTGACCGACTAGAGGAAGCAATTGGGAGTTGTGGTCACTAGGCCATGTCTACGCTGTATTTATCTCCATCTCTATCTGTCTCTAAACATCTTCCTCCCTATCCTCCTCCATCTCCTCTAATTTCTGTATCTCGTCTCATCTGTATCCAGGGTGGGCTGCAAACCTGGCCAAGCACCCCCTGCCTCTCCGCACACTCTGTAGCATGCCTTTGCCCCTCCTCCCCTCGGGAGGTGGGTCCAGCTCCCCCTCTTACACCGGGAGTGCCTCGTGACTTGCTTCAGCCAAGAAAAAGCAGCAGAAGTGACATCAGGCCCTGGGGGGCTCGCCTCCTCTGCAATTCCCCTGGGGGTCCTGCCAAGAGGCCACGAGAACCAGCCAGGAGCCCCTGGCGATGGAGGTGACAGCCCGATGGTGGCACCCATGTATCTGGTATCTGAGCAAAGACATGCAAGGGCCCGGCCAGCAGAAGGGCTGACCAGCCGAGCCCAGTGCAGCTCGCCACAGGATGGCATGTTAGTTATTTTCCAGGGCTGCTCCAGCAAATACCCTGAAACAGGTCGGGTTAAACAATGGGAACTTATTTGCTCATGATTTAATGCCAGGAAAAGTCCAAATCAAGGTGTCATCGAGGCGATGCTTTCTTCCCACAGGCGAGCGTCTCAGCTCCTAGCTTGCCAGGTGCAGGGCACATGGCGGCGTCTCCCGATCTCTCCCTCCTCTGCCAGGTTCTGCGGATTTTCAGCTTCTTGCTTCCTGTTCTTTCCATCCGGCATCAGAACTCAACTGGCCAATTTCTCCGCCACTTCGAAACAAGGATCCCCTTTCCTCTAATACCACATTCGTCGTTTCCTTCTAAGGCCTCATTGGAAGTACATTTAGTGTCCATATTTCTACCAATAGCAGCTTCAAAGCCACCTAGGCCTTTTCTTGATTCTAGCTCACAACTCCTCCAGCCCCTATCCAAGCCCCAGTTCCAAAGCCGTTTCCATGTGGGTGTTTGCCAGAGCAGCACCAACTGGTGCCAAAATCTGTATTAGTCAAAGTTTTCTAGGGAAACAAAACCAATAGGAGGTCTATACATATATTGTAAATATTATGAGATTTTTTTAAATAGGAATTGGCTCACTCGACTGTGGGGATGGGCAAGTCCAAATTCCACAGGGCAGGCCACAGGCTGGGAACTCCGATGAAGGTCTTCAATCAGCTCCCCAGGAGGAGCTGGCCAGCTGGAGGAGAGACAGAAACACTCCCTTCCAACTGCTGCGGTCATCACTTCTCCGTTAAGGCCTTCAGCTGATGGGATGAGATGCTCGCAGGGCTGACGGCCATCTCCTCAGCTGATTGTGGATGTCATCGGCCATGGACACAGTCAACTGACTGATGAGTTCAGTCCACAAAGTGTCCTCACAGGCACAATCAGGCCAGAGCTTGCTTGACCAAGCAACTGGACACCATCACCCGGCCAAGTGGACACATGAACCTCACCTGATGGTGAGCTAAGCAAACGATATTGCTCTAAGTCCCTAGGTGTTGGGTGGTTGTGCAACTCCCATTGATCTATTTATCTACGACAAACAATTGACGCCCATAATTTATAATTGGTCTGAGTTTCTGTTTGGGGTGATGCAAAAGTTTAGGTTATGGATGCTCGTAGTGGTAGCACAACATCGTGGATGTAATTAATGCCACAGAATTATATATTTGAATGTGGTTAAATTCAAGGAGCATATTTGGCTACATAAATATGTTACTACAATAAAACTAAAAAAAAAACATAAAACTGTGCAACACAAACAGTGAACCCTAATGTAAACCATAAACAATCGTTAATAGGATTATTATAAGAGCAGTGTTTCAACAATTGTAGCAAAGTTACCACACTAATGCAAAAATAGGGAAAATTGCGTATGTGAGGTAGGTATAAGGGAGCTCTGTATTTTCTGCATGATTTTTCTGTAAAACTACAACTTCTTTAATTAAAATTTTTTTAAACAAACAAAAAAGCAAAAATCAAATGCACAGTGTAGGCAGCTTTTCCTGAACTGATGACACAGTGTGTTATGAATGACAGGTTACAATTACTCTAATTCTGTACGCTTGATGTCCCTTAAAAAATATACATGTGAAAAAGGAGTTCCCAGAAGATGAAATACAAATATTTGAAAAGACACTTAAACTCAATAATAATTACATAAATGCAAAATGAACTGAGATATTTTAACCAACAGGTTTGCCAAGAATAAAAGACATGATAATACCTTAGTTTACCCACTGGAGGTCAGAAAATAAAATGGTGCAATTATTAAAGGCAAATTAGCACCTAAATTCAAACCTCAAATGTCTATGTCATTTGACCTAATGACTCCAGTTTAGGGATTTAACCCATATGACAGTGAACAAAAGATAGTCATTGATAGATTACGTGCAATGCTGCTAAAACCAGAAACAATCCAAAACAATAGAGAATTGGTTAAATAAGTTATGATAATCAACCATAAGATAGAATTCTATGTCACCACTAAAAAGGATGAGGGTCCCCTGCGTGTTGGTGACAAATCATTAGTGGCATTTTTAAGCTGCTTGGTTCCTCTTTAACCAAATAAACCAGGAAGGTCAGACCAGATAGAGCCTGCTGCTTTCTCATTAGCACCCCGAATTGCCTGGTTCTTGATAAATAGACCCTGCGTTTGTATATATGAGCCCTAAAAATAGAAACCTCAACTTCCAAAAGCTCCCAGGATGGCTGCAATTTGGTGATGGCAGTAAAAACAAAACAAAAAAACTACCACTTCAAATTGAGTTGTGCATGCCAGAGAGAGAGAGAGAATGGAAAGTTTTGTCCTTACCTGGGATTAAACCATTCTGAGAGCTGAAGTTCTCTTGCTTGATGGTTCCTAGGTACAAAGGAAAGGCAGATTATTGCAAGTAACCCATCTCTGGTGGTCAAGCTCGTGTGTCTGCCTGGCTGGGTGCTGGTGTCCAATTGTCTGGCCAAGCAAGCACTGGCCTGATCGTACTGTGAGGGTATTTCACAGATGGACTTGCATTTATAGGTGATTGATTTTATTCACGACTGATTGCACCTGCAATCAACACAGGAGATTGCCCTTAGCAAGGAAGGGAGGTCTCATCCAATCATGTGAGGGTCGTAAAGCCAGAACCGATGATTTCAGCCGTCAGAAAGAATTTCCACCTCCACTCCAGCCAGCCAGCCCTCCTGGGGAATCCAACTTCACCTCCATCAGAGCCTCCAACCTGTGGCTGCCCTATAGAATCAGGACTCGCGGACTTGCCAATCCCCGTGGTCATGCTGGCCAATCCCTATAATAAAACTCCTAATAGTTATATATATTTACATACACAGTGATACCCTGGCGGTTCTGTTTCTCTGGAGAACGTAACACACCACTCATTCAACACAGATTTATCCAGGCCCCGTGATGTGACAGGCTCTGTTGGGTGCTGGTTCTATAATTATGAATATTTAGATCTTGTCTTCCCTTCAGGAAGCTGAAAGCGGAGGAGACAACATCAAATGGACAGCTCCAGCCCCTAGTGGTGGGTGCAGCAGGAAATGCCGGGGCTCCAGGGCAGCTTGGAAGTGGGGCCTTCAGCCGGAGCTGGGGTCAGGGAAAGCCACCCGGGGGAGAAACGCCTCGGCTGGTCCAGGGCGAGCGTGGAGTGACGGGGTCATGACCAAAGGCCTGGGGGCAAGAAGGAGCGTGGCTCTTGGAGGAGGATTTAAAAAAATAAACAGAGCAGATAGGAGAACGTAAATTCAAACAAAATGCAAATTTAATTAATTCATTTGTCAAACACGTCTGTTCCACGTTGTTGAAAAGGGGGCAAGTAGGAGTCTAGATGTTTGTTCTTCGTTTCTCATTTAAATGCAGGATTCATCTAGAGTTTTATTGTGCTTTAAGTTAACTATTCAATTGGCAAGCCTATTAGACGACTTTCCTTTCACAGTCATAGGATATTTTGTAAGTAAGAAAAATAGGAATACATTCCTTTTGAATGCTTTTAGAGGTATCATTAGCCATAGACACTTTGTTGTGAGGTTCCCCAAGACTAGATTCTGTCAAAATCCAAATTGCCCAATCTAAACCCTGCTAAAAACAAAGGTACAAATGGGGAACTTACTAAAAAGCTGTCATACATTTTGAGTCTTGGTCTTACTAGTTTCTGGGCTCCCAGGGAATGATCAATGAGTAGAAAACACCGTTGGCTGAAGTGCGTTATCCTCCTCTAAAGAAAAACACCATCCTCTACAGAGATACCTAAACCACAGCAAAAGTCAGACCCTGTGCGGTGTAAGCAGGCGATGCTGTTGAGCCAGGACAATTAGGAGATGCGCTCACACACGCACGCGCGTGCACACACACACCCATCTCCACCAATCTATGCACAATGCATAGACTATTTCAGAGCTGATACCCCAGAAGTGGAACAGTGGCTCCCTCCAGGGAACTCAGCCTTGGTTTCCTGTACCTCCTGTCTGGCCAGGGCTGCTCTCCACGCAGCGTGCAGATCACGCAGACGGCAAAGATTCAGGCGGAGGGGCCTCTTCCCACGTGGTTGGCAAAACGCAGGATGCCCCGTTAAACTTGATTTTCAGAGAAGCAAGGAATCGTTTTGTAGTACATGTCCCAAATATAGCAAGGGGCATATCTGTGCTAAAAACGACTCATTGCTTATCCAAACTTAGCTAGGCGTCCTGTAGGCGTATTCGTTAAATTTGTTAGCCCTGCTAGTAAATTATTCTTTACTCTCTAGATAAATGGGAAAAAATCATTCTAGTTTTGAATTTGAGCAAAGACCTACCACAACTTGATAATAAAAATTCTAGAATTCATACCCGTTTATTTACTCATTTTTAACCAAGTAATTACCGAGCGCCTACTATCTGCCAGGCGTAATGTTAAGTTCCAGGTAGATGACAAAGCCCGTGCCTTCAGTTAGCACGTGGTCCACGGGTCCTTCCTGCTGCAGAGCACTTTAATGCTGGTGCAAAAGGCCCACTAAGCGCCACAAAACCTAGCGCGTGACTCTGCAGCCGTGGGGTAAATTCTTTCTTCCTGTTTGTATAATGTGTTTACTTTTCTTCATTTCCACTTCTTTTTAAACAAACTTTATTTTAGAACAGTTTCAGATTGACATATAAAATTGTACACATTTCCCCTATTATTAACATCTTACATTGCTACATTTGTTACAATTAATGAAATATTGATACATTAGTATTAACTGAAGTTCATACTTTGTTCATGTCTCCTTTATCAGTTCATCTGTTGATGGACACTTGGGTTGCTTCTGCTTTTTGGCTGTTGTGAACGATGCCACAATGAACCTTGGTGTACAGGTAACTGTCTGAGTCCCTGCTTTCAATTAGTTGGGGTACACAGCTAGGAGTGGGATTGCCGGGTCAGGTGGCAAGTCTATGTTTAACTTTTGAAGAACCAGGAAATTGCTTTCCACAGTGGTTGCACCATTTTCCATTCCCACCAACAATGCACAAGGGTTCCAGTGTCTCCACATTCTCACCAATGCTTGTTCTTTTCAGTATCTTATAAGGTAGTATATCTCACCGTAGTCTTAATGTACATTTCTTTAATGGCTAATGATGTTGAGCATTTTTTTTCATGTGCTTCTTGGTCATTTGAATATCTTCTTTGGATAAATGTCTATTAAAATCATTGGCCCATTTTTAATTGGGTTGTTTTGGTGTTTTTTAATGTGAGTTGAAGGAGTTCTTTATATATTCTGGATATTAAAACCTTGTCAGATATATACTTGCCAAATATTTTCTCCCATTCTGTGCGTTGCCTTTTCACTCTCTTGGTATTGTCTTTTGATGCAGAAAAGTTTCTAATTTTGATGAAATCCATTATACTTTAATATTTTTTTAATATTTTTATATATTTTCATATGTTTTTCTTTTGTTTCTTGTGCTTTTGGAGTAAAATCTAAAAATCCATTGCCTAGTACAGGTCCTGAAGATATTTTGCTATGTTTTCTTGTAAGAGTTTTATAGCATTAGCTTTTATAGTTAGATCACTGATCCATTTTGAATTATATTCTGTATATGTTGAGAATTATATTTTGTATATTCATTCTTTTGCATGTGTATTTCCAGTTGTCCCAGCACCATTTTTTGAAAAGACTATTATTTCCCCATTGGACGGACTTGGCACCCTTGTTGAAAATTAACTGGCCATAGAAGTGTGGACTACCTCTGGACTTGGAGTTTTATTCCACTGGTCTCTATCCTTATCCCCATGCCATGTTGTTTTAATTACTGTGATGTACTAAATGTTGATGTCAGTAGGTGTGGGTCCTTCAAATTCATTCTTCTTCAAGATCCTTTTGGCTATTTGGGGCACTTTATCAATTTGTGGATTAGCTTTCACATTGAATTTGTAGACTGCTTTAGGCAGCATTGACGTCTTAGCAATTTTGCATCTTCCAATCCAAGAGCACTAATTTTCTTTAATCGCTTTCAGCATTATTTTGTAGTTTTTAGTGTACAAATCTTTCAACTCTTTGGTTAAATTTATTCCTAGGTATTTTATTATTTCAGATACTTTTGTAATTGGATTGTTTCCCTGATTTCCTTTTCATATTGTTCATTTCTGGTATATAGAAACCCAACTAATGTCTATGTGTTTAACCCAATTCGTTTATTAGTTCTTTGGGTTTTTGTATAATTAGATTCATGTCATCTATGAATAGGGATAATTTGACTTTGTCCAAATCTGATGCATTTTATTTTCTTTCTCATGCTTAACTGCTCTGGTTAGAACTTCCAGGTTGAAGTTGAATAACAGTGATGACTGTTGATAAGCTTGATGGCATCCCACAGCTCCCTCAGGCTCTGCTCATTTTTCTTCATTATTTTTCCTTCTGCTCCTCATAATGAATACTTTCAATTCTCTTGTCTTCGAGTTCACTGATCCTTTCTTCTGTCCATTTGTGCCAGTTTGGATGTATGTCCCCCAAAATGCCATGCTCTTTAATGCAATCTTGTGGGGCAGACGTATTAGTGTTGATTAGGTTGGGATCCTGTGATCGAGTGTTTCCATGGAGATGTGACCCACCCAGCTGTGGGTGATGACTCTGATTGGATAATTTCCATGGAGGTGTGGCCGCACCCATTCAGCATGGGCCTTGATTAGTTTGTCAGAGCACCATATAAGCTCAGACAGAAGGAGCTCGCTGCTGCAGCTTAGGAACACATTTTGGAGATGGCCATTGAAAGTAGACTTTTGCTACTCCAGAGTTTGCCTGGGAGAAACTAGGAGAGCACCCCCAGATGCCTAGAGAGAAATGTCCTGGGAGAATACCATTTTGAAACACAACCTGGGAGCAATGGAAGAAGACGCCAGCCAAGTGCCTTCCCAGATAACAGAGGTCTTCCGGATGCCAATGGCCTAATGCCGGTGAAGGTACCCTGTTGTTGATGCCTTAACTTGGACACTTTATGGCCTTAAGACTGGTGTTTTGCCAATGTCAGCTTTAGCAAACTGGAACCATTCAAAACTGCTGTTGAAATCTGTCTGGTGAGCTTTTTCATTTCGATTTTTGTCATTTGCAGCTCCAAAAATTTCAATATTGTTGGGGTTTTTTAATAATTTCCATCTATTTTGTTCAGACAATATTTTCCTAATTGCCCTTAGTCGTTTGTATACAGATCTTGATTATACAAAAAGTTCTTTGTATATGGATTCCTTTAGTTCATTAAACATACTAAAGTCAGGTGGTTAAAGTCTTTGACTAATAGTTCCAATACATGCACTTCCTCAGTGACGGTTTCTGACAGCCTTTTTTCCCATGAATGGGCCATGCCGTCCTATTTCTTCATCTGGTTTGTAATTTTTTGTTGATAACTTTGCATTCTGAATATTATCTTGTTATAACTCTGGGAAGCTAGTTCTCTCACTTCTCTGGGATTGCCAGGATTTTTGTCATCATTGTTGAAGGCTGGAGCTGTCAATTTGTGATTTTTTCAAACTATTTTTGCTCACACATGGGGAATGGAAAGAGAAAAGAGGGAGGAAATGGGGTGCTCCCTCCTCATGGCTCCTCTGACGCTTCTGCCTGAGGGGCTCGGGACAGTGGCCGCCCTGAGAGTGCCCCAGCGACCCGAAGCAGGTGGGCAGAGCAGTGACCAGTGAGCAGAGCCCACGCCCCAGGAGCCCGAGCTGCAGCCCCCACTGCTGCCGGCCACGTGGATGGGGGTTGGGGGGTAGCGGCTGCGCGGAGGGTGAAATTCACTGATATTCACCACGGTTTACCAGCCGCCTCGCCCAGCTCGTCCCTGGCTGCTGCAAAAGGACCATGAAATTCCAGAGCTCCGAGATAGCTGATGCTGGCAGTTCCTGTGGGTTCAGGAGCTGTTTGGTGGGGAAACTGATTCCTGGGGTTTCCTTCACCACCATCTTCCAGCAATTATACGCAGGTTTTTGGTAGACATAAGATTTCAAATCTTATGTTGGGTAAATACCTGGGGGTCCAAGTGCCGTATCATACAAGACTGTTTAAGTTTGTAAGAAACTTCCCAGCTGCCTTCCAAAGTTGCTGTACATTTACGTTCTCACCAGCAATGAGAACAACCAGTAAAGTTGTTCCCTTTACATTGTATTGTCATCAACAGTTGGCATTGTCAGATTTTAGCCATCTTAATAGGTGTGTAGAGGTATTTTATTGTTTTAATTTGCAATCACCTAATAACAAATCACGTTGGTCATCTTTTTGTATGCTTACTTGCTGTCTGTATATCTTCTTTGGTTAGTTGTCCAGGTCTTTTGCCCATTTTTTAATTGGGTTATTTGATTTTTTGTCATTGATTTTAAGATTTCTTTGCAAATTTTGGATACAAGTCCTTTATCAGATGTATCTTTTGCAAAGGGTTAATTTTTAAAGGAATTACCTCTCACACTAGTCCTGCTTTTTAAATAGCATTTGGAAACATTGCATCACTTAGATGTCCGTGAGGAGTGGGCAGGGAGGAGGTAAGAATTTGAATTTTTCTATATGAAAGAATTTTAGCAGGTTAACAAATTTGCCCCCAGTACACCTAGGTTTCTAAAGCAGGTTTTCAGCCTTGTTTATGAGAGACACAAAGATGGAACTTTGAGATAGTTGAGTTTATCCCAAAGAACCACCCAGTGCTCTCCATCCCTTACCTTGCTTTGTTTTCCCTTTATGAGATATATTATATAAAATATAATATCCCTGACACTATATTTTATATTTGTTTATCATATCTCTTCTCCACCTAGCATGTGAGCTCCGTAAGGGTGGGGGTTTTGTTGGGGTCCCTGCTGTTTCCCAGCCCTAGAAAAGGGCCTGGCATCAAGAATGAGCTCAAAAACACTTGTCGAATATTTTTAAATGAAAGGACTAAAGTATTTATACTTTGCTGTGTCCCCCGAATAGAAAATGACTTCTGGCGAATGTAGAAATCATTATTAAAATCTCTGCACTAAACTCATCTCTTCCAAACATTAACGGTGATGGTTTATCAATATTTTATATTTACCTGAAATAACGCCCAAGCAACATCAGTGATAAAACAAATGAAATCAAAAACAGCTTTTTTCTTTTAGAATTCATTCTCTCCTGGGGGAAAAAGGAAAAGTAGAGTTTTAAAAGTAAAATACAACATCCTTGTCATTTTCTGACAATGGATATTTGGGACCGATCTAAGAGCCTGCTTCTAGAACGTTCAGCCTTCGGACCAGTGCAGCCCGGAGTCAGGGGGAGCTCTGGTCTGTGTGAAGGGCCCTAAGAACCTCCTTGGAGAATGTCAGGTCCCTTTGGGATGAGGCGCACAGGGTCTGCTGGGGGGTCACGTTCCAGTCCCAGCCCCGGACCCGTTTGTAAAGTAGACCTTGTTAAGGTGCCCAAACAGAATGAGAGTGGCCTTCACTCAGTACAACCCAAGTTCCTACAAGCAAAGGAAACTGGACACCCAGGGGAGTGAATCTCCCTGGCAACGTGGAATATGACTCCCGGGGAGGAATGTAGACCCGGCATCGTGGGATGGAGAACATCTTCTTGACCAAAAGGGGGATGCAAAAGGAAATGAAACAAGCTTCAGTGGCAGAGAGATTCCAAAAGGAGCCGAGAGGTCACTCTGGTGGGCACTCTTACGCACACTTTAGACAACCCTTTTTAGGTTCTAATGAATTGGGGTAGCTGGTGGTGGATACCTGAAACTATCAAACTACAACCCAGAACCCATGAATCTCGAAGACAATTGTACAATAATGTAGCTTATGAGGGGTGACAATGGGATTGGGAAAGCCATAAGGACCACACTCCCCTTTGTCTGGTTTATGGATGGATGAGTAGAAAAATGGGGGAAGAAAAAAAAAAAGGCACCCAGTGTTCTTTTTTACTTTAATTGCTCTTTTTCGCTTTAATTTTTATTCTTATTATTTGTGTGTGTGTGTGTGGTAATGAAAATGTCAAAAATTAATTTTGGTGATGAATGCACAACTATATAATGGTCCTGTAAACAATTGAATGTACGCTTTGTTTTGTGTGACTGCGTGGTATGTGAATATATCTCAATAAAATGAATAAAAAAAAAAAAATAAATTGGACACAGATGGAGAAGCCACAGGGAGCAGCCAGGGCTGGAAGTCAATGGAGCATGGAGGAGAAAAGAGAAGACACAGCCATGTGCTTTGCCATGTGACAGAAAAGCCAAACGTGGTAGCTTGAAGCTGTTATACGTACCCCAGAAAAGGCCATGATCTTTTAATCCATTCCTGTGGGTGCAGACCCGTTGTGGGTGGGACTTTTGATTAGGTTGTTCCAATTGAGATGTGACCAGCCCATTCAAGATGGGTCTTAATCCTCTTACTGGAGCCCTTTATGAGAGGATGAAAGCCATGCAGAAGCTAGAGGTGAAATTAAGAGAGGCTGAGAGATGAGGACACACCCACAGAAGTTGAGACAGGGAGCCAGAAGCTGGAAACAATGAAACCCGGAGGAAGACAGGCAGACGCCACCATGTGCCTTACTATCTGACAGTTGCCCAAGCTTGCTGGTAACCAGTCTTCAGAGAAGGTATCGTCCTGTTGATGACTTAACTTGGACATTTTCACAGCCTTAGAATTATAAACTTGTAAGCTAATAAATCCCCAGTGTAAAACCCAATCCACTTCTGATATATTGCATTTCGTCGGCTTTAGCAAAAAAACCACCAAAGAACCCCAAAGATTTCCAGCCAGAAGATGTCAAGCAGGGAGGAGGCAAACCTGCCAGCCTCTGAAACCAGGAGCCAACAGATGACTGTGGTTAAGGCACCCCATTGCAGGGTATTAGTTTTAGCAGCCAGGAAACTAGGACAGGGTCTCTGACACTTCTTTATATTCCTTTATCAAAGCCCACCTTGGCTACGTATAAGTAATTCCATAAAACTCTTCTCTGTATGGCTGTGAAAATAAAATGAGGTGCTTCTGAGGAAGTCTTCGTGAACTGGAATGTATTCTGCCCCAAATGTGAGTTTTTACTCTTTTTCCCTCACAGAGACAGGAAGACAAATCATTTATTCCAAGTCTGCAGTAGCAGAAGCCCGTGGACAGTGACTGAAGTCTACCGGAGGGCACTGAGCTCCAGGATGGGATGTTTGGCTCCAGCCAAAGTGCTGAGCTTGTGTTGGTTTCCCGATTATAAGCTGGGATGGGGTGAGCAGCGACCCCATAAAGACATGTCAGGGCCTGACCCCGTGCCATGTATGTGACCCTATTTGGAGATGGGATCTTTGAATTTGGGGTTAGTTAAGATGAAGCCCAAGTGGATCAGGTGAGCCTGAGTTCAGTACAACTCCTGTCCCAAGAAGAAGAAGGAAATTTGGGCCCAGGGAGACAGAGAGACCAAAGAAAGACGGCCACGTGCTGACCACCAGCAAATCCCAGGAGCTGGAAGGGGCCAGGAAAAGCCCTCCCCAGAGCCCTCCGAGGAAGCCCGGCCCGGCCCACACCTTGACATTGGGCTTTCAGCCTCCAGAACCGCCAGGCTTTAAGCCAGCACGTTTGTGGTGACCGTTACAGCGGCCCCTGGGGAGCCGAGTCACAGCCTGCACCGTCTTTCTCCAGGGCTCATGCCCTTGTTAGGTGTTGCAGGAAAATGGAGGCCTGTGATATTTAATTCTGAACTTATTTAATGAGAAAGAAGCCCTCCACTGCACATGTCCCTTGAGTTCCATATGTGTCCAAAACCACACTGGGGTTTCAAAGACTTCATACTGGAAGAAAAGAACCAAAATATCTCTAACAATTTTGTAGCGATTACATGTTGAAATTGTCGTTTCTGGATATGTTGGGTTAAGTAAAATAAATTATTAAAAGCAACCCACCTGTTTTTCCCCTTTTGTAACGTGGCTGCTGGAAACCTGTCACGCAGCTGTGGCTGGCGGGAGAATCCCAGTGGACAGGCCTCCTTTAGGTAACCCCGTGCCGGGTGCTGTGGGGCCCCAGCTACGGGAAATGACCTCCCTTTAAATCGAATGGGGCGAGGCAGGGTGCATCTGGCCAGACTGCCTGACCGCGCGGCCTCGAGGGCCTTGCCCCAGGGGTGACCCTATTTGGAGATGTCCATCGCTGCCCATTCTGGGGCCAACCTCAGAGCTCGGCCCTACCTCTGAGTCCACCATGAGCATCAGACTGCGGTGGGGTCCCTCCCGGGGAGCCCCTTTACCTGGGGTTAGGTGCTGAGATGTCCTGGAGGAGGTGCCTTCCCAGCACTGTATCTCGGGGTCCTTGCAGAATCCCGAGCTGACCCTTGGCCTCTGTGGGGACTCCATCTTCCGCCCGTGGTGACATCACGGACTCCCAATGACGCGAGCTCGGAAGGGGTCATAATGCACCTGCCGCGGGGTCTCTCACTGCCACCCGACAACGGGCTTTGTCCCTTTGAAAAATTAAGGGGGCTACTAAAACGTCCTTTAGCTTTCAGTTTTCTTTGTTGAAACTCCCTACTTTTTTCACGACTGACTCCTACTTACAGAGAGGTGCTTTCATGGATGTGAGTGTGTGCGCAGCTTACTTATTCCACAGAGAAAAAGCACAACCTCCTTTTCCTTCTTCATCCTCTCTTGGGCACTGCCCAATCCCCCCAGGGAAGGCGAATCCCTTCTCACGCTTTCTCAGAATGTTTTTTAAGTACTTGTGTGTCTGACTATAGGAATAACACATGCTTTCACGGTTTGACAGATGTATAAAAGCACAAAGAAGAAAATAATAATCATATACAATCCCCCTGCCTTGGTTTTCCGGCTGCCATGACAAACGCCACGCAATGGGCTGGCCTAACCACGGGGATTTATTGGCTCGGTTTCAGAGGCTGGAAGGCGGCTTTCTGCTGGGGTCGGCAGCCTTCCAGCTTCTCAGCAGTGCCTGGGTTCCAGGGCTTTCCCAGCTCATGGCCCTGTCCTCTCCTCTCTCTTCCATGTTTCCTCCAACTTTCAGCTCCAGGCTCTTCCCCGTGGCTTCTCTCTTCACGCCTCCAGCAGTAGGATTAAGGTTCACCCCCAAGCAGTTGGGACACCCCTTAACTGAAAATACCGTCCTCAAAAGGTCCCGTTTGCCACGGGCTCTCACCTACAGGAACGGGACGAAGATGAAGAGCAAGTTTTTATCTGGGGCGCACAAGTCAACCTACCATGCCCCCCTCTTGAATTAACCACCTTAAGCTGTGCACACACCTTGTTTTAATTTGCCCCTCCCTTTTACAAATAATTTTTTCTTATGGAAAAAGTAACGTATATACTTGGTAAAAAAAAATCTAATGGTGACAAGAGTTGTATAATGTCCACCAGCACCACACTTCTTTCCCCCCCCAGGAGCAGGCACCCCAACTGCCCTTGGGTTTTATCCAAGAACCATTCAGTGTGAATAGAGACATAGGTATTTTTTTAATTAAATTCAGTTTTATTGAGATACATTCACATACCATACAGTCGCCCATGGTATACAATCAACTGTTCACAGTACCATCATATAGTTGTGCATTCATCACCCCAATCCACCCTTGAAAACTTTCCCAACACCAGAAAGAACCAGAATAAGATATAAAAGTAAAAAAGAACACCCAAATCATCCCCCCCATCCCACCCTCTTTTTCATTTAGTTTTTGTCCCCATTTTTCTACTCATCCGTCCATACACTGGATAAAGGAAGTGCGATCTACAGGGTTTTCACAATCACACTGTCACCCCTTGTAAGCTACATTGCTATACAGTCATCTTCAAGAGTCAAGGCCACTGGGTTGGAGTTTGACAGAGACAGGTATTTCATCTGTACCTCCTCTGTCCAAACATATGGCCATGTCACACCCTCCAGTAATATTTTCATGTAGTTTTCATAGCCTCTCTGGACTCTGGCTCCACAATAAATCTGGTCATACCGATGGCTGTCAGATGCCATCTGGAGGCAATGACCAACCACAAATGCAGTTCACAGAATTCAAATTTATCAAATTTATCAAAGCTGTCACTATTTTTGATGAAGCTCTCCAGTTTTTCCGTGGCATATTCCACCACTGTGTCTCTTCTCTGGGGACTGTCTGGTCTCCATTTTCTGTCAGGCTCTTTGTCTCTCTGCACTTTAAAAGCTCAGCTTTGTTGTGGCAGAGGCAGGTGGCCAGTTGCTGCAAGTTCTTTTGGAATAAATTGGGACTGAACTTCATTCAAATGTGGTGGAATATGCCAAGGAAAAACAGGCTGGTAATTGCCTCCAGAGAGCATCTGACAGCCACGAAAACTACATGAAAATATTACTAGAAGCTGGAGGCACTCTAGTCATGCCTATAGCGGATCAGTTAGCACAAATTATGTGAACTGGACAAAACACATGGGAAAGTAAAAATACCCTTGCTGTTTCCTTGCTCCACTTCTCCAACCAAGTGAGAATAATAAAGGCAGAACAGATGCAGTGGGACCCCCCACGGGCTGTCAGAATCTGCAGGACTTGGTGCGTATTAGGTTTGACGCACAATTAGAAATCTCACAAATGATGAAACTCAGGCCAAGGGGAATCTTCAAGGGGCTCCACCAAAAAGGAAATGGAAGAGAGTTGAACACACATTTATGTGTTTGTGGGTAATCAGCGTATTCCTCAACTTCTAGACACCGAGGAGGAGGAAAAAATGGAAGAAAATAACAAAGACGAAGTTCACCGTGAAGCCAGGAAGCCAGAGCAGCCGCCTCAAAGTTTACTGAGGGAAAAAATAATGGAGCTGCCCCTCCCTGGATCTTTAAAATCTTACTTGATGTGTTTTAGAGAAAAATAACTTAGGTCAAGAAGAAAGAATGCCTACTGATGATTCCCTCAGTCTTGAAAATGTAGCTTTTGTTAGGAGTTAAAAGAGAAAATTATTTCTTTCAGAGAGAATTATAGTGGAAAAAGTATAACACGTTTCTGTCTTAGTAACAAAAATTATGTATTCAGTGATTAAAAAGAATCCCTTTTATAAAATATATTTTTCTTTAAATCTTGGAGAAATGCTGTTTTAACTCAGTGATTTCAAAGTGTAATGCAGCAAAGATCAAGAATTCATACACTGTAAATCTTTTTCTAATTCCTAATAGATTTGTAGCGGTGAGGGTAAAATTTAATTATATATAAGGTTAAATAATGGTTAAGCACATATAATCTGATTTGAATTGCAGTTGTTTGAATTTCTGCTAGGAAAACTTTCTTATGTAATAAAGAAATCAAATGCTTTGTAAACCTATTTACCTTACTTTTGTTGTAATCACATTGCTGAGTTGCTGTAGATGTATTCCGGGCAATATATGAGCGTGGTAACAATACAGATATTGAACAATTTGGCTTTATAGAAAAAAAATGTTTCATGGAATTCAACAGCCCTGCTACTTTTGCTTTAGGGTCCATTGCCAAAATATATGAGGAAAATAAGTGCTTCTCTCATAGAGATCTTAAGAGCACATTGAATGAATGTTAAAATAAAAGTCAATGCTTAATACAACTCTTAATTTCCATGGATCATTTACATTTTCAGTATTTATAAATAATGAAGTTATCTTACTCTCCAGAGTTTTAAAAGATAGTATATTTAGGATTGTTTTTGCTATAGTCCACCCTATAAAGTATTTAGTTTTTAAAAGCCCATCGTTCTACGTTCCTCTTTTAATAGCCCAGACCGTGAACGAATAAGCCGAGTGACGGCACCTCTCGGACAGCTCTTACAGCAGGGCCAGGGCAGATTTGCTCAGCAGACGCACCTTAGCAAGTGGAGCTGCTTTTCATCTGAATATTCGTCTTTGCCAAGGTAGGGCTATTGGCTGACATTTGCTTTGGAATTCATCTTCTTAATATAAGAAATATTCGTAGAAATTTTATGTAGATGCCTGTCTGTTGAGAAGCCTGGTGTAATCTCTGGGACGTAGGTTGTGCTCGTTTGACTTCTTCCCATCTTTTCCTTAGTTTCTTTAGGTAAACTTATAATGGTTTTTATATTTTTTTGCATAATTTCACATGCATAAACTATCCATTGTTTGAATTTTAGTTGTAGTGTATCAGTAATAAAACAGGTTGTAAATGCTGTTATCGGTTTATTTGGTTTATTTTCCTGATAGGCTCTGAAAACAGTCATTTCTTGTCAAGAAAGTGTACATTGTAACAAATTTACTACTTAATATTACATGGATTGCATGTTTTTTAAAAGAAAAATTTGAGAGTATCACTTATTACACCAGCATCACTATTATGAGAGTAAATCAGATTTGCTCAAGGAAATCCAGTCAATCGGTAGTGAAAGGATTATTATCACTCTACAAAGATTGAAATATTGGTCATACATAGATGGTTTCAAAAATCTCAGCTCTGGTAATTCCACACATCTGAGAACAAGTATTAGAAGTATTCCAAGCATTACCTGTCCCAAGAAAATGAGCATATTTTAGTCATGTGAAAGGCAATTTCATGGAAGATATTTGTTTTGTAGGAATGGCTGGGGTTGGAAAGGGAGCTCTCCACAGCTTTTTTAGGTAATTACTAAGGGGTTAAGAGTGGTTAAGAAATGTCCCATCTCATTTCTATCGAGAAAAAGAGAATGTAACCTACTTTGTTTCATCCAGTTGTCAGATGTTAGAAATGTTCATTTTGTTTTGATTTAACTGTGTGTTTAAAAATTTAATCCTGAATTCCTGGTGCCCACATATTTTTGTCTAGAAAACCAGGAGACAGTGTCCTCTTATGGCTCACCCCCCACTCCCACCGTTTTGTGCAGCTGCTGTCCAGATGTGTAAAGATGTACATGCTTCAGTGAGGATTTTACTATTTAGGAGAGAGCTTTTCTTAAGGATATATTTGAAGATTGACTTTTTTATATTGTCTTTTGTTCTTCTGACTTTGGCAAAATGTACAGTAGATATTCATGATCATTGCATATTTTTGTCATGACAATGTATCTTTTATGTTTTTAAATGCATTCATTTTACAGTTGTGACTTTATTATGTGTGAGAATGAGATTAAGTTTAGCTTTCACACAGGACAGGTGTGCCTAGCAGGGTGGGGCAGTTAAGGAATTGGTAGAAGGTTAAAAAGACAAACTGTAATCCACAGTCAGTCCCCCTGCTTATCCGCCCACTGTCCACAGTCAGTCCCCCTGCTTATCCACCCACTATCTACTATCCTTGCAGGGTGGAGCCTCGGAGTAGAGGTTCTCAAAATAGCCTCATAACTTGTTACCAAACTAGCCCCCACTGGCTCTAAAGAGGCCTGGGCATAACCATTATAGTCAGGGGTGGGGATTTGTTCCAAGGGTTCCTAATGTTGCAAATTTGGGCAGGAAACATATTTCAAATGTTTCCAATTTGCGCAGGCTGCATGTTTCAAATTTGCTGGGCTAGTTAGGCTTGTCGAATAGAATGTAACCTCTGGAGTATCAGCCAATGGAGAAACAGGGGAGGGACTTGCGGTTAGGTTTAGGGGATAAATGCTGCTGAATCTATTGTTCTGCTCGCCAACCCCCACATTTTGGTTGGGTGCCCGTTCTTGCAAGACCGTGAATAAATTCTTTTCTTCTCCACAATCCGGTGAGCGTTTATTCCTTTTTAGGAATAGTGCTTGTTTCTCACATTATGTGTGGGAAACTGAGTCTTCCATGTTGCCTGAGGCATATCTAGGGTGGTGAGTTGGAATGCTGAGCTGCAGGCCTGCATAGAATGCCATGCAGGCCCGCCCTGTAAAGTGGTGTGTCTTGTGACTACCATTATCTTAAACCTAGATTGGATACACCTGATGGGCTCTCCCCCACCTGAGCACCTTTAGCATATACACCTGATCTTCTGAAATAAATAGCTGGAGCAAGGCTGCATTGTCGTCCACTTAGCACGAGATGCAAGTGGGCCCCCTGCTCCCTTAATTCTTAGCTTTGTGTCCGTGTCTCATTCCTGCGTCACCCTGTCAGCAATAATTATGAACTTTAAATAAAGAGGTAGAAGTGAAAAAATGGGGGGAAAAAAAGAAAAAAAAAAAAAAAAAAAAAAACAGAAAACAGGTTCCCTCCAGCATCAAGAGAAGCCAGATGGCAGAGAACGAGATTTTCAACTGTTAAGAGAAAACAGTTGTCAGCCTAGAATTCTGTAACCCAAAACTATCTTCCAGGAGCAAGAGTAAAATAAAGTCGTATTTAAATAGACAAATCTTCACTGAGGTTTAAGAAGAAATGACATGGAAAGGAATTCTTGTGTGCACAAATAAACATAAAAAACTTTTTTAAAAAACCGCAACAGACGCCTACGAATCATCTTGTAGCGGAGAAATTAAATTAAATAAAAGTCGTAGAGGAAACGCACAATTTTCCAGGAAAATAGAAGTTACCGAAATAGGCTCAGGGATAAGTCGAGAACCCAAACAGCCTCCCAACCAGGGGACGAAGGGACTGCGGTGGGACAGGGACTCCCCTGGCACCACCGCTGGGAGGCAGATGAGCTGGGCCACGGAGCTCCTCCCCGGAGCACTCACCTCCCAGGCGAGCAGGGGCGCAGGGCTGCATGTCACCCCCGCACTCGCTCCTCAGTGGCCCGGGTGTAAAGGTGACACAGGTAGCGCCACCCGGCAAAGGACAAAGGTCCCCGCGGCCTCCCTGGCGCCTCTGGGGAGTCAGCCACGGCCTGGGTTCTCCCGGCAGGTCTCCCCATCAGGGGTCCTGTCTCCCAGGGACATGGACCCCACAGCTTCCCCAGCAGGGCAGGCCGATCCCAGGGTGCCCTGCCTGGGGCCCCACCTAACGTCCTATCCTTGGAAAGACGGGCTCCCACCAGGAGCCATGAGCAACACTCACTGCCCCTCTCCAAAGCCTCTGCCAGCGCATTTGGGGGTCACAGGAGACCTGCCCTGGCTCTCTGCCATGTCCCCCTCTCCAAGCCCACGTCTCCCCACTTGCTCCCCACACACCAGCCCCATGCGCTTTCTGTCCAAGGCTGACCGTGCGTTGCCTCCTTGCTGCTCTGAGCCTCTGCACCCTCTGCTCCCTCGGCCCGGATGCACTTCCCCAGATCTTGCAACGGCTGCTGCTTCCCATAAATGCTCTGCTCGTGGAGCCTCCCCGGGCCCCCAGCTCCGGGCACCCCCAATGCTGGGGCAGGCTCTGCACCACGATCGCCGTCATCTCCCCTGCGTTTGCATTTCCTTGTCCACTCCCTGGCCCCCTCCAGCCCCGGTCGGTCTTGGGCCACGCTGTCCACGCTGTGCCGAGGACAATTCCTGCCCGCGAGGCTGCCACAGGTAAGTGCGGGGCGTCCAGAGCAGCATGATCTGATCCCAGGCAGGGACCCCGGGGAGACTCCAGGAGTGGCCCAGCAGGAAGCAGGCTGGGGGTCAAGAGAGGACATGCCAGGCCACCCCCCCTTCAGCCGACGGCCACCCCCTCTCTGAGACCCAGTGGAGACGCTGCTCTTTCCGCTGACCAGGGGGCTGGACCGGGAACCTGGATCATCTCTGCATCCGCCGCCCTCCCGGCCACTGAAGGAGAACACGGAACGAGGACGTCGCTGCTGGATTTGCCTGCAGACGCCAGGCCCGGGGGACACTGTGCTGGGGGGTGGGGGGCTGGAGAGTGGGGAGGGACGGCCTCTGCCCTCCGCAGACACGGCCACCCTCAGGCTCTGTCGCCGGTGTGGGGAGACGCTGGCCCTGCTTGGGGACCTGTCCACTGCAGCGAGGGGACAGCAGGGCCCTGTGCTCCGATCCGAGAGGGCGCCTGGAGGGCTGGGGTGGGGCTGCCCCTGGCCCCGTGGGAGCCTGAGCCCGGCAGGGTCGCCCTGCTCTTCCCCGTCCCCCTTCACCTTGGGGCACCCCTCGGCGCCGTCCCTTCAGCTGCACCTGCCCGGTGGGCTCGGGCCATGTGGGAACCCCCTCGGGACCACCCAGGTGGAGGCGCCCTGGAGGCCACCTAAGGCAGGTCTGGACACGACGGTGGTCCCCAGAGCCCGCGGGTGACGGCGGGAAGAAGGTTCGGTCGTCACATCGGCGTGAGAGCCCACCACGACCCAGGACACAGCCGGCCCACCGCGCCCCGGCTCCGAGCCCGGCTGCCTTCCCCCCGGGCTTTGGGTCTGACACAGACCCGGGGAGCTGTGCCCAGTGGGGCGGCACCTGGCCTGGGCTGGGCAGGTGGGAGGAGAGCCCCGGGACCCCCAGGAACGGCTCAGCTGGACGGCAGGTTCCCGAGGCCCCGTGGAGGGACCCTGGGTGGGGGCGGCGGACGAGGGCTCTGCTCAGCCCGGGGAGCTCTCCTGCTGGAGAACCACCCCCCGAGACCCAGAGAGGGTCCCCCGGGTCTCAGGTGAGAGGGCCTCTACCTGGGCCCGGGGTCCCATCTGGGAGAGGGGCTTCCATGCCACTCGCCCTGAGCAAGGAGAGGGTCTCCATTCCCAATGGCCCTTTCTAAAGTCTCTGTTTAAAATATGCACTAGCGAGTTGTCACGAAGAGCACGAAGGGCCAGGAGGAAATGTCCCTCTGACTGTGTCCCAAACTCTCCTCTCCTCCCTGGGTCTCTGGGTCTCCCCTCTTCTCACAAGGACACGGCCCCTATTGGGTCAGGGCCATGACTTTGGACACAGTTAAACCCAGGACACCCTCTAATCCCACATCGAGGCCACGCAATGAAGCAGCTGAGAGAGTGGTTCCGGGCTTCACACTCGGGCTCCACTTGCATGAGCTATTGATCTTGGGCAAATCGGTCAGCACGTCTGTGCCTCTTTCCTCACCCATAAAATGAGGACAGTAAGAGCTCCCTGCCTTTCGAGTGCTGTGGACGTGTAAAGCAAGTGGGAGACGAGCCTGGCACGCAGGAGGGCCCCATCAGGGTCGGCTGCTGTCGTCACAAGGCCGCGGCCCCTGCCGCCCACCCCTGCCCCGCACCGCAGCCGAGAGCCTTTCTCAGCCCGTGCTCACCCCGTACCCTGTGCACCATGGGGCCTCGGCACACGCCGCCCCCTCTCCCGGGGCCCCCGCACTCAGTCACGTCCTCTTGCAGCAGTGTGTCCCCTTGTCACAGCCATGCTTCCCAGCTGCTTTTCGGGGGGCAGTGCACTGAATTCTGGGGGCCCCTTCGGAGAGCCCCTGCCCTCTCTGTTTTCTCTTTGTCAGAGCTCATTTGAATTTTGACCCCCTCCCCTGTTGGTCTCCTGTGAATTTTGGTTGGTTATTTCGGTTCCTCCCTTCTCTGAAGACTCCCGCGGGGTCTGTGTGTCCCAAGTGGCAGTAAGTCTGTCTGCTGCGTTTCTGCAGGTGGTGATTGCCCTCAGGGCCCCAGGACTTCAGTGGCCTCCCTGGGACACGTGTGCTCCCCCCGCTGACTCATCCGAGACCCTCCCACCCCCTCACCCCCGCCCCTCCTCCTTCCACCCCCTCGACCCTCGAGCCGCTTCCCTCCAGGCTCCCGAGTCTCCGGGCCGCTGGCTGTCCTCAGCGCCCAGCCCAGAACGTAGCCCAGACGACCCACCAGGGCAGAGCAAACCCAGAACCGTCCTCTGGGAACGCTGGTGTGGGCGATGGGGTGACCTGCAGGCTGATGTCTGTCCGTCACCCGCTCGCCCGGAAACTGGACAGCAGCCGCATCTCTGTGCTCCGGGCCCAGCCCGGGGACGGCAGCCGCTTGGTGAACTGAGCTGGGAAAGGGACCAGGGGCAGCTCACGGGCGCAGGGGTCCCGGGTGTGCTGCCCAAGTGGGTTAAGTCGGCAGCACTCGCAGGCCAGGCCCCCGCGCTGCCCCACACTGCCCGGCACGAGACACGACGCCAGGGGCTCTGTGACAAGTTTCAGGGAAAACCGCCCCAGGCTGCAGCCCCCAAGGCCAAGAAGCTCCGGAGAGCCCCAGCGGAAGGTAACAATCATCCAACGAGCGGGACGCTGGGTAATAGCTCCTCCGAGTGAGTCATTTTTCCTTCCGATAAGTAGATTTAATGGGACAGATGAAGTCCCGACCTCAGTGCGGGTGGGTGGGGGGCTGCGGGGGCCGGGGGGCTGCCTCGTAGCCGTTTTGAGTCCACATCACGCCTTTTACTCGTTATGTGTTCTCCGCGGTGACGTCTCCGCCGCGTGAAATGTCCCTCCCGGGTCAGAGAGAAGGGGGGTGCCCCGGCGCCCGCCCCGGCCGTGGAAAGGGGGGACGTCCCGCTCAAGCGGCAGCGCGGGGCCCGGGAGGCGTCGCGTTCAGGGAACGGAGTAACGCAGGGGACGGACGCTGCCTGACGCTGAGCCATTTCAGTCTAATGAAAAGGCCCTCGACTGGGACACGCACGAGAAAGGCAGAACGTCTCAGGAAGGAAATGTGATGGACTGCAGCGCGGACAGCCCACCCGCTCGCAGATTCCGGTGGAAAAAGTCCCCTAGAGGGAAACCGAGGCTCCACAGCGTTGAGTGGCTCCCGCTGCCCAGCACGAGACCCCCGGTGTCCTCGGAAGCAGAAAGGGGGGAAAGGGCAAAGTGGTGAACCCGGGGGTACAGCCCTGCCCTGGGGACCCACCTCCTAGTGGGGGGACAGACAACAAACCTGTGACCAGGAAGGCAGGTGACGTGTCGGGGGCCGTGCTGGGGGCTGACGGGAGGCCGGGGTCCCGAGAAGTGCCCACGCCGGCCGGGGTCACACGGGCAAGGACGACGCCAGTCAGGGAAGAGGGGGTGCCCAGCTTGTCTCGTGGGGCCCGGGGGGAGGTCCTGCTGCACGTCAGGGCCACGGCGGGGTGCGTGAGAGCTTTTCTGATGTGCCCGTCGATCGGCTGGGAGCTCGCTCTGCCGTGATGGGCTCACCTGGGTGGCCAGAGGGCCAGGACGGGGGCTGCAGCCAGGTGAAGCCGCCTGAGGTCAGGGCGAGCTAAGGGGAAGCGGAGGCCACTTCAGAGCGAGGAGCAAGCTGCCACGAGGACATCTGGGGACAGAGCGGGACGGCAAAGGCTCAGCCGGCCAGGGCCCCTTCCCAGCCAGGGGCCAGCCCGGCTCACCCAGGAAACGCACAAGAGGAAGCCAGCTGGGTGGGCTGGGGGGGCCACCAAGTCAGCCACATTGACCCCAACTCTGGTCCCCGACAGGCCAAGCCCCCCAAGCACACCCTCAACCCCATGGCCGATGGGGACCCTGTGGGGGTTACTGCCCCCTCCACCCCTGGGGCCGTCCCTCACCAGGAACCCCCAGCATGTTCTGCCCGGGATGGGCCTGCTCCCCGGCCCCCAGCCCCAGGCTGTCCCGGCCACCTGCTCACACGTGGTCGCAGGGACCTGCTGTCCATCTCCCCCATCGCTCAGCTGTGTGCTGCTTCCTGGGGACCCCCACTCATGCCGAGAGGTGGGGTCGGCCAGCAGTCACCGGCAAATCTGCCAGGACCTGTCCCGGGCAGCCCTCGAGCTCAGAAAGCCCCAGCTCGTCCGTGCCGAGGGCACCCACCCCCGGGCTCGCGTCCCACCCTCCTGCCCTCCCGGCCTGTCCGTCCCCGGCTGCCGACTGTCTACATCATGGCTGGACTCTCCGTCTCACAGAGGACTCTGCCTGGACCCTTTTACCTATCCAGTCTCCCGGAACATTTAAAACAGGAATTGGTTTCCAAAGTCCCGGAGGAGGTGGGGAGCCCCTCACCCCCATCCCAGCCCAGCAACACCCAGGGGGAGGGGTCCGGGAAGCTGGAGGTGCCCTCCCCCAGGTGAACTCGGCACAGGGAGGACAGGCTGGATGTGGACCCGGTGGGCCCCAGAGCCCAGGCCCTCCTAGTCCCGGCAAACTGCAGCAGACGGCCGGGGCCCCGGGGCCTGTGCCCAGCTCCACACGACTCCGGCACTTTCCGCAGCATCAGGGCTCAACAGAGCAGGAGCCACGTGGGCAGGAAGGGTGGGCGTGGGGCACAAGGCCTGTTCCGCTCAGGCCCCCGCGGCGGACACGGCCCCCCACGCAGCCCCCACCGGACAAGTCCCCACCCCCCACCCCCGGAAGCCCGGCACACCTGGCGCAGGTCGGCTCCCCGGATGCAGCACCTGCCGAGGCCCTGCCCAGTGGCCCCTGCAGTCAGGGGGGCTTAACCCCAGAGCCAGGAAGGGGATGGGGCGGCCAGGCCCTCCTCCGTCTGACCCCGTGTCTGTGCCCTCCACATCGTGTGCCCCTCACCCCAGCACATCACTCCCCTTTCTGTCGTCCCCCTGGTTTTGCCTCCTGCAGGAGTTTCCAAGGCTTGACCCCACATTCACAGTCAGACCCTGGAACCCGGGGAGGCTGCACGGGGCCCCTCAACCGCCTCTGATCGGGACACGGAGGCCAGGGGCAGACGGGCAGGGAAGTGGGGGACACTGGGAGCCGGAGCGGCCCTGTCCCCTCGGCTGCCTCTCCACAGACACATCCCTCAGGCAGGGGGAGGGGGTCCGGCACCCCACCTGACCTGCCTGCCCCCTTCCCTTTCCGGAGGCCCCTCGGCTGAAGTGGGTTCCCAGGGCGAGCCCCTCCCAGGCCCGGGCTGCTCCGTGGGAGGGCAGGGCTGTGGCCTCTGGCCGCGTTCCCGGGCGGGGGACAGGCGGGGGCCGGGCAGTGCCGCCCAGGCCGGAAGCCGCAGGCCCAGGAGGGGAATAAAGCCAGTGGCTGGGGCGCCACCACAGCACCCCCGGGGCGGATGGCGCTGCTCCTGCTGACCCTGGGGCTGGGCCTCGTCTCCGCTCAGCCCCTGGACCTCCGCAGGGTCGTGCAGCGGAACTACAACCTGGCCAAGGTGGGCAGGGCTTGGGGCGGGCGCCCCCCCCAACCTGGGCTCTGGACCCCGCCACCCCCTCGGCGACCCCAGGGCCTGGGCCGTCCCCGCCCACCGGGCACCTGTCCGCAGGTGTCAGGGAACTGGGTGTCCAACTCCATGGCCTCGGACGACCTCAAACGGATCCAGGCCGACGGGGACCTGCGGCTCTTCGTGCAGAGCATCGAGGTCCTGACCAACGGCAGCCTGAGGCTCAGCTTCAGGCTCATGTGCGTGCGGCCTGTGCGGGCCACACTGGGGGGCACAGAGGGCCCCCGGACCCCCGGCCCCTCCCTCGCACCCTCCTGCTCTCGCACACCCACTCTCCCTCACACCCGTGGCGGGGGGTGGGGGGTCTTGGGTGCAGGCAGCAGAGCGGCTGGGACTCGGGGAGACAGAACCAGCTCCTCCGGTGCGTGGGCCAGAAGGGGTGTCAGCGGCCTGTGGGGGGCCCGGCCGGGAGAGCGAGGGGCCATGGCCCAGGGCAGGGACATTGCCCCCCGCCAGACCCCTCGTGGCACACGGCCACGGCCACAGATGGGCCCAGACCGCGCCGGCATCACCCGAGCCGTGTTTCAGGGTGCAGGGGGAGTGCGTGCACGTGGCCGTGGTCTGCGAGGGGACCGAAAAGAACGGCGTCTTCACCATCGCCTGTAAGTGGCACCCCCTCCTGCTCCGTTCCCCCGGCTTCTCCAGGGCCCTGCTCGGCGGCTGGTGAGAGCCGATGCCGGGGTTCTGTGGGGCCTCTGGGCAGCTCCTTTGAGGCCCACCACCCAGGCTCCCGGAAGGACAGGGAGGGGCCGTGCTGCCCCCCAAATCGCCTCCCAGGGGCCCCCAGCAAGCACTGCCTTCTCAGGCTCACCCCCTCTGCAAAGGGCCCCCTAGCCACCACCGATACAGGGGGCTGCACTGCTCACGGGGGAGTCCGGGGTGACGGGGTGCAGGGGCAGCTCCAAGCCGGGCCCCCCGTCCGCAGACGAGGGCCACAACACCGTGCACATCGTGGAGACCGACTACGGGCTCTACGTCACCTTCTACCTCCGCAACCTCCGGAACGGGAAGGAGACCCGCGTGCTGGCGCTCTACGGTACAACGCAGCCCCTGCTGCTGGGGGCTCTCTCGGGGTCACCCCCTCAGCTGGGGTCTCGCCAGGGCCAGAGCCCCCGGCCCCGCGCTGTGCCCTCCCCATGCCCACCCCAGCCCCCAGAGGCACCCCCATATCACCTCACAAGACCAGGGAGGAGACCCCCAGACCCACCCTTCTGTCTGCAGGACGGTTTCCGGACCTGAGCACCCCCATCCTGGAGAGATTTGAGAAAACCTGCCGAAAATACGGAATTGGCCCACAGAACATCATCAGCCTGATTTGGAAACATGGTTGGCTCCTGGCACTCCCAGAGCCCTGCCCTCACGGCTATGGCCACAGACTGTGGGGAAGGGGGATGTCTGGCCCAGCCGCCCAGCCCAGGGACCCCAATGGTGGGGGGTATCTGGTGGGAGGCCCAGTGGGGCCCATCTGAGCACCCCTCTGTCTCCCCAGATGGCTGCTAGTCCCCGAGACAGAGGCGGCGGCCAGCCTGCCACTGCGTAAGTTGCCGTGGATGTGGGGGGGATGGGGGCAACTGGGTGGGGAGGATGGGGAGTGGGTGGGAGGAAGGAGAGCTGGGTGGGAGGACAGAGAACCGGGTGGGAGGACAGAGAGCCTGGTGGGAGGATAGGGAGCCGGATGGGAGGATGGAGAGCCAGGTGGGTGGACGAGGAGCTGGATGGGAGGACGGAGAGCTGGATGGGAGGATGGGGAGCTGGATGGGGAGGACAGAGAGCCAGGCTGAAGGACAGACAGCCTGACGGACAGTGGGCAGGCAGCGAGGGCCAAGGTCAGAGGCCTTCACCCCAGGCCCAGGATGGCCATGTGTGCCCCTTCTCAAGGCACATCCCGAACTGTCTGGGGGTCTCCCCACAGTTAACAGGAAGGCAGAGCCCCCCACGGACAGCGAGCCAAGGCCTGAGGGGGGTGGATAGGTGGGGCCTGAGGGGCAGGGTGGCCCGAGCAGCCTGGACTGCTGGACCCCACGCTGCAAATGGGGGGCTTCCAGCTACAGAGCTCCATCCTGGAGGCCGTGGTCCCCCCTCAAGGAGCCAGGGTGGGGGTGCTCCTTCCTGCCTCTTCCGGCCGCTCCCAGGCTCATGGCAGTCTGGCTGCATCGCTGCCTCTGTCGCCCACAGCTGTCTCCTGTCTGTGTCTGTCTGTCCTCTTCTCGGAAGGGCCCCGGTTGCATTGGTCGCCCCTCCGGTGTGGCCTCTTCTAACTAACTGCCTCTGCAAAGGCCCGTTTTCCCAGCAGGTTCCTCCCACAGGCTCTGGGGTGAGGATGTGGACGTGCCTTTGGGGCACCCTCAGCCCACCCCAGGCCCTTCTGCAAGCCCATCCCGCACTCAGGGTCGCCTGTCCCGAGTCCCCACCTCCCTCACGCCCCCACCCCGAGCTGTGTGGCCACCAAACGGGGTCCCGGGCAGCACTGACCGGCCCCGAAGAGGCAGGGAGGGGAGCCGGCAGCCCCCCGCTTGCCCCTTGCCCCAGGCTCAGTGGTCCCTCCAGGACCAGGTTAATGGGGTCCACGGCTGGGGCGTGCTCACCCCTCCTCAACCCGGTTCAGCAAGTGGGTGGGGGGCACTGGCCCACCCGGGGCTGCTCCATGGGTTCAACGGGGCCCAGCTCTCGCGTTCACTCAAAACCTTCTCCACGCACACTGACGGCGGCTCCGTCCACAGCTGCCCCGGCCCGATCGACCCCACTGCCCTCCGGTGGATGTGGCCTTCGCCCCCCAGGATGCTTCCCAGCAGGAAAGGAACACGCGGTCAGTGCCCACGACGGCTCAGTGCCCACGACGGCAACAGGCCTCCAACAGTCCTGGCTGTGTGGCTCCGTTTGTACGATCAGCAACCAAGGACCAGAGGATAGAAACAGGGCCGGGGGTTGCCAGGGCACTGGACGGGAGGGCAGGAAAAGGCAGCCCAGGGACCCCCTGGAGCCTGACCCTGGGGGTGGATACACGAGCCTCTGTGTGCAAAAAGATGCAGCCTCAGTACACTCACACACATGCAGACACACACATGCACGTGTGCAAACACAAAAAACCACACGCGCATGCACACACATCTACAGCTGTGCATTGCACTCACACGCAGACACATGTGCACACACCTACTCATGTACATGGGCAGACACGCGTACGTGTGCAAACACAAAACACAGACACACACACAATGCACAAGCACACCCACGTATCAGTGTCGAGCTCCTGGTGGTCCCACAGTTTTGAAGGCGTTGCCTGGGGGGTGGGGGGTGAAGGGACTGCTATTTTCCTTCCCACACCCGCAAGTGAATCCAAAATCACCTTAAAATAAAAAGTAAAACAGAAAGAACTGTAAGAAACTGCTAAAAGAAATTGAACAAGACCTAAAAAAGTGGAAGAACATACCATGTTCATGGACTGGAAAACTAAATATAGTTACGAGGCTGCATCTTTTTGCACCTCCCTGGTTCCACCCCACCCAGGGCCCCGGGCCCTGTCCCCACCCTCAGTGCAGCCCACCTCCCCGGGAGGACCACTGATCCGCTCCCCACCGCCCCGTCTCCTTAGTAACGCAGACCCACCCCTCCCACGCTGTGTCCACCCCCACCCCCGCAAGGGCTCTGGATGGGGGGCGGCATGGGGGGCGGCTCTCCTGGGCCCGCAGCATGGCCTTGGGCACCCCAGAGCCCAGCCCCGGTCGAAGTGGCTGCCCCCACCCCGCAGGCGGCTGAGCGAGCTGAGCTGCCCCCGCCAGCGGTCCCGTCCTGCCCTGTGCCTCCCTGAAGGGGCCTCTGGGGCCTGGCGCCCCGCATGGTGGTCAGCGTGACGGGAGGGTCCACACAGGGGCTCGCACTCCCCCAGCAGCACCTGGGCCCACCAGCTTCCAATGAGGGTCTGGGCGCTGACCCCCTCCCCAGGGGGAGCAGATCGGGCAGGCCATTAGGGCCCCCCCAGGGTGTGGGGACAGGGGTGCCGGTCAGACAGGCGGGAGGTGGGGCCTGCCCTGGCTGCGCTGCCTCCAGCTCCTCGTCCCTGCCAGAGCCTTGGCCCACCCTGCCGGCCCGTGACAGGGGACTGGGTGGGAGCTGCCCAAGGAGCCCCCAACCCAGGAGGAAGCCCGGCCCGGCCCCCAGAGAGGCCCTCGTGGGCTTTATCCAGGATTCACAAGCATGAGGCTGGCCTGCCCTGGGTCCCCGAGGCAGCCGGACACCAGGAGCCAGTCCTGGGCAGCGGGGAGCTGGACGCAGGGAGCCAGTCCCGGGCCAGGCAGGGCTGCCAGGAGGGCCCCAGGCTCACCATCCGCCCCCCAAATGCACACCTCATCCCTCTCCTCAGGCTCAGGAATCCACAGGAGCCTCCAGTCTCCAGGGGCAAAGCCCCCGAATGGCGTCCCCAAGCCCCGAGCCACAGTCCTGTGCCACGGTGTGTCCCCAGGCTGCTCTATGGCCCGACGGTGAGGGGTGTCCGGAGCAAACCTGCCCTCCGGCCTCTGGGGCTGCAAACCTGCCCCCCAGCCTTCCAGGGCCCAAAAATACCCGTCAGGGGCTCAGGGAGCCCACCCAGCCCAGAGCTGTCCGCCTCTGCCTGGGTCCACGCTGCTGTCGCCTCCTGGAACTGTTATCTGTAGCCCCTCCAGGTCCCGTGGCTTCTCGCTCCCCCAAAACCAGCTCTCGGGACATGTATCCGACCCTCACAGGGCACCGGTCACCCTCCACTTTCCCTTCAGGGGAGAGCTTGGCACATGGGGCCATGAGCATCCTGAGTGTGGGGCGTCAAGGTGGGGGGCAGCCGTGGGGGCTGGGATTCATCCAGGGAGGGTGCGGAGGGTCAGCCCTGTGGGGTTCAGCCCCCACCAGGCCACAGCCTGGGAGGCAGAGCAGGGTGGTGGCCCCGAGGGAGACGCCCCGATGCTGAGGGAGGGTCTCGGCCAGCCACAACCCCTTGCGGGGGTCACAGTGCCCGGCTGCCCTCTTCCAGACCTGGAGAAGGAGCTGCCACCCCCAGCAGGCCCACCTGGGTCTGCTCTGCCATGTTTGGATTCTTAGCACTGAACGAAGGGTCTGGAACACAAATAAATTAAATCATTAATAGCAGCTCCGCTGGAAGCCAGGGGTGATCTCCACATCAGGGGCAGGGAGGAGGGGTCTGAGACCCCCGTGTGCCCGGCTGTCACCCAGGGCCGCTCCATGTGTAACACCACACACCCCACACACATGCACACACACACCACACACCCCACACACATGCACACACCCCACATACATGCACACACACACCACACACACGCACACATGCCCCAGGAAAGGCTGCATGCAGAAGGGAATGGATAGACTCTCACCTCTGAAAGGTGCTGGGCTCCAGCCGCCTTCAGGCACGGCTCTATCCAGGGCCTCGAGGGCTGTGCCTGGGTTCAGCCTCCCTCCACTCCGCGCCGCACCTCTCCCAGGTGGGCTGCATTCCCAGCTGCCAGCAGGCGGTCACCCCCTTCTCCACATCCGGGGGCCACGATGCCCGCCACCTCCCTCACAAGTCATGGCAGAGGCGTCAGCCGCCTTCCGGGAGCTCTCCTGGCCGCCGACCCCTCCCCACGCCCACGCCAGGCCGGGTGGGTGTTCCCCTCAGGCTCCCCTCGGCCCAGGCTGAGCCCCCTGCCCCTGAGAGTCGGGCGGGTCCGCTTTGCCCAAGGCACGGAGTCTAGGTGGGAAGGGGGGTGGGGTGTCCAGGAGTGGGGCAGGGGGGTGGGGGCAGCTTCAGGGCACCCCACTGGCCTCAACACCCTCTTCCCGTCCCCCCCAGAGCCCCCCGCCCCTCTCAGGATGCAGCCGCTCCTCGGCCATGGAAAACACCGCAGCCCCCCCGTTGGAAGCCCACCCACAGCCCCCGCCTCGGCGCCCGGAAGGTAATTAGGCCCCCACACTCCCGGGCGTGGTGTGAGCTCCCGGGGGAAAGGGACCCGCGCCCACCTGGGACGGTTCCGGGAAGTCGTCATGAGGACCCCACCGGGCAGGGCCCAAGGGCTCTCTCGGCCCCCAGCTGCCCGGGCCCAGCCCACCCCTGTTGGTCTCGTCAGCCCCCTCCCCACGCACCCTGGACGGGCTTCCGCGGCAAGACAGGCTCTCCCAAGGGCTCTGCTTTGTGTCGGCACCAGGGGCTGCTCCTGAGAGTCGCCATGGCCACGATACAGACAAGCGATTCAGCAAAGAGAGACTTCAAATGGCCACTGAAACTGCGCAAACTAAGCCTATTAGCACAGAAACGCTGATTAAAGCCACAGCCGCCAACTGTTCTACAGCCAGCAGGTCTGCAAAATGCAAGGAAGGCTCAACACCGACCTTACAAGGTTCAGAATTAGTGACAAAATGACAACGGCTATAAAATTGTACCCATGTGTCTTCTTTGAGTCAAAAACCCCATTATGGGGGATTATCCCGCAGAATCATCCCCTCTGGGAGGAGCCAAACAAGACAAAGACTCTCCCTGACACCAAAGCAGGGAAAAGCGGATGAAAGCCGCTACAGGGAAGGCGAGAGAGCCGACAGCAGCGCAGTTCCGCTGGGAGGCTGAGGGCACCGGTGCCCACGGCCGGCCAAGGCCCTCCCCGGACCTGACCTGGCCACCCCCATGGGCTGACCTGTGCCCCCAAAGCACATGAGGCCGTGACCCCGGCCCATTTGGAAACAGGCCCTCTGAAGGGGATCAGCTGTCGGGTGGAAGCGGCCCAAAGGCCTGCGGTCCCCATCAGCCGCCGTTTCCGGAACCCGCACCCCACAGCCTGCCGGCACCCGGCCTGGAGACTAGCACAGTTCCCCGAATCCGGGCCATCCCTGCATCCGTGCAGGCAAAGCCTCCAGGGACAGCCAAATCCACAAACGTAAGGCTGGGTGCTAACCAGGGGCTCACCCCAGAGTAGAGGAAAAACTCAGGGGAAAGCAGAGTCACGACACGCCAGGCGGTGGTGGGAACCTACGATGAGCCAAACAGGACCCCCGAGGCAGGAATAAGGGGGTGAAAGGGATCACTGGGCATGGATGAGAGTGTGATCATTTATAACAACCATAAAACCTGAAGAGGCTCACGAGGCTGCACCAGGAGGACTGAGAAGGACGGTGGACCACAGAGTGCGCTGGCGGGAGCACCAACGGGAGAGTCTCAGGACATGCTGGAGCATCAGCGGGGAGAGTCTGAGCTCTCCTCTCTCTCTTCGACCGGTCAGCAGGCCGGGGGAGATCTGCATCACCAACGCCCCAGCAGCGTCTCCAGCAGGGACGGGCCATCCGTGGGTCCCAGCTGAGAGTGTCTCTGCACAGCCCAGACCCCAAACCCACTGAAGCAGACGCAAAAGCCGAGGGGGAGGTGAAGAAGGAGAGGGGACCTCCGGGGAGCTGAGACGTGGGATTTCCCAGTCGAGCTCGGAGATGTGGACCCCAGCGGCGTCCCCGGCCCAGGAAGGGTTAGGGGGCAGACAGCCCACAAGCACCCTCTGCAACAACGTGGGACTGTGGCGGGGTAATTGATCCGGCGCACGGCAGGCTGGATTGTGGACCCCATGTAGACACATCCTCAACCTTCACCCATTCCTGTGGGTGGGGATTTATTTGCAAATAGGGCCTCGTGAAGACGTTCCTTCTAGTTAAGGTGGGCCCCACCGAGTGAGGCTTGGCCTTTATCCGGATTCCTGGAGGCCGCAGAGAGAAAGGCACCCGACGGCAGCGCGAGAGAGAGCCGCGGAGGGGCGGCAGGAGGAGCGGCCCCCACGTGCAGGAAAGCCGCGGAACCCGGGGCCAGCAGCCAGCACGCCCGACCCGGCAGGAAGTGACCTTGAGCCACAAGCCTCGACGGGGACTTCCAGCCTCTGCAACCACGAGCCCATAAATCCCCGATACACTGACCCCGGCTGGCATTTTCCCAGCAGCCGGGAACATGAGACAACGGCCCAGGTGGGGCAAAGAGCCAGGGCAGCCCTGAACGCCTGGGGAGTCCCCACCCCTCTCTCCAGCCGGGGCAGGTGGCCCTGGGGTTCCCTCCTCACCCCTCCCAGCCCCCCCCAGGCTGGAGCTCCCCGGGTGGCCCCCACGACCCAGGCACGTTCCCGGCTCTCGACTGGCAGCATGGCCTGCGCGTCACCCCCAGGCCCGGCTGCAAGCAGAGCAGACCCCAGCTCCCTCCAGGAGGAGACCTGTGGGAGACCCCAGGGCAGGAAGGCTCTTTGGGTCCCTAACTCAGGGTCCAGATACCCGGGCCCAGCAGCGTGCGTCGGGGGAGTCAGGAAGCCCCCCAGTAGTCTGGGCAAAAGTCGAATTTAAAACTGAGCACATTTTTAGGGTGTGAAAGCCTTTCTCCTTCTCCACGTCCTCAAAGGGCCCCATGACTAGAAAAGACAGACGTCTCTTTCACCTGCCTTGTTGACATACCACAGAGAATTAGGGGGCTCAGCAGCTGGCCATGGGGTCAGCGCCCCCTTAGCAGGAGGGTCACGGGGTCACGTCACAGGTGTTAGCATCATCACCCAGCCCAGGACAAACGGTCACCGCTGGAATTTTCATTAGTCCGTTGAGGGAAACCATAGGTGGGTTTTTTACTCAACAAGCTTAGGCCTTGGTCAGGGTCAGGGTCAGGGCCGGGGTCAGGGTCAGGTGCCAGCCCCGGTGAGGGCAGGAGGGGCCTGGTGCATGTGGGTCTCCCAAACGCTTCTCCAAACCAGGGGCTGGTTTATCTGGTGACTCCGGCTGCTGGCCCCCGTGCCCAGGACACCCCTCCTGGGGGACACTGCTGGGCTGCCAGGCCGGAGGGTCTCGGTGGGAAGCTGGGAGCTCCCCAGGGATGGGGGACAGGCAGAGGAGGGTCCTGGGGCCCCCAGCCCAGAAAGCCTCCCTGGGTCCCCCCTGGGACCAGGGCAAAGGTGCACAGGCTTGGGCACGGGTGGGGCCTCTGGGGGTGGCGGAGAGCCCTGTGTGGAGAGCGCAGGACACCTGAGTGAGAGGTGGGGAGTCACGGACTGGGAGAGCCACCCATCGCCCCTCCAGGCAGCCTCCGGTGGGTCCCCAGAATCGGGCCACAGGGGCTCACCACCCCGCACCCTTCCACCAAGGCCCCACAGATGCTCCATTCCCTGATTTTCCTTGTGCTGCTGCAATAAAGCAACACCTGTGACGGCCTGTCCCGCCCAGCTGCCCTCCACCACCGGTTCACTCGGGGATACACCGTGGGGGCGCAGAGCACAGCTCCCTCCGGACGCCCCGGATGCTCGCTCTGTTCGCGGCACCCCGTAGACGGCAGCAGGCTGGAAGTGGAGGGGAGGGAAACACGGCCTCGCGGACACTGATCGTGAGAAAGCCGGCGTGGCCGGAGTCACATGAGGAAAAGCGTGTTTCCCAGAGACAAAGAAGGACAATTCCCACCCGAGACAGGGAGAGCGCAGACGCAGCAGCCGCTGACAGCGAGGTCCGCGTTCAGGAAGCAGAAAACCGAAAGGCCGGGGAGGGAGGCCGAGTCTCCGTCGTCGTCAGAGGGCTGTACTGCGTCTCCCCCTAACTGGGGTTGCTGAAGCCACCCGGGGGCCGCGGGGCCGAGGGCGGCCAGCAGTGTCCTCTCACCGACCCGGAGGCTGGAGACGTGGGCCGCGCTCCCCCCAGGGCCCCCCAGGCCCCAGCCCCTCCTCACGCCCCGCCTCTGGGGTGTCAAGTCCCCGTTCCCACTTCCGAGGACCCTCGGGACCCCATTTGTGGTCCACCTGGAATCGGGGCTGACCTCATCTCGAGACCCTTCCTTAACCATGTCGGCAAACACACTTTCCCCCAGTGGGGCTCACTCCCAGCTTCCGGGGAGGGGCCTGGGATCTTGGGGGGCATTTTCCAGGCTATGGCAATAATGGATAGAACAGTGAGATGGAAATCTTGGGGAGCAGGAGAGCTTGCACACAGATAACGAACCTGACCTGAGGGTCGGCACAGGGGACCCCCCCGAGGGTGTCCCCCACCCCACCCCACCCCACCCACGGCCACACGTAAGTCTTGGTCCCTTCCAAAGGATTTCGGTCCCACTAAGGGAGCACTCTTTTTTATCGCTAAATAACTTCCCATTGCATGAACATACCGTAATTTAAGAGATCAGATTCAAATCCCACACATCTGACAAAAGGCTTCTGTGCAGAATACACGATCTCCTACCAATCAACTGCAAAATACAAAACAAAAAATAACTCAAGGGAAAAACAGGTGACAAAAGCAAAGGGGCTGGTGTCTCAGTCTCCGAGGAAACGCAGCCGGAGGCCCAGGTGTGGCGCCATTTTGCACCCACCAGAACCACGAAGTTCGGAAAACGGGCTCACGGAGGGTGCGCAGGGACAGGGACACGGGACTCCCCGACGTTCCCGGCTTCGGAAGCGGCCTTGAGCTTCAGTGACGTTAGGATCACCCTGCCCAGGACCCGGTAAATCCACTCCTAAAAGGTGGACTAAGAAATGAAAAGCTCTGTCCCTGAAAGACTCGTTCAGGCGAGAGCCCGGAACCGGGAGCCGCCCCGACGCCACCACCACCCACGGCCGAGGGAGGACGCGCCGCAGCGGCCGGCGTGAGACGGGTCTCGGGGCAGAGCCCGCAGCCGGGGGCCGGGCACACGGGGACACGCGCTGTTCCACACCCTGGGCGTGTTGGGCGCCGCGTGGACCCCGGAAAAGCAGGTCCTTAGAGCTCATCCCTTCCCGCGGGTGTGGACCCGGGTGAGCAGGGACTCGGGAGGAGGAGACTTCAGCTCAGGTGGGGCCCAGCTCAGTCAGGGGGTCTTAATCCTCTTACTGCGCCCTTTATAAATGATATGAAAAGAGAGGGGGCGGAGAGAGAGAGAGGGGGAGAGAGAGACAGAGAGGGAGAGAGGGAGAGAAAGGGAGAGAGGGGGAGAGAAAGAGAGGGAGGGAGAGAGAGAGACAGAGAGAGACAGAGAGAGAAAGAGAGAGGAAGAGGGGGAGAGAGGGGGGAGAGAGAGAAGGAGGGAGAGAAAGCCACAGAAGAAAGAAGCTGAAAGCAACGGAACCCAGGAGAGAAGGGAGAGACCAGCGGACACTGCCATGGGCCTGGCCACGTGGCCGAGGAGCCTTAAAGCTGTAAGGTAATAAATCCCCATTCTTTGAGCAGTCTAGGAAACTAAAGCAGATCCCATTTATATAAATTTCAAAAACAAGCAAAATTTTGCGGCAAGGGTGGCACAACATTGTAAATGCATCACTGAGTTGTACACTTAAAAATAGCTAAAACGGGAAGTTTTGTGCTATATATTACCGTCATAGGATATTTTAAAAGTGCAAAAAAAAGACAGGTGGAATGGACTTACGGTGTTTAGGATGCAAAGTGGGTAGAAAATCCTGAAGAACAGCAGGGGCCGCCTCGGGGGAGGACGCTGTGCCGAGGAGGGGCTCGGGGGGCCGGGAGTCCGGTGGGGAATGTGTGAATCACTGCACTGAATCAACGTTCCTGAACCTGACCACACCCCGTACCCACGGGCGGAGGCACAGGTGCTCGGGGCCCAGCACCCACTGGGCCGGTCTGTCCCCGGAAGCCACTGTCCCACCACCAGCTTCTGCTCTTGAAAATTAGGGTCTCACGTGCCAGGGGGCAGGGGTCTCTGAACCCTGCACTATTTCTCTTTAACCCCAACACGGCTCGGGCCCCTTTTATCCAGGCCAAGAGGCGGCGGTGCAGGGTGGGAGGACATGGGGGGCCTTCTCTCAGTAACGGAAGGCAGCCACGGGGAATCAGGGGTTTGGGGGGCCCTCGAAAGGTCACCAGAGGGCATCTGTGCTTGGCAAGGCCACACGCGTTTTCCTGAGCTGTAAGACCTTCATCCCAGTCTCCAGGGGCCGTGACCCAAGAAGGGTCCAGAATCAACATTTTAAAAGCAAGGAGGCCGCGCTGTTGCGAGACTGAGCCTGGAATGAGGACAGAGGCCCCCCCAAGTGCCAGGGGCCCTCACAGGGACCATGGCCCCTTCCCGGGAGCAGAGACCTCCTCCCCGGGGTGGAGGGGCTCAGCAGCCGGGCCCACAGCAGGGGACTGCGGGTGGGGACGTGGAAACCTGCACCCAGAGCTGCCAGGCGGGGCCCCCGACTCCCCCACTGTGGTCTGAGGGCCTGTGAGGCGGAGGCCGCGGGAGGCAACTTCTCCAGAAAGTCAGGGAGGGTGAGGCCCCGGCCCCAAGCCCCCGTCCCCGCCCTGCACAGGGTGATGGGTCACCGGAGTGGACACTCTGTCCCCTATGACGTCAGTGACCCCTGAGCTGCAGACAGGCACCCCAAATCCGCCAGGACTCCTGGGACCGGCACAGGAAAGGAGGAGCCAGCTGGGCAGCTTGTCCCTCAGGGGCCCCAGTGACCTGATGGACAGGAACACAACGGCCCCCGAACGCTGGGCTCGTGGCGCGAGCAGGCCACAGGGAGTGGGGGCAGGTGAGGAACGGCTCACCGTGCTCGGGGAGCACTGACGAGAGCAGCACTGTGGGAGCACCGCAGCGGCCCAGCCTGGGGTCAAGGAGGTCCCACCAAGGCAGGGGCACAGGGGCACATCCTGAAGGAGACGAGCTGCAAGGGCCCTGAGGCAGGGGAAGGGGGTTGGGGCAGAGGTCACAGCCAGGCTCCGATGGCGGCCCACCCCCTCCAGGGCGCCCATCTGTGAGTGGGAGAGTGGGCGCAGGAGGCAGTGGACCCTGGCCCAGGGCAGGCGCTCCATGATGGGGACACAGAATCCCTTCCCGGGACACTGGCCCCCAAAGGGGCCACTAAACTGGGGGCGCTGGAGGCCGGCCTGGCTCTGGTGAGCCGTGCAGGGGCTGGACAACCCCCCATGTGGACACCAGGGCTGGCTGAGGAGGTGGGCAGAGGAAGCTGGTGGGGTCCCCACCCGGCACCTCGAGGCGCTGGGCCCGGGCGGCCTCTGACCCCGTGGACAGGATCAGGGAAGCACGAGGCGGCCGTGCTCTCTGGGCCACGGGCCTCCGACCCCCTCCTCTCTACTCCCGGCCGTGGGGGGTGGTGCCGGGACCCTCGCCCAAAGGGGCTGCCAAGGGGGCAGATCTGGGGGGCCGAGAGTCCTGTTCCCCAGCCCCTGGGCCCACCGTGATGACTCTGGTCTGTGAAGCCCCCTCCCTATTTGGAGGGTGGTCCGGGAGGCTCGGGAAGCAGAGGCCGGAGTCTGGGAGTGGACAAGCCAGGCATCCCACCTGCGTCCAGCCCAGAGATTCCCAAGACACATCTGGACGTCCTGGATCGACAGTCTGGCCCCGTGTGCAGGTTTGGGGTCAAGAAGGCTTATGACTCCCAGGTCTTCACACAGAGTCCAGTGCTGGGCCCCAGATCCCGGGCTCCACATGGGTGCGTGTGTGTGTGTGTGTGTGTGCACGTGTGTGTGAGGGGAGGCGAAGAGAGGGAGAGGGACAGGAGGAGGACACAGACAGGGCTGCGTGTGGTTTCGCCCGTAGGACGTCCCAGCAGGGGTCTGGCTCTCCCTACCCAGGAAAAAGTCCTTTCTGCCAGCTGAACCGGCGAGTGCTCCCACGACAGCGAACCGCCGGCTGCGCACTCGTGTCTGACTCTCTGCCTGCCCAGGGGCTCGTCAGCCACCCCCGGAGAGACCCGGCACTGGGGGAGCACCGCCTTTTCCCGCGCTCGGATTCAGTAAAGCCCCCTCCCCAGCCCGCCCCAGGTCTCCGGTGGGTCTGGGCCTCGGCACGTGGGACCCGGGGGCAGGGGGTGGCCTCGGCCCGTCCTCCCTGGGCACGATGCTTGACCCCCACGGCTGGCTGCCTTTGGTGTGGCCTCCACAAGGCTCGTTCACAGCCTTCAGTGGTGACATCAAGCTCCCAGGAAAGGGCTTTTATAAACCTTCCTTCTGATTCCAGCAGACGACATGTCGTGTCGGAGCAAAGGAGCCTCTGTGGAGCTCTCGTCAGGCTCCTGGGCGCCCCGAGACTTTTGTATTCAAAATAACGTTTAGAAAGCTCCCCAGGACCTGAGGGGCTTTGTAAGGGTCCAAGCACGAGGCACCCGTGTTCTCTGAGGCATATCACGGAGAGTCCTCTCCTTAGTCTGAAGCGTGAGGGTCCAAGGCTTATTGTTAGCTCTGCTCCTTGTGGTTGTGCACACCAGATTGTGGCCGTGGACTTTGGGCTGTGGTTGTGGACTTTGGCTTGTGGTTGTGGATGTTGGGTTGTGGTTGTGGACTTTGGGTTGTGGTTGTGGATATTGGGTTGTGGTTGTGGACTTGGGGTTGTGGTTGTGGACTTGGGGTTGTGGTTGTGGATGTTGGGTTGTGGTTGTGGACTTTGGGTTGTGGTTCTGGATGTTGGGTTGTGGTTGTGGACTTGGGGTTGTGATTGTGGACATTGGGTTGTGGTTGTGGACTTTGGGTTGTAGTTGTGGTTGTGGTGGCTGAGATTGGTTGTGGCTGTTGAGGTCAGGTTGTGGTGTGGTGGTTGTGGCTGCGGAATGTCAACCCGGGACCTCCCCTCCTTCCTGGCAAAGGTGGTCCCAGCACGGCCATCCCAACCCCTGATTTCAAAGCCAAGAGTGTATTTAATCCAAGTCAACAAAGACTTGTGTCAGACACAAACAAATCACAGTGGGCAGCCTTGAGGCCACAACCACACCCGTCCTTGCCCTCCTCTACCGCCCCGCCCGTGCCCGCCCCCTGCTGCTGCAGAGCTGCTTTCTCCCCGGCCCCCTCCAGCCGCAGCCCCTGCCCTCTGCCCCCACCCAGGGTGGCGCTGGTTCTGCTCCGTGGCCTCCGTCCGAGCACCCACAGCCTTGCCCTTGGACCCCTCGCGGCGCCCGGCCACCCTGTCCCGCTGGACGCTGAGCTCCGCGTGTGGTGTGCGGTGAGGGTACAGACTCATTCTCTCTCTGAGGTCTCCACAGACCCAGCGCACGGAGGGAGGGATGCTGCTCCCACACCCAGAGGCCCCTGGGGGACGGGGGTCCTGGAGGGCAGAGGCCGGGGCCGTGGGGGTCGAGGACTTGGAAGGGGATTTGGTAAAGGGGATGGGGGGGAACCCACGACCCCTGGGAGGAGCCTTGCAGCGAAGCAACGGTTGGCGGTGAGCGGGGGCAGAAGACGAGCCCCCGGGGGCAGCAGGCAGGGGTCTGTGTGTGCCAGGCCCGGCCCCACAACCCCTCTGCCCCCTCCGCCCCTCATACCCCGAGGGGTTTGGGACACGGTCTGGGTCCCGGCGAACCAACAGGGTAGGCCCTGAGACGGACCCAAGCAGGCCGGGCTCTGCCCACTGTCCCCACCGCTGCCCCCGCTCGCCCAGCCCTGGGCCTCACCTGCCATCCGGACCCCATGTCACAGGGCCGCTGCCCTCCCCACGGCCAGGGTGGCCCCGGCTCGGCAGGCACCAAGGGCCCCAGCCCCCGAGGCCAGAACCCAGCCATCCCTCACCCCCCTGACGTCTATGAGGTCCTCAGGAGGAGGCCTCGAGGCCCCGGGGTCGGCCATATCCCAGGATCTCGGCAACCAGCGCCCACTGGGGACTCCGCGACCTGGAAGCCGGCCCAGGAGGTCACGGTCTTGCTCCTGAAAACGAGCCCTGAGCCCAGCACTCGGCCGGAAAGGACGGGCAGGGGACCCAGGGCTGCGGGCAGAGACCATCGCTGGCGAAGGCTCCACAGACAGAGGGGCCGTGGGCAGGGGTGCCAGGAGCCCTCTCCAGGAAGGGGACAAAAGCCCCGGCCCTCAGGGCTGACCCTCCGCTGCTTGCATCTCACCAGGAGCCTCCTGCTGCTGGTCGCCGGGCAGAGCCTACTCGGGGCCCCCAGGCGAACCCCCACACTGGGCCCCAGGACCCCCACTTCCATGTGGAAATGGTAGCCAGTGCAGGTCTCAGGGGCGGGAGGGCAGGGGGCTGGGGGCAGCAACGAGCAGGCGACCAGGAGGAGGGGTCCGCGGCCCCCAGCACACCCCGACCTGCAGCTCCGCTCCCCAGTCCTCGATAGATTGTGGGCAGCCGGCTCTCGGGGCACCGGCCTCCAACAGAAGGGCCCACGTAGGAGAGACATGAAGCTCCTGTCCACCCCACCCAGGTGACCCCACAGAACCTGTGTCGCCACGTCCTCAAAAGGTAAGTCACAGAGGAGGGTGCCAACACCCCCACCCCACCTGGGCCCCCTCGGAGGCCGTCTCCTCAGCTTCAAGGGGGTGAGGGGTCCCGAGGCTGGGGCATTGTGGGGTGGGACGGGGCTCACTGCACCCCCAAACCCAGCATGTCCGGAGCCCCACCTGGGCCCACCGAGGGATCCAAGGGGAGTCAGCGCCTCTCGGACACCAGGTTCCCGGGGGTCTTGCCCCCTTCCAGGATAAAGAGGGTGTGTGTCCCAGTTACGATGAAGGTGAGTGATGTGGGAAAGGATTTTCAGCCCACAACAGACTGTAAGGATAACATCAGCACCCTCCCACCCGGCAGCGGGACGCCCCCGAGGGCTCGTTGGGGTCCAGCCAGTGGCTCAGCCGCCGTGACGTCAGCAGGGAGCCCACTCCCCACCTGTGTGTCCCAGGATGGGCGGCCCACCCTGTGGGCACTCCCTGCAGGGGGGGCAGGGAGAGCAGCCGAGGTGCTGGGGGGGGCTGCTCCCAGGTCCTGCCCCGCAGGGGCTCGGTGACCACCCAGAAGGGCCGCCTTGGCCTGCTCGAGCCCTCAGGGACACGGCCCACCTGGTGAGGGCGGACCCCGGGCACTTCGTCTGGGTCTGTGTCCACGCAGATGTACAGCTAGTGCCGCCACAGGGTCCCCACGGGCACACGCAGACCCCACCCTCTCTGGAGGGATCCCTGCTGGGTTCCTGTCCACTCCCAGCCTGACCTGCCCCACATCATGGCCCTGACCCTGCCCTCCCGACCTCGGCCCTGTCACAGAACTGGGGTCCCTTGTCTGTCCCGAGTCCCACCCGAGCCAGGGGCTCTGAGCGGCCAGGACCCTCTGCTCCTTCACCCAGGGAAGCAGGAGTCATGTCCAGCACGGAGCCCCAGTGCAGTCCTACCCGTGTCTCAGGAGTCACAGCGGCCAGCGCGGGAGCCAGGGCCGTGGGGCGGGGGTCGTGGCCGGCAGCGCTGCACGGGATGCTCACAGGTGAGGCCCCAGGGGGTGCGGGAACGGGCAGGAGGGTGAGGGCCAGGCAGGTGACGGGCAGTGACAGGTGGTGACACTGGACTAAGGTCCCCGCGGCCCTGGGAACACGACCAAAGCCGCAGCCAGCCAGTCCCTCCCTGCACCTCCCCGTGGGATCCACTCTGGCCCCAGAGCCCTCCAGGCCAGCACTAAAGACCCCGCGGTGGTGACCACAGCCCCTGACCACATGGCTTAGTCACCGTGGTGACAGGCCTGGCCCTGGGCAGCACCACTCCCGGCCGGCAATGGGGAAACTGAGGCTCAGAGAAGGTGAGAGCTGCTGCCCAGAGCCCCCAGCCCCTCCCGGCCGAGCCAATGCATCTGCTCGGGGTGGGACCCGTGGGAACCAGCCCCCCAGCACAGCCCTGGAACCGCACACACCCCTGCCGGCCCCCCTCGGGCACCCCTGCTCCCAAGCCCCCTTCCCTGTGGCTGGGTGTTCCCCTGATGACCCCACCCCACCTGGGGGTCTGGCACAGGCTCTGCACCCATGGGTGCCCAGGAGCCACGCAAGGACTGCTGACCACGGAGAGCTGTGGGAGCCTCCCCCATGAGAGCAGACCCCCAAGGCAGAGGGAAGGCCCTGCGGCCCCCACCCGCCCCCACCCAGCCCTTTGCCTCACCCCCCTGCCCACTGCGGCTCGCCAGCTGTGGTCCCAGGCCAGGGCCCTTCTCCGGGGACATGTCCCCCACAGCAGTCCGGGTGCCTGGACAGGCCGAGGCCTCTTCAGCCCTGGGTGAGGACGAGGTGGCCACTCTGTTCCCAGGGCAGGGGCAGCGGGACCCCCACCCCGGGACCCCCGTCCCTGGGACCCTCCCCCAAGGCCACACCCCGACACCTAGAGCAGCTCTGACCCCGGCTGACTTTTCCTTGCTCCCGACTCTGTGCTCCTCAGGCCCCAAGAGTCCCCCCAACCTCTGCCGCCCCCACCAGGTTCTCCCACCCACCTCCCCCACCAGAGCCCCTCCACCTGCCTCCCCCGTACTCCCCCCACCTTCCCTCCACAGCTCCTCCTCGAGGGTCCCGGCCTCCGAGTCATGGTTTGAGGACTTCCGGCCATCTCCTCGCCCGTCGTCGCCGTAGCACGAGCTGCCCTTACCCTGGGACCCCCACCCACTACTGCGGTGCCCTCCCCTCCTCTGCGGGGAAGCTCCATGTCCAGGCGCCCAGGGGACCTCCTGTTTGTTGGGGGGGGGGGGGCTGGCCCTTGCTGGGGGGGCGGCTTCCCGGGGCTAGGGGCTCAGTCCCAAAACTCAGGACAGTTTCTGAAACCTGCGGGCACCTTCCTGTGTGGCTCGTGGACAACGTGGCCTTCAGGTGGCGCTGCATCCAGGAGGCCCTGGGGGACACGGGTGCAGACCCCACAGCCCCTGCACCATCCAGGGGCCCCGGCTCTGTGCTCACCCTCCCTGCAGCAGAGTGAAGCTGCTTTCTCTGCATCTGGACTGGACCCCGAATTTCCAGCCACTAACATCCCCCTGGAGGACAGGGCCACCGTGGACAGGCCCGAGCGCGTCGGCCACCGCATTCCGTCCCCAGCGCTCTTGGGGGTGGAGGGGACCACAGGACAGGAAAGCAGACCCACCTCGTCAACACAGCAAAGCTGAAGACACCCGAGCGGCTCTTCTGAAGGTGGTTTCAGAAACCCCGGATTCCAGGGACCACTTCGGGGGGAGGGGTCCCCGCTGCGCAGTTCAGTTGAGCTCCGCTGTCCCAAGGCCAGGCCCGAGGCAGAGATAAAACAAGTGACTTTTGAAACGCAGCACTCAGCAGCTTTCCATGCGTCCACACGTTTGCTCCCCGGAGCCTGTGGGGTACACTCTGGCCCCCGGTTTTACAGATGGCTGTGGCCTCAGAGGGGGCGGCCTCTCCGTGGTCGCGCAGCGGCCCAGGCCCTCAGGCCCCTCCTCAGCCCAGGCCTGCGGCAGCCCCCACAGGCAGCCTCCTAACTTGGCACCCACCTGAGGCCCCGGGTCCTGGGCAGACCCCGCATCGTGCGGCTGGCCCCGCGGGGAGGGAAGCTGGAACGCGGGGTTGAGGAAGGGCGCGCGCTGAGCTCCCTCTGACCTGCAAGGGGCTCCTCACCTCACGGGGTGGGAGGGGGGAGCGGCCGACAGGAGGTTTCCGGGCCCTCCCCGGACCCCTCCCCTCTCCCCCAGATTATAGCGCCCACCTCCTCCCCCAGGACCCCAAACACACTCCTCCAGGAGCTTCTTAGCAACCCCCCCCACATCTGTACTGCAGAAACCATTAAAGCAGTTGAACGAGGGAGGGGATTTGGAGTGGAGTCCCCGACAGCACCCCCACCCTCAACCAGGACCTCGAGGCCTACTCAGCCTGCCTCTGGAGGCCCGTCCCCCATCACCCAGCACCATCCACAGCCGCCGGGGCCAGGCGCAGGCCGCTCTCCCCCGGCTCTAGGAAGGGCGCTGGGCCAGGAGCCCCCACCCCACCCAGGAGGCCGCAGACGACGCCAAGGTGCCCCCTTGCCCTCCCGCTCCTGCTCCGTGGACCACACCCCTCCTGGCTCTGCCAACGCCCCCTACCCCCAGGGCCCAGGGGCTGGGGGATCCCCCAGGGTCAAGATCTGTCCCAGACAAGCCGAGGTCCCAAGAGCCAAGGAAACTCTCCAGGTCCTGCTTCCCACAGACCCTCGGGGGAACCCCACCTCCTCGCCTGCCTCCTGGGGGCACCATCTGGGGGGCACCCACAGGGCCTCACCCACTCCCACCCCAGTGACCAGGGGCTGCCGTGGTCAGGAGGCGCTCGGGTCAGAGACCCCCTGCCCAGTGCCGTTGATGGCCCTGGGGAGGGGGGGCCGCAGTCGTGGAGCCATTTCAGCTGCATCCCCCACCTCCCCCACAGCCACCAACACCTCATCTCCAAACTGGGGTTCCAGGCACCACACTTTGGGAAATGCCGCCCCGTCCAGCCCGAAGGCCCCACCTGGGACAGCGAGTCCTGTCTGGCGTGCTGGAGCCGCACCTGCAGCCCTCGGGTCCGAGAGGGTGGGAAAGGGCAGCACTGCCGCCTCTCTGGGTCGGAGGCCGGGCAAACATGCTGGAGGGGCCTCGGGACCCCTGGGCGGCTGGGGCTGGGGAGACACTGGGCCACCACCAAGTCACCCCAACCCGGAAAGGCCTCCTGCAGCGAGCAAGGGACACCCGTCCACCAAGGGGCGTCCATCGGGGCCACACCTCTGGCCGTCACTGTCACTGGACCCCTCTGGCCCCACCACCTGCCCACTGACCGCTCTGTAGACCCACCATCTGCGGTGCGGCCATTAGACCGCGCACCTGCTCAACGCACTCACGGGGGTCGACTTGCTCCTTGGCCACCCCGGCCACCCCCAGGGGTCTGAGCATGGACGCCTCACCTCGTGCCGGTCAGTGAGGCCGGGAGGGACCATCCAGCCTGCGGCTGTGCCCAGGGGCCCTGCCCTCACGGTCATGTTGCTCCCCGCTCCCCCACAGTGGATAGGCCACAGCTACTCCCCTCAGCAAGCTCCAGAGACAGCAGAGCTGAGGCCCCGGCACCCACCGCGGCCACAGGGTGCAGCCCCCAGCCCCACTGCGGCCCCCGGCCCACCTGCCAGCTGTGGGGAGGGGCCCCAGTCCCCCAAGCCCCCCATCTGAGCAACAGGGGTTGAGGATGGCAGAGAGGGCAGTGGCCACGGGCCGGAGGGAAGGGGGAAACTCTGTACTTGGAAGACAACACCAAAGGTGCGGGCTCCCAAACGGACAGATGGACGGACAGAGGCCCCAGAGCACAGGCTCCTGAGGGCGGCACCCAGTGGAACGGTCAGCCTCGGGTCAGCGAGGCTGGGCCATGGACCCGGGCCCCTGAACCCGGCCTGGATGCTGCGCTGGGACGTGATGCGGGCAGGACCAGCCCTGTCACAGCTGCCCCGACGTGAGGGAGGGACCCCGGGCTTGCGGCCGGCCCCGCCCAGTCGGCTGGAGGCCCCGGAGCCGAACCCCAGGTCTCCTCGGAAAGGAAATTCCCGTCTGAGCTGGACCCACCCACCCCGTGCGGTCAGACCCGCGGGGCCCGCTCCTTACGATAATTTATTAAGTTCGTAAACAAAGTAGACAACCAAATGCTGTCGGTTCTGCTTCCCTGGAAACTCCTGACCCATGAACTCGGGTCAGGACTGAGCTGGGGGTGGGAGGGGATGGTGGGGGGGGGGACGGTGGGGAGGGAGAGAGAGGGGGACACTCAGCCTGGACCTGTTGAAAGGAGATGCCCTGGGGACAGCAAGAGGCTCATCGGGCACCTCAGCTGGGGGGCTTCCCGCAGACAGACCCACAGACCCGGGGCCGGCCTGGGCACCTGCTCCCCGCCTCGCCGTGGGGTCGGCGGCTCCGGCTCCCAGCATGGTGGCCCCGCAGGGTCAGGACTCGCCCCCAGGCCTGCGCAGCACAGACCAGGGAGCTGGTACCCCCCCCTCCCCAGCAGGGGACAGATCCCCGGGAGCCGCCGTGAGGGGTCAGGGAGGCCTCGGGCTGCACCCTCTGGGGAGGACCCACGTAGACGGGGGTCACCGAGCCCTGTCACCCCACCTCCAAGGTCTGGGCTCCGGCTCTGTGACGGCCGGGAAGGCACGGGCGGGGTCCTGCGTTCCCACTCCCCTCCAGGCTGTGTCCTGCATCCCTCCAGTGGGGCAGTCCGCGGGGGGAGAGGGAAGCACCCTGCCTTGGGGGGACAGCGGTGCAGAAGCCCCCCCCGCCCCCTACAACAGGCCGTCGTCACCCACGGGAGCTCCAGGGACAGCGCCGCTCGCTGCTTCCCAAACGTCAAGGGGCCTCCTGGCACTTCCGGGCCAACGAGAGCAGCCACGGGACTCAGAAAAGCGGCCCCAGGGGCGCCGGGGGTGGGACAGGGTCCTGCTCCCCGAGGCTCCTCTCAGAGAAGCCCCCAGCCCTCTGCCGGGCCCTGACAGCTGGCTCCTCTCTCTCCTTCCCGCCGTGACAGGTGTCAGCCCCGGGTCATCCCATCACCATCCCCCAACTGCCCCTCGCCGCCACCATGTGGGGGGTGCCCGGGGTGGGTGCCGGGAGCCCCCCGCCCTCTGGGCACCCCACCCCTGCAGACGGCAAACGGGGACAGGGAGAAGCTGGGGGCAGTCCCAGGGTGGGCAGGGAGGACACAGGCTGGAGGCCGCCCTGGCTGCGCCCACTGCGGACCCGTCTCTGCTCCTGCCCGGCCGCCCACGGGCCTCGGGATCCCCCCCACGCCGACCCCAGGCTCCCCAGTGGGAGGCAGCACAGGACCTGGGGAGCTCTGAGCAGCCCTGTGCGCCCCCGCGGCCCTGCCACCCCGGCCCCTCCCAGGGCCAGTGAGCGAGGCCGGCACGTGGAGGGGGTGCCCAGGTCGGTGCAGCTCCCCCAGAAGCCCCCAACGGCCACCAGGGCCTGACCACACCGAGATTCGGCCGGGAAGCCGGGGGAGGAGGTGGGTCTAACGAGATGGCCGCAGAGCCTCCTGGCTGCTTGCTGGACAGTGAGGTCGGGCCAGGGCCACTCTCGGCCCTGCTGCTCACAGAGGAGCCCCCACTTGCAGCCAGCAGCCCGGGGGACCCACCCCAAGGCTCTGCAAGGCTCTGCTTGGCCATTTCCCCACCAGGCGCAGAGCACTGAGCAGATGGACAAACTGCTCATCTCCTGCCAAAGGCAGTGGTCGGGGGGCAGGGGAGGGGGCAGGGGTGGGGACAGTGAGCTGGACACTGAAGGCTACATGCCCTCCCTGCCGAGGCAGTGTTTGTCTGCCCTTGAGCTCCCCGTGCACAGGTGTGCAAACAAGCACACGTGTGTGCATACACAGGCACACACCTGCACACATGCGTGTGGCTTTTTGGGAACACTGCAGTCCTGGGGCCTTACGAGTTTGCTTCTGATGAAAATCCGTTTGTTTCCTTGGCTGCTCACACAAGTACCTGCAACGGGTCAACTTAAACAGCAAGAGTTTATTGGCTCATGGTTTTAAAACCAAGAGAAGTCGAGGCGTCAGCAAGGCTGTGTTTTGTCCCAGAGGACAGTGGCGTCCTGGGGCTGGCGGCCAGATCCTTGGTCCTCGGCTTTTCCGTCATTGCACGTGACACCTCTCCTGGCTTCTCTGGGTTCCAGTGACTTCTGGCTTCCTCCCGTGACTTTCTCTCTCTCTGTGTCCATTCTGTTTACAAAGGGCTCCAGCAGGACGCAGACCCTCCGGACTGGGCTGAGCCACCCAACTGAAGTGACCTCACCAAGAGGTCCTACTTCCGATGGGGTCATGCCCGTGAGAATGGATTAAGATTGGGAGCGTGCTTTCCTGGGGTCCAGGGCTCCAGGGCTCCAGACCCCAAGTGGGGAGAGTGAACACAGACCCCAGGGCCCCAGGTCAGCCAGGTGGGGGCGTCCTGCACAGCGGGGGCCTGTCACCCACTGACCATGGCCTCGGCCCAGCCCCCCCAAGAGCCCCGTCCCTGCCTGTGCCACGGGGTCTCGGGAAGCGTCGGGGGTGAGGGGCCCCGAGGACAGAGGTCCAGGCTGAGAGCCCTGGGAGGCCCCAAGAGCAGGCACTGGGGGGGTCACCATCCCCCAGCTCCTCCCACTGCGCAGAAACAGCCCCCCCTCCCAGCCTCCCCCTATGCCAGCTGCTGCTCGGGCACATCTCCAGGGCCTCCAGGGGCGTGAGGGGAGTGTGGAGTCACGGCTGTGGGGAGGGGGAGGGGGGCACAGCATGCACCGGGCAGGGGCCTAGACAGGCAAGCGTAGTGACTGCCCCTTGGGGGCCAGGTCCACTGGGCTGGGGGCTCAGGGAGGCCTGGAGTCAGGGTCTCCGGGGGACAAGCAGAGGGCAGAGCAGACTGAGGCTGGCCTGCCCTGGGGTGGACGCCAAGACCTGGCACAGGGGCAGGGTCAGCCCAGGCCAGACCAGGGGCTCCGTCCACCACACGAGGTAACCCAGCACCTTCCTGGATGCCAGGGCAGGGGTGGGTGGGAACTGAGACTGGGCCAGGCCCCGGGAGCTGAACAGGGGCGCAGAGTGCCGCTGCGCAGGCCTGAGGCCCTCCTCGCCTTGGGGCACGCAGGGTCAGGAGTGGGGGTGCCAAGGTTGCCCCTGATGGCGACAAGTGTTTCCCACACAGTCCAAACCCGGCTCTGGGGTCCAGACGGAGGGACCCACTCACAGACCTCCCTCGGCCACACGGCGTTTCATTCCCCGTGTGGGGAGCAGACCCATGAACAGAGGCCCGGCCCTGCCCCTCGGGGCCCCGGCGGGTCACACAGGGTCCCCCGGAACGCCTCGGCGACGTCACTGCAGGTGCCACGCTCGGCTGCAGCGGCTCAGCGGATGCCCACGCGATCTGCCCGAGTCACTTTAATTTCTCAAACGCTACAGAGAACGCGCTTCCTCCGCGAACGCTGCTTTCCCCTTTCGAACACCCGGCCCCGCTCAAGTTAGAGCACAGCTGTGAGCCAACCCCAAAATAAAGCGCCCGCTGGCACAGGGCCCACGCCCCCGCCGCGCTCACAGGCAGCAGGCGAAGAAGTCGGGGAAGCTGCCGTCCGCCTCCTCGCGCAGCGCCAGCCCCGAGCAGCCCAGGTCCGAGCCCCACTGCGCCAGGAGGCTGTCCTGGAGCTCCTGGAAGCCGGGCTCGGGGTCCGCCGGGAAGGCCGGCTCCGCCCGCTCCAGGGGGCTGCTCCTGCCCGCCGGGGGGGAGGGGACGCCGCCCCCTCGGCCCTCCAGGGACCCTGGAAGCAAATGGGGCGCTGTGAGAAGGCGGCGCCCAGGCCAGGAGGATGGAGCCGGGCCGGAACCGGGGAGCCTTTTCCCAGGCCACGGCCCCAACCAGGGACCCCCAGGCCTGGCGGACACAGCGGGGACACGTGCCAGGGCCAGCGGGGTGAGGCTAGGGACGGCCCAGCAGGCAGGCACCCAGCCCCCATGGGCCACACACCCACGTCACACTCACACCTTCACTCTCAGGTGCACACACCCACACTTCCTTACACACACACATGCATACTCACTTCCTCAGTCACACACACACACCCACACTTCCTTACATGCTCACGAGCACACAAATTCACTTCCTCACACTCACATGCACACACTTCCTCACACACTACACTGACATGCACACATCCACTCACCACCTCACACGTGCACACAGCCACTCTCACACTCACTTCCTCACTTGTACACACACCCACACTTCCTCACACTCATGTGCATTCACTTGTGTGCACACACCCACTTGCTTCCTCGCACTCGTACACAAACCCACTTCCTCACACTCGTGCACACACCCTCACACTTCCTTACACGTTCACATGTGCACACCTATGCTCACACACTTGTAGACACATTATCACAACTCTCATACTTTCTCACACACTCATGCAAACGCTCATACAGATATACTAAACACTCACTCCTCCACACAGACTCACACTCATACTTCTTCACTCATGTGCACACAACCCACATCCATACAAGCTCACATGTGTACACACCTGTACTCATATACACACTCAGACATACTTGCGGGCAATCACACACTGTCACAGACACTTAAGAGCACATACACTTTCTCACAAACACAGAGATGCAGCGGCTCATACGCACCCAGACACACCGACCCCTCGATCTCCCCCACACAGATGCACACTCACCCACACACCCGATCCCCGGAGCCCTGCGTGCTCACCCAGCCACCAGTCAGGCCCAGCGGTCAGCAGGAAGGGTGTATCATCGTCCACAGGGGCTCGCGAGGCAGGCCTGGGCGGGGAAGGAGGACCCCACCACTGAGGGCCCGTCAATCACCCGGACCCCAAAACCTCAGGGGGAGATAAGCCCAGGGTCCCGCGGAGCAGGCTCCGGACTCGGGCAGGACCAAGGGCTGCTCCCCCCCACACCCCTCCCAGGCCCCAGCGAGTGCTCGGAAAGGTCCTTTCACATCAGCCCCACAGAAGATTCTAGAAGACGGAGCTTCCAGAAACGTGCATCAGGAAGCCACATGCTGGCCTCTCGCGGCTCCTGACCCAGCTGCCCACTCAGGCCCTCGCCGGCCCGGAAATGAAAACGACAAGAGCGCGGCACGTCCCCATCGGGCCCAGGCGGAGCTTGGGCAGGGGGGAAGGAGGCACGTGTGGGTGTGGAGATGTATGTGCACACGCCCACTGGGTACACACCTGCCATCCAGCACAGGCACCGTGTCCCCATCTGCCTCCTCGGCCGGCCCCCCAAGAGGTGCAGGTCCCCTGCCCGGGGATCCCGCCTGGCCTGGCCAGCTCTGGGCCTCGGGACTCGCCGGCGGGGAGGCCGGCCGCTGTGAGAGGGTGGGCCAGCGGGGCAGAGGTGTCGGTGCCCGGGCTTCTGGGGCCCTGGAGAAACGCAGGTCCGAGGGCACAGGGGCCAAGCTGGATGGCCCTACAAGAGAAAGCAGAGAGCGGTCAGCCTGAGCCCACAGCGCCGCCCGCACGAGTGAGCCGCTCCTCAGAGGGGACCCCGGGTTCCTTCCCAGGGCCACGGGCTCTGCCCACACATTCACCAAGCACAGGCGCCACCCGGCCCGTGCCCTGCACTGGAGAGGCACACAGGGACCATAGACAAACAGACAGACATACCCCAGACGCAAGGCACCTAACCCAGGAAGACTTCCTGGAGGAGACACCCTCTTAGACTCGGTTCAGCCCTGACAGTCTCAGACCTAGAACCCTTGGGGCACCACCTCTCCACTCCTGCCCGAGACCCCAGACCTCACACCAGGCTCCCTGCCCTGCCCGGTGGGTTCTGGGGGTCCCCAGGGACCCCAGCTTGGCTGCCGGCTTTGTCAATGGCAAGACCCCTTCCCACGTGGGGGCGAGGGGCCCATACAGGAGTCAGAGGTGGGGCCCCACCTTCATGGCACTCCCCAGCGTGTGGCAGACACGCACGGTGGCTGAGACGCGGTCGCTGGCAGCTCCACAGCCAGACAGTGGCTGCGGGGATCGGGCTGTGCCGGTCATTGGCAATGCCCCGTGGGGCGAAGGAGCAGCCACAGGTGGAGGGAGCACAGGCCCCGTGCAGAGAGGTGGCAGCTGGGCCATGGCCTGACCACGGCTCCCGCCAGCCCTGGGCAGCACGAGGCCTGGAGAGGAGCCCGGCTGCCTCGGAGGCGAACGGACCCAAGCCCCAGGTGGGCAGGGGGAGAGCCCCAGCCATGGGGAGCCTGCTGGGGGAGCCGGACACAGGAGCAGGCAGCCGAGGGGCTGGCGTGGGCCATATCCCTTGGGCTGCAGCCCCAGGTCTTGTGGGCAGCAGACGTCCCCCCTTATACTGAAAGCCAAGTCAAAAAGGGGCTCCTGAGGCTAAGCCCCCAGACGCAGGTTTCTCACAACAAACCCAGAGCCTGCCTCACCATCCTCAGGACACACAGCAGCACTTTCCCGAGGAAAGCCGAAGGCCGCCCTGCTCGCACTCACCAGGTGGGGCCAGCCGGCCGCCCAGCACCTCCGCCAGCCCCGAGGGGCCCTCGCTCTTGTCCTCACCTGCGGATGCACACCTGGGGGTGTCCTGTTGCCTGAAAGATGCAGAAAACCAGGGGACAGAGGCTCTGGTCCCCACGTGCACAGGCAGAGGGCACCCCGGCCAGTGACCAGTCAGCCTTGCAGGCCCGGCCCGGAACTTTCTACAGGTGAGAAGAGACCTGGGCGCCACCTTCCCAGTCCAGGAACCCAGGCCCCAGACAACACCCGCTCGGCATATCCCCAACCCCTGGGAAACAGCAGTGCCCCCACCTCCTCCCACAGGTCCCCGGACAGCTCAGCTCAGCTGTTCCATCACTTAGATGTTCTTTCTCTGCCCACTGCCTCCCCAGGCCCACTCGGGTTCTAGATCTTTCCACCCAGGCATCGGCACTCGGCTGGAGAAAAAGACACATTTGGAAGCGGGTGATCCTTGAACTTGAACCCGGTGATTCAGGGTTCCAAAGAACCTTGAGCTTCAGAAAACTCCACTTCTGGAGCCCTGGGGTACCCCCCAGCCGGGTTGTGGGCAGCTACAGTGCCCTCCCGCTGACCCCCTGCAGGGGTCTGGAGTCCCCAGCCCCTGGATGAGGCATGGAGGGATGGAGGACGACACTGGCCACCTCCCACCTGGACCCAACGTGCTGCCGGTGCCGACCGAGCTGCTTACCTCAAGCCTTCACGGGCCTCAACCCTCGGCCTTCTCAGGAGGCAGCCAAGGCGGCACTGCACCACCCGGTGACCGGCCTGGGCTCCACGGCCCTCCATGGGTCACCAGTGGCCCAGACCTGGCCAGTACTCTGGGTGCCCCCCCAAGGACAATCAAGGGGTGCTGCTGCCCCATGGGTTCCCCGCCCTGCAGGGCTGGCACATGGGGACACTCACGCCATCAGAGCCAACACTCCGGACCCTGGGCCCAGCGCACCCGCTGGCCTCAGACCCCCCAGGGCCGACTGCCGGCTGGGCTTTGGCCGCTTCTGACCCACATCTTTGGCAGGAACAAGAATCTAAAATGTAAATAAACACATCAAACAGCTACAGGAGGAGTCAGCATGGAAACTTCGCTGGAAAAGTGACCGTTGTCAAACAAGCCACCTTGGCCAGGGTTTCGGGGTGGCCCCAGGTCAGGGGAGGCTCATCATGAGGTGGGGGCCTTCTGCGCCACGGGTGGCAGGAGGCTGCTGGACGTTGAGATGAAGGACCCCCTCCTCATACGTGTCCCTCGGAGAAGGGGCAGGAAGCCTGCATTTGCCAATGTCAGCACAGCTCAGGGCTCGGGCCCCAAACTACGCAGGGTCCGGGGGGAGGACACAGACACCTCTGGCTGGTGGGCCCCCCATGTGTGGGGAAGTAGGTGGCACTCGAGCAAGCATGCTGGGGGATGCAGGAGCCACAACTGTCCCGAGGGCTGAATGATGCTTATGGGGCGACTGGTCATTCCCCAGGAATGACCCCTGGAGGATATGCTGGGAGGGGCAGCGGAGGAAAGAGTGGGGGCCAAAGCTCCCCACTCCCCGAGGTTCCCACGTCACTCCCCAGAGGAGGTGGGGGCAGTTAGGACAGATCAAGGAGACCCCTGCAATAAACGCGGCTAGCTCGGGCTGCCAGGGGTGGCAACAGGGGGGACACCGCAGCCCGGGGTCAGATGCCAGGAAGGATGGGGTGGCCTCGGACGGCAGCAGGCCATGCCACTGAGAGCTGCTCGGGAAAGGACCGACGGCCGGGCAGCTGACAGCTCCAACTCACCACGGGCTGCTCCTCGCTGGGGACGAGGGCGTGGGAAAGCTGCAGGAACTGCACGGCCATCTCCAGGACCGAGGCCATGTCCTCCCGCCGGCCATCAAAACGGGGCAACAGGGCCCGCAGCCGCTCGCAGCTCGCCGAGATCCGCTTCCTGCCTCCAGACGAGCAGCCATGTCCATCCCTGTGCCCAGATGGCCTTCACCAGGCCAGAGGACAGCAGCGGCCAGGACCCCACCCCCACCCCAGAGCCCCCCGAGTCTCCTTCCGCCAGGGTTGCTGCTTTGTTCTCCCAGAGGCCTCAGCTCTTCTGGATCAGCTTCTGGACAGACCCACCCTGACCCCCACACCCTGACCTGGGCCATCACTGTTCTGGGGTGTGGGGAGGGAAGGGTCACAGATGCAGAAGTTCAAGACCCCCGGGCTTCAGGCCACAGAGGGGGCTACAATGACAGATGAACCTTCTCGTTCACCCTGGACGAGGCGTCTCCTTGCCCCCTTCGCCCTGCCCTGTGTGCCTGGGAGCCGGCCAGGACCCCAGGCTGCCTGCCCTTCCGCGTCCACCAGCCGGCCTCTGGGGCCTCGCTGACCGGGGAGGACACGGCCTCCCCCCACCCCAGGCGCCGAGGCCTCTCACCTGCGCTCCCTCTCGGTCAGCACGTTGCGGCGGCGGCAGGAGCCCTGACCCCCGGGGGCTGCAGGGGCCGGGTGGTCGCCGCCGGCCAGGGCGCCGGGCCGGGAAGGGCCACTGCAGGAGACGGGGCTCCACCCGAGCTGACCGCCCGGCTCCCCCAGGCCCGGGAGGGGCTTCTTCCGGGGGGGCTGCGGTGAAGGCGGGAGCAGGGCCTGGGCCGGCCTCTCGGCACCCGCTCTGTCCTGCCCCGGGGCCCAGGGGGTCTCGGGGCTGTGCCCAAGGAGGGCCGCGCTGGGCGGGGCCGGACCAGGCCGGCCATTTGGACCGAGGGGAGGCGCCCGGGCCCGCCCGACGCAGCCCTGGGCGGAGGAGCTGGGGCGCGACACCCTCCGCCCCCTCCCCGCCACCCAGTTTTTCAACCTGCACCCGCCGGGGACGCGGGGGACCCCGCCACCCGGCTCGGCGCCCCGGGACGCCATGGGCGCAGAGGAGGCGCGCGCGGCGAGGGAGGCGGGGCCTGGGCGGGCGGACCCCACGCAGCCCCGCCCCCGCGGCGCCCCGCCCCGCCACGTGCCCCCGCCACGTGCCTCCGCCCAGCCACGTGCACTGCGCCCCGCCCCCACGCGCGCTCACACCTGGGACCCCCCACGCACACCTGGCCCTGGCCCACCTGGCCTGGCCCCGCCCACGAGTGCGGCCGGGTCCCTCCAGCACGAAGCTGCCCGGCCAGGCGCTGACCCGCGCCCCCAGCTCCGCCTCTCGCCCTTCCCAGGGGTCTCCCTTCCCTCCCCGCTGGGCACCAGGCCCTGGGGAAGGCGCAGAGGCGGGTGGGCGAGCCCCGGGCCCACGGGGTGGGGGTGCGGGTGCGGAGACGTGAAGTGGGGCGGCTCGGAGGCAGGCTGCCTGGGAAAGCGAGGCCCGAGGGGGCCGATCTCTGGGGCTAGGGAGAGGGGTGGGGGGCGCAGGAAGCCTCCAGCCCCAAGGGACAGCTGAGGACCATGGGACGGGGCCGGACAGGTCGGGGAGCCAGGTGGGAGGGAGGAGGCCGGTCCCACTTCCCGCCCCCGGCCATGGCCCCAGCGCAGTGGAGCCAGAGCGACTCACCGGGTCCTGCACCCCCACCCCCACCCCTCACACACCGCCCACAGCCTGGCTTCTGTTTTCACCGGGGGTGTAAGATGGAACCTGGAGGCCACCAAACGCCTGGGGACATTCAGCTCTGTCAGCAACAGAAGCCCCTGCCTTGACCCACCAGGCTAGGAGGGTGGGCAGTCAGTGCAGACGCCATCCAATGGGGAGGGGGCCGGCAGCAACCCCCCTACTCTCCCAGTTTCTCTTCCAGCGTAATGGAGAAGGTGGGCTGGAAGTCCACCTTGCCCCCCCAACTGGCTGGGGAGGGGTGGACAGGCTGGCGTGGGGGGCTTGTCTCCTGGATGGCAGCACAGAGCCTGCGCTGAAGCCCCTGACATGCCCCCGGCTCATGAGGTTCTGCACCAGCCACCTGTGTAATCCCCTCTAATTGATCTGCCCGCGCCCCTGCCCCCGGCTCCTGTGGAGCGACAGGTGTGGGCAGGGCACCCGGAAGAGGCCTGCACACTGGCCGCCTCTGAGTCCCGGGAGAACAGAGGGGCCTGGCCGGCAGACTCACGTCCCCAGGTCAGGGGGTGAGGTCGGGGGTGGGGGGCTGAGACCCTGCAGCAGCGTCCGCCTCTCGTGGCACCCCCAGGAAGCCCTGAGTTGCAGGCCTGTGAGGAGCAGGCGGGCACAGGCTGCACCCCTATCCTGACTCCTGCTGGCGGTTCCCCCAGAAAGCATGTGTGCTCAGCCTGCGGCCTCCTGGAGGCCACCAGCAAAGGGGAGACGCTGGGGGTGTGGGGGCCAGGGAGTACACCCTGTGCCTTCCACATCCGTCCCGGAAAGACGAGGTCGGAGCCCTGGGCCTCAAGAAGAACGCACATGTGGCCGGGGGCTCAGCACCCCCGCTGCAGCCCCCCTCAGTGTTCTCCATCTCCCCCTCTCCTCTGTTCTTCTCCTCCCGCTCCCCCCCCGCCCCATCTCTTTTCCCAGTTCTGTCTTGCTACCCCCTCCACCTCCCCTTCCTTCTTTCTCCCGTCTCTCTCATTCTCTCTCTCTCACTTCTGTCTCTCTCGTTCTGTTTCCCTCCTCATCTCTCTTCTCAGCTCACTCTCTCCACCCTCGCTCTCCTTCGTTTGTTTGTCTGTCTCTTCATGAGAGCACGCGAGGGGGGATGTGTGTGCACCTTGTAGAATGGTGGAGGTTCTCCAGCTGCAGCCAGGACCTGTGTGGAGAGGGGCTGGGGGGCCCTGCGCAGCTGCCTCTCCCCAAATCGCCCTGCCCCTCCTCCACTACCCGTTTAAAAGGCACCCCCTTGTGTGTGCCTGTGTCTGTGCACGTGTGTCCGTACAGGTGCGCGCACAGAGCAGCCACAGAACACACAGCAGGGGCACCAGCTGGGGTCCCGGACAGCCCTTGGGTCTCCCGCAAAGGGGCCCAGCTCCAGTCCACAGAGCACCGACCAGGACCCTGCCTCTCAGCTCCTCCCACCCTTCCTGAAAGGTGGGCTCGCCCCAGCTCCTCTGCACACCCAGGGGGTCTCCTGCTGTTTACTGCCTGAGTGTGGGGAGGAAGCTGGGTGGTGGTCCCCATGGCACCTGCTCTGCTAGGGAGGGTGGGTGCAGTGCGGACGCCGTGGCCTGCCCAAAGCGACCCCCCCCCCAGTCCCCTGCGGGACTGAGCCCCCAAGGGGGCGCAACCAGCTTGGGGTTGTGCGACCCTCCTGTCTTTCCGGGTTACGCGCGCAGCTCGGAGCCCCCAGCCCCGGCCCCACGCCCGCGGTCCCTGGCGCGGCCGGCAGGGGGCGCCCCCGACAGGCGCCCGAGCCCGGACCTGGAATCGGCTTTTTCCCTTCTGCAGACGGAAAAGTGTGAAGCGCTTCGGGGGCAAAGACGTCGCCGCTCGCTCCCGACTCGCTTCTCCCGCGGCTCCGGGTCGCCGAGCCCGCATGCCGCTCCCGGATGGCGCGCGCAGCCCGAGGGGCGTCTGCAGGCCGGCCGCCCGCGGCGGGGGCTGCACCAACCGGAGCTTCGTGTTCGACGACGGCCGATGCGCCCCCAGGTACGGCCTGCCGCGCCCTGCACCCCTCCTCCTCCGCGGGAGACCCCGGTTCCCCAGCATCCGCCGCACCCCCGGACCCCTGTGCCCAGGACCCGCGAGCGCCCTCGCCGCCCACCGTGCGGAAACAGGGGCGCCCCTCGGGGCCCCGGAGCGGGGGCCGCGCGCTCACTCGAATGACCAGCAGGTGCCCGGCGCGGGGCGGCGGTCAGTCTGCGCCCGGAGCGCAAAGGGGGTGCCGTGACCAGCCATTTTTAGGGGTCAGGCTTCCAGCATCTGTGCTGTCTGGGGCAGTGCGGGACCCGGCCCGAGAGGCGGCGTTAGGAACCCCGGGAAGCTGCGGAGCCCGGCAGGCCGAAGGTGTGGGGTGCTGTGCTGCCCCCCCCCAAGCTGGGAGAGGACCATTTGGGGTACTCCACATGGGGGTGGCAGCACTGGGCCAAGGATAAGTGGGACACAGGGTGAGGGTACCCCACCCAGTGGGGGGGGGTTCCCAGAGCAGCCCACCCCAGGAAGAGCTGCGGCTTAGGTGGGGAGCCCACTGGGAGGTGAGAGTTCTGGGTTCAAGTGTCTTGGTGATTTGGAGCACCCCACTTCTCTTCTGGGGGCCTACATTTGCCCATCCCGGCAAGGGGGTCCACCCAGGGGGCCTTCCACGTGGCCGCTCCTTCCCTGTGCAGTGGCTTGGTCGCTACACAGCTCCTGCCACCCTGGGGATCCCAGAGGGGTTTGGGTACCAGCGGGGAAATGCCGGGGGCCCCAGCAAGGCCAGAGCAGGGACAGTCAGCTCGGCCCCACCGTCCTGGGCCTCTGTGTTCTCTCTCCCGAATGCCCCCTTCCCCCTGAGCTGCCACCCCCTTCCCCTGCTCTGGGCCCCTGAGGGTCTGGGGCACGGGCTGTTCTGAGGACGGAGAAGGGGGTGGGCTGTGCATCCTGGGAGGTGGGAGGCCTGGGCTCAGGGTCAGGCACTCCTGCTGCCCTCTCCTCTGAGGAGCTCAGTTTCCCCGGATGTCAGCGCAGGTCAGAGCAGGTGGTCCCCCAGGGCCTCCAGTGGGGGCAGCAGGCTCCAGAGGTGGAGGTTCAGTGACGGCAGCAGCCCAGCGTCCCGGGGGGAGGGGGGTCAGCTTTGGGGAGAGCACAGACTCCAAGTGCAGATTGTCACTTGGCGTCCTTGGGAAATCTCTTGAACCCCTAAAGTGGTCACAGCCTGGGCCCGCCCACCAGGGCCGCCTCGAGGAGCCCCGAGACCATGCCAGGCCTCCAGTGAGAACCTCGGGGGGGGGGCCTCATAGTTCCGGTCACCCTGGGGCTCCAGCACCCCCTGGGGGGGGGCTGTGTCCTCAGGGTCCTCCCAGTCCTCCCAGTCCTCCCAGTTCTCCATCCTGTGCCTGCGCCAGCTCTCCGTACCTTCCTCCCGCTGGGTGAGGGTGGCCTCAGTCCTGAGGACAGCGCTGTCCCACTGGGGCACCCATTTTCTTTTTCACGTCCGAGAGGCAGCCAGCAGAAGAAATGTCAGGCACGTGGGGTGAGGGCCCCCAACAAGGTCAGATGAGGTGAGGCCCCCCCGTAGGGAAGGTCAGGCTGGGTGAGGCCCCACCTACTGCTGAGGTGCGAGTGGAGAGACGCTGGGTTCCCAGAGGTCAGGAGAAGGAAAAGGCCACTCTGCATGGAGGGGAGGGTATTGGGGTGAGCTCTGAGGTGTCCATATCTGCAGGTGGGGCAGCCGTGGGAGGCTGTGTCCCTGGGGAAGGGGCACCGTGCTCATGGGCTATCAGAAGGGCTGGGACTGGGGGCTGCAGTGGTCCTGGGCCCCCCTCCTGGGAGAAACCCCTGCCTGGCTCCAGCCTGGCCTCGGACCTGCAGCACCCAAATGCCCCTGGGCCTGGGTGTCCGGCTCCTGGGCCCCAGGGCTGGGCGCCGTGGGTGGGTACGGGCCACTTCCCCAGCATGCAGGTGCCACCTGCGGAGCCCCCTGCACCCCACCAACATGACACATGGCAGGAGCTCCACCTGGGGACTTGGGGCTGCAGTTGCACACCTGGTGACATGCTTCTGCCAAGCTCAGCTGAGGGGGACACGGCATTGTCCTGGATGTTGTCCCCCCTGAAGAAGGTGCTTTAATGTGCCAGGGCGGTGGCTGTGGGGGGTGGGCTGCACTTGGGGCAGCTGGAGGAGGAGGCCTGTGGGGATGGGAGAGGAGGGGCCTCTCAGAGGGGCTGCTTGGACCCCCAGTGCCCTCCTACAGCCCCGAGGAAGGGGTGCCTGGATGGTGGGGGATGAAGGACATGGCTTGGCTGGGAGTGGGGACCTAAGCCCCTGCGAGGACCGAGGCTGGTAGCTCGGGGAGGTGGGCTTTAGCTTGGGGGAGGAAGACTTTTTCCAGCAGAACCGCCAGCGGGGAAAGTTTAGGGGTACAAATTCTTACACCCAGGCTTTCCATTGGGGGACTAGGCCACCCTGGGGCCGCAGCCAGGCCTCTGTCTGATACGGGCGCTGGCAGATGTTAGCTGCAGTGCCGTCCGGTGGCAGAAGGGACTGGGGCACCCCTTCCCAAAGTTCTGTCCCCAGTGCAGGGCTGGCCGCTCTGGGAACGGCCCTCACTCCCAGCCCTCAGCCCGCTCGGGGGCCCCGGGGGAGCTCTCCAGGAACAGCCCCTGGCTCCCCGTTCTGGACGCTCCTCTCGGGCCCCGATGCCCAGCAGGTGGCAGTTGCCGTGGGACAGGCAGGTGCCCCGGCCAGGCAGTGCCCGCCTCCTGCTGGTGGGCTTCCCGCCAGAGCCCCCGGCCCGGCCTTTCCTGGAGCCGCCGGTTCCCAGCAGCGCTGCTCCCCGGGGCCGGCATGGGACCCTCCAGACCCTGAGGGCAGAGGGCACGCACATTATGTCAGGGTCCCAGACTGCCCTCCGCCGGCCTCCTCCCGGGCTGCCCATATTAGGGAGCGGTGCTTGCGGGCAGCAGGAAGCCGCGGGCCCCATGGGAAAGGTTTGCAAAGTCACGTCCAGTCCAGTGCAGCCTGGGCCGGCAGGAGGGATGGCGGACAGCCTCCCCACGGGCGGCTGGAGTGGACTCCGGGGTCCCCTTTCAGCCTAGGAGTGTCTGCAGCACTGGTCCTGGGGGATAGAGGTGAGTGAGGGGTGCCGGGGCTGCAGCACCCGCCCCAGGCTCCGCTCGGTCCCCGTGCCCACCTGGACCCACGGCTCACCGGGGACATGCAGGTGCAGTGGGGGCTGCGCCGGACCGTCGAGACCCCGGCCTCCCCGAGGGTGCCCTCAGTTCCCTGCTTGGCTTCCTGGGGGTGCCGGCCCCTGGCCTCCAGGGCTTCCCTGGACCGGGAAAGCGGGAAAGCGGGAAAGCTACCCCAGCCTGTCCGCTGGTACTTTTTGGGAAGCCTCTGAGCGGCCTTGGTATTAACCCTTTGGAAGCTGGGTAAAATTCGCAGCCCTGTGGTGGAGACTTTTTTTTGTCGGGAGTTTTGATTGCTGGTTCAATCTCTTTACTTGTTATCGGTCTGTCAAGATTTTCTATTTCTTCTTGAGTTGGTTGCGATGATTTGTGAATTTCTAGAATTTTGTCTGTTTCGCTGGAACTAGGTCGTCTGGTTTGCTGGCATTCATAGTATTCTCTGACAATGTATTTATCTCTGTGTAGTTCCCCTTTCCTCTCTGGTTGCAGTTATTTGCATCATCACTCTTTTTCTTTCTTTGTGTCACTGACGATGTGTCACAGTTATTGATCTTTCCAAAGGACCAACTTTTGGTTTCATTGATCCTCCCTATTTTTCTCCCTGCTATTTCCCTTGTCTCCACTCTGATGTTTAGTATTGCCCGCAGACTTCGTTTGTCAGGCTGCTGTGACAGATTCCCAGCGATGGTTCGGCTCAAACGATGGGGATATTTTAGCTCATGGTTTTGAGGCCAGGAGTCCAAACTCACAGCGTCAGCAAGTCCAGAACATTCCACGGCTGGCCGTGGGCTGTCCTCGGAGCTCCTTGGCATCACGCAGAGATGTCCTCTCCTCTCCTTCTGGGTGCTGTCAGTCTTCCGGCGTCTCCCTTTGGCTTTGTCTCCCTCTGACTCTGGGTGTCTCTCTATGAGACCTCCAGGACTCAGCATTAGGCTCAACCCCCTTCAGCTGTGCCACAGTTTAGCTAAAAAATCCCCAAGCGGCCTAGCAGAGGGCTCACGCCCGCGGGAATGTGCACCGAGCAGATACCTGAACTGGGGCACTTAACTCCATCTACCTCCCTTTCTGCTCCCGCTTTGAGTTTAGTTTGTGCTTCTTTTTCTGAGTCCTCCAGGTGTGAGATTAGGCTGCTAATCTGAGATTTTTCTTGCTTTTCAATATAAGAATTTACTTAGTACTGAATTACATATTTGAATGTGGTCAAAAGGGAGAAATTTTAGTTTGTATATATGTAGCTAGAATAAACGTTTTTAAAGAAACAGGACTGTACAAGACAAATGGCAACACAAATGGCAACACCATTGTAAACGATGAAATATAGTTAATAATACAATTATAGAAATTTCTTTCATAAACTGAAACAAATATACCACACTAATACAAGGTGTTAATAATAGGTTGATATATCAGAACTTCATTTTATACATGATTTTTCTGTAAATCTGTAACTTCTTTAATTAAAAAATATATGTAATGTAAAAAAAATCTTTAAAAAATCCTTCAGAGCACTGTTTGCTGTATCCCATAAGTTTTGATGTGTTTTCATTTTCAGTCACCTAGAGATATTTCCTAATTTTCCTCTTGGTGTCTTATTTGATACTGTTTTAGTTTCTCATTTGCTAGAACGATACCATATAATGGGACGGCTTTACGACAGGAATTCGTTGGCTTGTGATTTCAGAGGCTGGAGGACTTGCTCCCCGGGCTGGCTGTTTTCCGGCTGCCGGAGGTCTTTGGGATTCCTTGGCGTTTCCATCCCAGGGCATTGCACATGGCAGGGTCTTTCTTTTTTGGGCTCCGTTGACTTCTAGCTTCTGGCCTCTCCGAAGCTTCCCTCTCTGTGGCCTTCTCTGCAAGACCCCGGGATAGGACTGAGACCCTCCCCGATTTCCTAGAGTGAGGTAGCCTCATCAAAAGCTCCTGTTTACGATGGTTCATGCGCACAGGAGTGCATCAAGACTAAGAAAATGTTGTTCTGTGTCACCACAGTCCACCTCTGGACATCAAAAACATGTTCTTCCCACGTGGGAAGTACAGTCAATCCATCACAGCATCCCAGAAGCCTTAAGCCATTCCCTAACAATGCTGAATCCAACGTCTCATCAAAATCGGTCTCATCAAAATCCACCCTTGGGCAAAAATCCCTCTGATGGACCCATGAACCACAGAAAACGAATTATCTGCTTCCAGTCGACCGTGTCGGGGCAGGCATGGGGCAGAATTCCCAGTCCAGAAGGAAGGGATTGGAAGGGAAGTGGGTCCCAGCTCCCAAACATTCCACAACCCCGCAGGACAAACGCCGTTGGACCTCAAGGTCTGCAAGCCGCTTCTTTCTTGACTCTTCCCCCTGGGCCCGGCGGAGTGGCCGCCCCACGCCCTCCAAGCAGTTACCCAGCAGCCGTGCTCTCCTCGGACTCTGGGGTGCGGGCCCACCCTCTCCGAGCATCCGGGTGGCAGCACTGTCCCTGAGCAGTGGGGCACAAGGCTGACCCCCTCCAGACGTGGGGCAGACCCACCCCTTCCGCACACACTCTCTTGGCCCTACAAGATCTTTTCGGTCCAGACTTTTGGCCTGAGCATCTAGGGTTCTGCCTTTAAGTCACTCCTCCTTCCATTTGTCCCTTCTCTGTCCTTTCAGTCCAACCTGATGGTGATTTTGCCCATACGAACTTCACAAAAACCTTGTCGGTTTTGGATGCTGTTTGGTTTGCTAAAGCTGCCAGAACGCAATATATAGAAATAGGTTGGCTTTTACAATGAGGATTTGTTTAGTTACAGTTTATAGTTCTTAGACCATGAAAACGTCCAACTCTAGGCATCGACAGGATGGTTCCTAGGGTCTGAAGACAGCTGCTGGCGAGCCTGGGCTCCTCTGTCAGACAGCCGGGCACGAGAGGCACCTGCTGGGCCTTCTCTCCTGGGTCTCATTGCTTCCAGCCTCTGGGGCTTTTGTCTTCTTATAAAGGACTCCACCAAGAGCACCAAGACCCTCCATGAATGGGGCAGATCATATTTCAATTGAAACAACCTCATCAAAATGTCCCACCCACAAAAGGTCTACACCCACAGGAATGGCTTAAAAGAGCATGATCTTTTCTGGGGTACATACAGCTTCAAACCATCACAGATGCCGTTCACAGGGGTCCACACCAGCAGACGGAAGGACTTTCCTCAGATCCTCCCAGCATCACGGCATTTCCAGGCCTGACTCCTCTGGGATGCCTGCCTGGGTCCATGTTCAGTTAAATCCCCACGTGGAGCCCTGTTCTCCAGGACTCGCTTTCCGGAAGCTCAGGAAGGTCCTAACAGAGCCGCTTCTGGCCCCCGTCTCAGAGCACACCACCGGCTAGGCTCGGAAATTTCCAAACCATCCATTTCTGGTTGCTTTCTGTTTATGAGTTCAGTTCTCAGCTGATCCTTTTCTTCTTGCATTTTACTATGAGCTTCAAGAAGCCAGGCTGCACCTTCCACGCTTAGTTTGGAAATCTTCTTGCCCAAATATCCAAGTTCATCGCTTTCAGGTTCCACTTTCAGTTCAACATCAGAACACAATTCCTGCATGTTCTCTGCCACTTTATAACAAGGCCCACCTTTCTTTCAGTTTCCAGTGACTCGTTCGTTGTTTACTGCTAAGGCCTCATCAGAGGCACCTTCAGCGTCCGTTTTTCTGCCAACAGCCTCTTCAAAGCCATCTAGGCCTTTTCTGTCGAGCACAGCACAGCTCTTCCAGCCTCTACCCGTTACCCAATTCCAAAGCTGTTTCCACATTTTTAGGTATTTGTCATGGCAGCACCCCACTTTCTAGTGCCAAAAGCTGTTTTAGTTTCTTAGCTGCTAAAACAAATACTGCACAGTGGGTGGGCTTAACAACAGGAATTCATCGGCTCCCAGTTTCAGAGGCCAGGAGGCCTGCTTCCCCCGTGGGTCAGTGTCTTCCGGGCAGCGGGCAGTCTCTGGGGCTCCTTGGCTTTTCTGTCACATGGAAATGCACATGGCTGCATCTTCTCCTTTCTCTTCTGGTTTCTGTTGACTTACAGCTTCTGGCTTTCTCTCTCTCTGTGACCTTCTCTATAAAGCCTCCAGTAATAGGATTACAACCCATCCTGAATGGGCTGGGCCACACCTTAACTGAAGTCACCTCATCACAAAGTCTTGTTCACACTGGGTTCACACCCATAGAAATGGATTAAGATGAGGCAAACCCTGTGCTTCATCTCTTAGCTTAACATCTCCAGACGTCCTTCTGTCCACATCTCCAAGCATCTCCAAGCATCAACACCAACTTTATTAGCTTCTCTCCAAAATGTCCCTCTCAGCTGCTCTGAGCTCCTTCTGTTTGTCAGCTCTTTTATAGGACTCCAGTGATTAAATCAAGACCCACCCTGATTGGGTACGGTCCATATCTCCATGGAAATAATTTAATCAAACATTTCACCCACAGTTGATTGAGTCACGTCTACATGGAAACACTCAATCAAAAAATTCCAACCTAATCAACACTAATACATCTGCCCCCACAAGATTGCATTAAAGAACATGGCTTTTGGGAGAACATAATATAGCCAAACTGGCACAGTCCAAAACCATAGATTTATCATTTCTTTTTATACATTTGCATTTTATATCCTGTAAGAAGCAAAACATGGAGTACAAACCAAAAATACAGTACAATGGTACTGGCGTTTGTAATTACCCATATTGTTACCTTTCTCAGAAGTCTCTATTTCTCCATGCTGCTTTGATCTACTGGCTAGTGTCCTTTCCTTTCAGTCTGTAGAACTCCCTTTAGCATCTCTTGTAGGGCAGGTCTAGTGGTGATGAACTCCCTCAGCTTTTGTTGATCTGGAAATATCTTAACCTCTCCCTTATTTTTGAAGTACAGTTTCACCAGATACAGAATTCTTTGTAGGTAATTATTTTCTTTTAGCACTTTGAGTGTGTTGAACTACTGCCTTCCTGCCTCCATGGTTTCTGATGAGAAATTGGCACTTAATCTTATTGAGATTCCTTTGTACGTGACATATATGCTTTTCTCTTGCAGAATTCAGGATCCTCTCTTTGGCTTTGGCTTTCTATAGTTTGATTATAAAGTGTCTGGCTGTGGGTCTACTTGAGTTCATCCTGTTTGGAGTTTGTTGAGCATCTTGGATATGTATATTCATGTCTTTTGTTAAATTTGGGAAGTTTTCAGTTATTATCTCTTCAGATATTCTTTCTTCCCTTTTCTCTCTTTCTTCTTCTAAGATTCCCTTAATGTGTAGTGGTTTGCCTGATGGTTTCCCACAGGTCTCTGAGGGTCCATTCACTTTTCTTCATTCTGTTGTCTTCTCCTCAGACTGAAATTCTTGTCTTCAAGCTCACTAATTCTTTCTTCTGCCAGCTCCAATCTGCTGTTGAAACTCTATAAAGCATTTTTTATTTCTCTCATTGTGGTCTTCAGCTCCAAAATTTCTGCTTTGTTCCTTTTTATGATTTGTATCTCTTTATTGAAATTCTCTGTTTGTTGATAGATCACTTTCCTGATAATCTTCACCTCTTTGTGTTTTCCTTTAGTTCTTTGAGCATATTTAATTTCATTTTGTAAAAGTCTTTGTCTGGTGTTTTGGTTTGCTAAAGCTGCCAGAATACGACATACCAGAAATGGGTTGGCTTTTTCAATGGGGCTTTATTAGGTTACGAATTTACAGTTACAAGGCCATGACAATGTCCAAATTGAGGCATCAAGAGGAAGATACCTTCTCTGAGGAAAGGCTGCTGGCACCCGAGGTTCCTCTGTCACATGGGAAGGCACATGGCGATGTCTGCAGGTCCTTCTCTCCTGGTTCTGGTTTCAGTGGCTACCTCCAAATGTCTCTGGGCGTTTCTCTCTCAGCTCCTGTGGGTCTTTGTTTTTTCCTCCCAGGGCATTTGTTTCTAAGCTCTCTAGGCTTTTTCTGTCTTTTATTCTCTACACAAAGGTCTCCAATAAAGGATTAAGACCCACCTTGAATGGGCTATGTCACATCTCAATTGAAGCATCCTAACCAAAAGGTCCCACCCACAACGGGTCTGTCCCCACAGGGATGGATTAGAAGGACATGGCCTTTTCTGGGAACAGAACAGCTTCAGCACACCTGGTATGTCCAAGGTCTGGTCTTCTTCATTGATGGTTTCTGATGTTTTAAATTATTCCTTTGGCCATCATTCACTTTTTTTCTTTGTATGCCTTGTCATCTTCTCTTGCACATTGCATATTTTGATATGTGAAAATGTTAACTTCAGAATTTAGTTCCCTAGGTGTTTGTTTATTAAGTATGTATCCAGCTAGTGATATGACAGAGATTTCCTTTAATGCCAGGAGCTAACAAAAACAAAGAAACAAATAACACCTTACTTAGTCTTTGCGGTTTGGCTCTGTGTTGGCTTGTGCACTCCGTCAGTTCAGCTCTCCTAACAATGAGCCTGAAGATCAGCCCGAGGTGAAAGCACAGGGTCTTCTCCAGGCTTTTCTGAGCATGCATCTTGTCCTAAGCATGTGCTCATGGCCTTAGGAATTCCTAATTTACAAGGATCCCAGTGCCCCCTCTGCCCCTAGGAAATGCTCTTTCCTTCCATCCCATATAGCATATGTCTTAAGGCCTGTCATCCTTTGCCCCAGGCCACGGCAGTTTGATTGTTTCTTATCCTGATTTTGCTGCTGCAAGCTGCAGGCTTACAGAGGTGTCTGTCAGGGGCTCCTGAGGACCTGAAGTGAGCCAGGTGGCCTTTGGGGGACTGAGGGGGCCTCCGTTTGCACCACAGGCACAGACACCCCACCCCTGACCATGTGTTTTGGTGGTCAGGGCAGCGAGGCTCAGGCAATGGACGACTCCCCAGCCCCCTGCGAGGTGATGCCCCAGCCACTGGCTGTCCATTTGAGACCCACCCACAGTCAGGGTAGCAGCTGGGGGTTCCCACTGGCCACGGCAGCTCCAGGCACACACACAGGCCATCGGGCACTGCAGCCATGGCCTGGATGCCAGGGGGGCGGTGCCGTGTCCACCTGCATGGGCCAGGCCTTCACACAGACCTGGGCAGCAGCCTGAAGGGTGGAGGGAAGGAGGCCTCTCCCGCGGCTCCAGGCTGCAGCTGGGGGGCATTGCCCACCTGGAGCGGAGATGGTCACCCTCACGCTCTTCCGTAAGCAGCCCAGCTCCCATCCTCCGTTAGGGGCTGCGCCACCCCTCATCCTGAGCCCTCAGAGATCCATGTGGAGACCCAGACACTGGGGGGAAGTGAGAGGCCACGTCTGGACACCCCTTCACAGGTGTCTGGTCTCTGGACAAAGGCTCAGCCAGGAGCCTGGAGCTGCAGTGCAGGCAGAGGCCCTGGAGCCGGCGACCAGCGAATCCCACCTGCCTTGCCGTGTTGGAGTCCGTGAGTGATGGGGAGGAGTTGAACATGAGCCTGGGGGTGTTGGCAGGGGCCAGAGGAGGAGGGACAGTGAGCCGGTCAGGGGGCGGCACAGTCCACCCAGCGGTGGGGGCCACGGAGACCCTAACAGGCAAGGGGCCCGCTGGCTGCTGAGTCTGAGCGGTGGCACCACGTCAGTGCCTGGACGGGTCACTGCGAGAAAGGACAGGCTACAGGGGTGCTGTCCAGGGAGGCTGCAAGGCCAGAGAGGGGGGCAGCAGGGACAGAGAGGAGGGTCTGGTGGGGGAAGACGGGGGTGGTGAGGGGTGGCACGGGAACTCGGGTCTGACAGGACTGCATGGGCACGTGGAGGGGCAGCCTCGGTTTCCCCAGCATGGCGTGTGTGATGCCAGTGGCGTCAGGGGTCCTGAGACAGGGCATCGGCCTGTGGTCCATGTTCTGGCCAAAGGCAATGAGCAATGGCTGCCAGCTGAGCCGGTTTCTCCTGCAGCCACGGGGCCAAGAGATCCAGGCCCCCGAAGCCAGGAGGCACTGGGGAGGGGCCGGGCAGAGGGCCCAGTGCGAGGAGGGCTGGGGCTCAGCTCTTGAGAGTGTCCTGGGCACTAGGCGCCCACTGGTCATCAGGGCAGACCCACATCCCAGGGTGGGGTAGCCAGAGCCAGCCGGGGTCAAAGCCCAGGCTGGGAGCCTTGTGGGGCTGCAGGGAGCCCCAGGAGAGGCTGCGGAGTTGAGGTGATGGCAGAGAGGGGCCTGCCTGGACCCAGGCAGTGGCACAGACCTCCCGGGCGGTCTGTCACCTGTGGCATTGGTACTACTGCCCGCGGCTGCCCTGCTGAGCCGTGACAGGCTCCCAGCCAGCGCTGCTGCCCCATCCCAACTGTCCCCCGTGGCCTTTGGTCCCTCTGGATTCTGGCTCCCCCAAATGCTCAGGAAGGCCACGGTGGTCTGGGGATGCCCCTCCTGCCATCCCTCTGGGCTGGTTGGTGCTCAGAGAGAGCTGCTACTGAGTGCCAGCTTGACGGGCTTCAGTTCAAATTCAGCTCGACAGTGCATTCTGAGCTTTCCCTTGGACCTGATCCGTCTCAGGAGATGGCACTGGGTGGCCATCCATGGAGTAGACACAAAGACCCTTCCCCTGAGAAGAGGTGGACACCACCCGGGGATCCCTGGCTGCCCAGCTGCCTGGCAGCTTAAGCAGCTTTGGCTTTTTAGTTATTGTGCAAATAAAGCATTTAGCTGTTCATTGTGGTCAGCAGGCAGTTCAGTGGCCGCTCAGGCAGGCATCGAGCCCAGTGCCAGCTGCCCCCACCCACAGTGACCCCTGCAGCCTCTGCGTGCATGCTCAATGCCACACAGGGACACGTGGGCACTCACACATCCAGGCTCACTCCTGAGAGTGCACAAACATGCATACACACACCACATGGGCACACATGCACACACACACACCCTGTGTGCACACACCCAAACGCACACACACGCATGCACCTTTACACACATGTACAAGCCATTTGTACATCCGCACATGCATATGCATGCACACACTGCACATGCACACATGCATACATGCATCTGTACACATGCACACGTGCATACCCACTCATGCAGACATGCACACACCTGCGCACATCTGCACACACACCCACATGCACCCACATAGGTGCACACATGCACCAGCAGCCTACATGTATGCATGTGCACACACATATGCAAATATCTGCGAGTGCATACACACATGCACAAATCCCTGCAGGCACACACATGCACACACAAAGTACACACATCTCTGCACACACATGCATACACACTTCCACACGTGCACACATCTGCCTTCATGCACACATGTGCATGCACACACAAGCACACATCCACACACATACGTGCACACACACAAGTGCACACACACACCCCTACCCCCTTCACACTCTGACAAACATGGCTCTCTAAGCATTCCTTGAAAATTACTGTGTTTGAACAACTGAAGGATTTACCTCAGGAGAGGCACCAAGTCCCCAGCCAACACAGCTCCGGGGTGACCTGTGGGAGCATTCACGGATGACAATGCGCTCTTGGTTGCTGTTGATTGGCGTTGGCCGTTTGTTTGGGGTTGATGTTGACACTCGTGAATGTAGCCTCTTTCTCTCACTAATCATGGCTCCAAGTCCGTCTTTCTGGAAGGTCATTCTGTTCTCGCCGAACAGCTGGACGCATTTTTGGCAGGTTCTAGCCCTCCTCCTTCCGTTTCTGCAGCTGCGTGAAGAGGATCCTTTCTCCCTGTGGTGTTTTCTGGCCCGTGTTTTCTTTTGGTCTGAGTAGTGCTCTTAGTTCGGCCACTTCATTAGATGCTCTTGTTTGTTCTAATTGCTTCTCAGTTGGCTCTCTCGGGTTTTCTGGGTGAGTGACTATTACGCCAAGTGCTGGTACTTAGAGCCTTTCCTTCTGTCTCAGGATTCACTCCTCTTGGCCAGCACTTCCATTATGGTGGCTGTGGCTCCCGCCGGGCGGCAAAGCCCCCCCATCGCGCCAGTCCCCATGGGTCTGCTCGGGCCCCGGGACCTTCCTTCAGTTGTTGATGGCAGCCAGATTAAGGGTGTTCCCCTCACTATCTAATTGGTTAGTGGATTTTGAATCTTAAATCCTTTCTATCTACAATGTGGTCGTATGGATTTATACTTTAATCTGTGATGCACATCTCATTTTTTGCATGTAGTTATTCTTTAATTGCAGTAAAATATACAAAACATAAAAATCATTCCAAGTTAACAATTCTTTGACATTGAGTATGTTAAAATACCTGTAACTTTCACCACTATTTGTTTCCAGGCTATTTTCGTCATCCCAAACCCAAACTCACACTCATTTAACCATAACTCCCCATCCCGCCCCCCACCCCACCCTGGTCACCACTGTTGCCCTTTGGATTTGCTCCTTCTAAGTATTTCATACAAGAAAAATCATACAATATTTGTCCTTACGTGTGGCTTGTTTCACTCAACATGACGTCTGCAAGGTCCATCCGTGTAGCCTGTCCCAGCACGTCACTTCTTTCCCTGTGTATCCTCCTGTCGCGTGCCCGGGCCCGTGTGCTTCTCCGTCGTCTGTGGCCGGCACTGGGCTGCTCCCCTGTGGCCCCCGTGCCTGGTGCTGCCATCAACACTGGGGCACAGACGGACACCCCGGGCCCTGCCGCCGACACTTTGGGGCAAATGCCTAGGGGTGTGATCACTGTCATAGGGTGAGTCCATGTGTAACTTTCTGAGGTGCTGCCACCCCGTTCTCCACAGCGGCTGCACCATTTGACATTCCCACCAACAAGGTAGAAGGGTTCCTAATTCTCTGCATCCCACCAGCACTTGTTATTTTCAGGTTTTTTTTCATCATAGACATCGTAGTTGGTGTAAGTGGCATCTTGTTGTGGTTTTAATTTGCATGTATCTTATGGCTACTGATGTTGAGCATCTTTTCATATACTTATTGGCTGTTTGAGTATCATCTCTATTGAAATCTTTGGTCCATTTTTTAATTGGGTTGTTTGTCTTTTTGTTGTTGAATTGTAGGATCTCTTTTTATATTCTGGATATTAAACCTTCTCAGATATGTGGTTTCCAAATATTTTTCCCATTCTGTAGGTTATCTTTTCACTCTGTTGATAATACCCTTTGATGCACAAAAGCTTTTAATTTTGATGACGTCCATGTATCCATTTTTTTCTTTTGTTGCTCCTGATTCTAGTATACTAAAAGGTCATGAAAATGAATAGTATACTGTAAGGCCCTGAAGATACTTCCCCATGTTTTCTTGGAAGAAATTTATAGTATTAGCTCTATGTTTAGGTCTTTGACCTGTTTTGAGTTAATTTTTGTATCTGGTGAGAACTGGAGTCCACTGTCATTCATTTGAATGTGGATTTGCAGTTGTCCCAGCACCATTTGTTGAGCAGACTGTTTTCCTCCATTGAATGGACACTGTTGAAAACCAACTAGCCATTGACAGGTGGATTTTTGTCTCTACTCTAAATTCTATTCCATTAGTATGTCAATCCGAATGCCAAAACCGCACAGTTTTAATTACTGTAGCATTGTACTAAGCTTTGAAATCAGGAAATGTGAGTCCTCTAACTTTGTTCTTCACACCTGAAGAAACTGAAAGAGCAGACTAACCTCAAGTTAGTACAAGGAATGAAAGAATAAAGATTAAAGCAGAGATGAATGAAACAGAGAATAGAAAAACAATAGAGAGAATCAATGTTCCGGTTTGCTAATGCTGCCCTTTTGCAAAATGCCAGAAATGGACTGGCTTTTATAAAAGGGGGTTTATTTGGTTACACAGTTACAGTCTTAAGGCCATAAAGTGTCCAAGGTAACACATCAACAATCAGGTACCTTCACTGGAGGATGGCCAATGGTGTCCGGAAAACCTCTGTTAGCTGGGAAGGCACGTGGCTGGCGTCTGCTTGCTCCCAGGTTGCACTTCAAAATGGCATTCTCCAAAATGTTGCTCTCAGGGTGTTTTGTCCTCTCTTAGCTGCAGTTCCTCTTCAAAATGTCGCTCTCAGTTGCTCTGAGGTCCTTCTGTCTGTGAACTCCTTTATGACTCCAGTGATCCAATTAACACCCACCCTGAATGGGCGGGGTAACAGCTCCATGGAAATTATCCAATCAACGTTTCACTCACAGTTGATTGAGTCACATTTCCATGGAAACACTCAATCAAAAGATTCCAATTTAATCAATACTAATACATCTGCCCCCACAAGAGTGCATCAAAGAACATGGAGTTTTGGGGGACGTAATACATCCAAACCAGCACAATCAACAAAACCAAAAGTTGGTTTTTTGAAAAGAAAAGTGAAATCGACCCACCTTTCAGTGAGACCAACACAGAGAGAGAGAGAGTAAAATCAGGAATGAAAGGAAGGGCTTTTGATTTAAATCTTTGACTAATAGTTCCAAGGGACGCACTTCCTTTCTTTCCCGTGAATGGGCCTTGCTGTCCTGTTTCTTCATGTGTTTTGCAATATTTTCTTGAGCGCTGGACATTCTGAGTATCATGTCACTGTTGCGGTCGGGGTTACTGCTTCTGGGGGGAGGGGCGGCCGGTAGCTGAGCCCTCAGCTCTCGGGGCTGCTTAAAGGGTACCGGCGGCGGGGGCTCTTTCCCGGAGGCGAGGGGGAGGCGGAGGACTTGGCCGGGTCCTCGGCGGGAGGCGTGCAAGGTATGGAGGGCGGCGATAAGGACAAGACACTCTTCATCCAGTAGGAGTATGCGCCAAAGAGAGATTTATTCAGGGGTGATTACAGGTTATATAGGCTGGTAAGAAGGGCAGGGCTGGAAAGGAGGTGAAGCAGCCTTAAATGGCAATACTGAAGGGAGAGGGGCTAGGATTGGTTCTGAGAGGACGCAGGAGCCATTGCAGCGGGCGGGGGTTGTTCTGGCCACGGTGCATGCGCGCTGGCGGTGGCAGGAGTGGCCTTGGCACCAGGGAGTGAGTGGGTAAGATAAGGAAGTGGGGAAAGGGCAGTTGGGAGAAAGGCGGTTTCCTCCGGCAAGCCTCCCCTGCCCGTGACATTTTGGGTGAGGAAAAGGGAGCTGCCCTGACCTCGCTCCTCAGGCTCGGGGGGGCTGCAGAGGGCACTCACGCCCGTACCTACTACCCTCCCCAGGGGGTGATCAGGTCCCCTGGCCCAGGCCTGGCAAGCCGAGGTACAAGCTCAGTCACCCGCAACTGTGACTCTGTTCTTCTTTCAAGACTGTTTCAGCTCTGCGAGGTGCTGCCTCTTCCAGATTCCTCTGCCGCTTTTGCCGCCCTCAGCGCCGGCCCCCCAGTAAACTGAAGGAGCTGATCAGAAACATTGATCAGCCATCAGACCACACTCCCGTGGATTTGGAGGCCTAGGTCCTTACAGCCCACCCTGGCCCGGCAAGCTGCACCAGGAGCCTGGGCTGCAGCCCCCACTGCTGCCTGCCCTGCGGCTGGGGGGTTGGAGGGTGAAATTCGCCCGTATTTATGTAATTTACCAGCCTCTTCTTCCTGCTGCTTCCAGGATGCTGCAGTTTTCCACTGGACCCCAGAGTGGAAAATAGTCAATTCAGACGGCTCCTGCAGGTTCAATAGCTGTTTTGGTGGAGGGACCGGTTCCTGGAGCTTCCTGCTCCACCACCTTCCCATGTCCTCTTGAAGCACATTTTTTGGTGTGTCATTTTAATACACAACTGCATCCCATTTGCTAAGAGCTTATTTTGGATTTTTGCCTTTATGGTCCTGCAGGAGATTCTCTGATATCTACTTTTGTGGCTTCCATGTCTGATTTTAGCAATGGGATCAGGCCAGCCTGGTAAAATGGGCAGAGTAGCTTTCATTTCTTTCTGTGCTTTGGAATGCTTTGTCTGGGGCAGCAGAACTTGCCTATAAAACCATCAGGGCCTGGTGCCTTTGGCAGGAAAAGCATATCTTTGACCACTTTACCATACATTCAGATCTTCTGACTAACTCCTTGACCACCAAGCAGGCAGATAGAGGAGGACAGAAAAGCAGAAATCCCTGGCCCTTGAAGAGGCCCCCATGGCCGCCCAAAGGCAGTGTAGCTGAGTGGTGGACACAGGAGCTCCAGGGTTGGGCTGACCTGGTTTTGACCCCCATTGTCCCTCTGCTGCCGTGAGACCTCAAGGAAGGTGCTGTGTCCACGTTACTTCATCTTTCACTGGGGATACTGGTGACAGTCCCTGCTCCGCGAGGACTTGGGGGCCCCTGGCACACTGCCATGCCAGGCAAATGGCAGCTGATGACAGTGCCCTGAGTTTCCTTCCCAGGTGGTTGGAGGGTCACCACCTGCTGACCCTGGTGTGTGCTGGGATGTGGGCTGCCCTTCTCATCTGGGGCTTCTCCGGCTGGATGCCTCTGGTCAACATTCCAAATACAAGCCCCCCAAGATGCCTGCAGCTGACCTGCCATCCCTGGGGATCTGAGGCTTCCAGGCAGAGCCTTTGTCCACTGGGGGCTAATCAACCCCCAAATTAAAAACTGGCAATTGTGTGCCAGGCGCTGTGCCCATCAACTCCCGCTCATTAGCTGCTTACATCTTTGCAACCTCACCCTGTAAGGACAGATGGCATCAACATGTTTGTTCACAGATGAGGAAACTGAGGCCCAGAGAGGGGACGTGACCTGCCCAGGGCCACCCTGCTGGGACTGGACCAGCTCCAGCCACCAGGACGTGGGAGCCTGGACAGCCGTAGTTGGAGCAGGGACTCTCCATGCTGAGCCGCCGGGCTGCCTGCCCCCACCCAGGCTGGGTCCTGTCCCTGGTAGCTCTGGCCCCGTAAGCCGGCTGACACTCGCCTGCAGGATTCTGCCTGGAAAGGGGGGTGAGGGCCAGGGAGATGGACGCACCCTTGAACCACCATCTTTTACGAATGGGTGATGCGTTGGTGAGGCCGCCGCACAGGAGGGACGAGGGCTGTGCCCGCCCAGACCGGCTCAGTTTCCGGGAGTGCACCCTGTACCCACCCCCACATGTGCACATCCGAAAGCCTCACCCCAGGACACTGGAGGAGCTCTCGGCAGCGTGTGCCGCCACACTCCCACCACAGGCACACTTCCAAGAGTCCCTGGTGGCCCTGGCTCCTGGCCAGCACAACGGCCCAGTCGGTGGGGGCTTGCAGCTGAGCTGGGGGACCCAGTGGGGTGCTAGGAGGTCTGCGGGGTATCTCTCCGTGGCTGTGAGCTCACGGGATGGTCAAAGGCACTCCGTGAGAGGGAGGGGTAGCTGAGGCCGGGAAGAGGTTGGGGAGCCGCCCCCACCACCCCTGGACCACACATGGTCACCTGGCCCGAGCTCTCCCACGGGAGCTCGAGGTTGGGAGAGAAGCCAAGGCAGCCCTGTGGGGGGCAGGCAGCTCCGTGGCCATGGGGGGGTCCCGCAGGCTCTCAGGGGCCTTTCGTAAGAATGGGCAGAGCCAAGGAAATCCAGGCTCTGATTCTTGGCCGCAGGCGTCCCCCATCCCACCCCTCACCCCACACCCCACATGGGGGTGTCCCCCACACCCCAGGCACCTTGTGACTGAGGGCAGACACGTGGCCACACTGATGCAATTAGGAAAATGTTATTGTTCAAATGCTGCCAGATTCTCTGGGTGACCCGTGACCCCGGGAAAACAACGAGCACACCGGGCCATCCTGCCATTTGTGGCTTATGCCCTGGCTCAGCTCCCCGGCCTCTCCCGATGCTGTGGGCTGGGGTACTGACCCCGCCTGCCTGCTGCTCGCACAGCCCTGGGGGTGGGCCGGGCTGCAGAAATGCGCTTTCCCTGGCCTGCTGGAGGACGAGAGGTGGCGGGTTTCGTAGAGGCCGCTCACCTGCCCAGGCCTGCGTGCTCCAGGTGAGTGCTCCCTGCTCTGGCCCCTTGGGCACAGCTGCCCTTGCTCTCTCAGGACAGGGAGCTGAGTGTGGTCAGCAGGCCCTGCACCTGCCCCGGGGTCACCCCTGTCCCCCAGACTGGCCTGGACGGAGGAGAGTGCCCTACCCCCCTCCACCTCTGCTGCCCTCCCTGTATTGGCTCAGGAGGAGTCTGGGGGCTGTTTGAGGCTCCCTGCTAAGGAACCCCACCCTCCCGGTGGGCTGCTGGGTCCCAGGTGCTTTACGGACAGCAGCCTGGTGAGAGCGGTGCTCAGTCCAGGAGGCTGAGGCCACAGGGGAGACTTCCTGCCGCGGACTGTGTGAGGAGCACCGAGAGGCGGCCAGTGGCCGAGACGCACCTGGAAGGCCAGGTGATGGCAGGAGCAGGAGCGGGAGGTGCTGCCTGGAGTTAGGAGGCCTGGGCTCTTACCTGAGTCATCCACCCCCGACCCCCAGTGTGCCCGTGGCTTGTGGGGGGCAGTCTGTGCTGTCTCGGTGGGATGTGAAGTGCCATCTTCTGGGAGGGGCTGAGGGGGCAGCCCTCTGATTTGAAGGGCAGAGGAGGTCTGGTGCCCCCATCGTGAGGCTCGTGTTCAGAGGGTTTTGGGGGGCTGCTGGTCCCTGCCCCCCAGAGCTCCACATCAGGACCTCGCAGGCAGCTGAGAAGCCGACCAGGTTCCAGTGGCCCGGTGGCCTCGCCACCCTCTCTCTCAGCCCCTTGCTGCAAGCTTGGAGCTTGAAAGGGTCCCCCCAGATCAGCCCCCACACCCCTACTTGGCCTCTGTGACTCAGGTGATGGGACCCCCCCCCCAGGTTCTTTCTTGAACTGGGCTGCTGGGCCAGGGAGGTGCCGGGACGCCTCAGGCCCTCTGGTCACTGTACCCCCAGCCCCCAGCCCCCGGGGCTCTGGAGGAGGGGCTGTGGCCGGAGGGGAGGGGGGCCTGGCCGGCCAGGAAGGCTGAGCAGAGGCTGTGGGTGCAGGAGGACTTGGAGCGAAAGGGCAGCCCCGTCCCCCCGCGCGGTCCCCGCCCCTGGGTCCCCGCCCCGCGCAGTGTCCCCCGCCCGGCCCTGGCTCTCGGGGCGCCGCGCTGAGCTGCGGGGGCGCGGCGTGTGCCCGCAGGCTGCCCCGCGCCGCGGACGGCGTGCTCCCGGGCCCCGGCGGCCTCACCATGAGCGACCTGGACTCGGAGGTGCTGCCCCTGCCGCCGCGGTATCGCTTCCGGGACCTGCTGCTGGGCGACCAGGCCTCCCAGAACGACGACAGGTAGGGGCCGCGCGCCCGACGGGCCCCTCGCCCCCCACGCGGCCGCGCGCGGCCGGAGCTGTCCTTGGTGCTGAAGCCCGTCCCGCGCGCCCCCGCGGCCGCCCGGCGCCCTGCAACTTCCCCGGGCTGGGGGCGGGGGTGGGCTTGGGAGGAGGGGGCCTGGAGCGGGGGGCGAGGCTGCTGCGTGCCGGGGCGTCTCCCCCGGGACCGATGTGTGGGCCCCGGCTCCCGTGTCCGCTCCCAGCCCCTGAACCCCGCAGCTGCTGCCGATTACGGGGGCCAGCCAGCGTGGGAACTGCTGGTGGCAGTCTCGCGGCCGCTGAGAGCTGGTGTCCCCTTGACCCAGACTGTGGTCACCTATTGTTAATTGAGGACTGGTGTCCTTTGAGCTCGCTGTGGGCACTAACTCAGAGTGAGGACCTTCTCTCACCTCCAGTTCTCCTGGGTGTGAAAAAACAAACTTCAGTCCTTCAGTAAGAGACTGCAGAATGAGCCCGGGGGATAATTATCATGCCGAGGGGGTTGGCAGGAAGCTGGAAGAAATGTTGCTTTTCTCTCTGCCTTTTCCCCAAATAGCTGTCTTGGGTAAATATGCAGCACTTCAGTTCCGTTGGCCTCGTGGGGAGGCGCACGTTCTCGGGGCGCATGGGGAAGCTGGGGGGGCTCGGGACTGGGAAGTGCTGTCCTCCAGCGTGTGCGGGAGAAAGCCGGGGGTGTCAGCAGGGAGGTCTCACTGCCCACCCAGGCCCGGACTGGATGGCTGGATTTGCATTTTTTTTCCAACAGCGCAATTATTTGAGTTAGCACATCAAGTACAGGAGGTTGGAAATTGTCAGGACACAGATTGAGCTTTCAGAATAGTCCCTTGCTGAAACTGCAGCTGGAAAAATGTTTGTGAATAGGGTCAGTGCTTACAGAGTGTGTATTTAAGGAGCTGCTAATGCTTATGAAAAATGATTTTGAAGATCTCTCTGCCTGCCAGAAATGAGACATTCTACCAGACTTCACTCAGTGTTCAGTTGGATTAACTAAGTAGGGACAGGAGAAAAGAGTGAACCCCAAAATCTTCATCTATTTGGAATCAAAGAATTTGAGTCTTGCAAAAAAACTCTTTAAGGTTGACTTTTGTTGTCATTGTACTAAATGCTGTAGTAATAAATAAACCCATCTACAAGCAAGTGCCCAATGTCGAAAGGTAGTTTAACCCCCTGCTTTGGCAGGAGGGGCTGGCTAGCACACGTGGCTGTCGGGCTCACCTGTCTCCCTGGGACACAGGACAGGGCTGGGGGGCTTCCCTGAGCTGAGCCAGGAGACTCAGTGTCTTTCTTGGCCAGCCCCGGTGAGTCCCTTGGGTGCCTGCTCAGCTGGGACATGATTAATTCTCAAAAACAGCAGCAACGGGAGAGTCTTCAGATGCTGGGCAGGAAATGGCATCTGTCTCCCATGAGCTATGCCAGTGATCAAGGCTGATGTCATTGTCATGAAACATCCTTTAATTTGCAGGGAGTAGATGGGAAAGGTTTTTGCAGTCAGTCATTGAGTGGCGTGTGTCTGCCCTGGCGAGAGCTACCCCCTTTGCCTCCTGGGAAAGGGCAGCTGGCATGGAGCACTCTGCCAAGTCCCAGACCTTGAGCAGTTTTAATGTTTAAAATTGCGGCAAAATGCACAAAACATACAATTCACCATTGGCGACCCTGGTACAGTCAGTTTGTGCAGCTCTCACCACCATCTAGTTCCATAGTGTTTCCATCACCCCAGAGGGCACCCAAAGCCTTAAGTAGCACCCCCAAACCCCCACCTGCAGCCCCCAGCAGCTGCCAATGTGTGTTCTGCTCCATGCTGCCGTGGGCTCACAGGTTATGGCTGGTGGCATTTGGAGGCATGCTGCAGGCGTGTGCGTGCATTGCACCAGCATGTGCATACATGCACTTGTGTGTGAAGGGGCTGTGAATCCCCCAGAGGACAGACCCACTTGGCTTCAGGGCATTTGTGGGGTTGGAGCACTAGGCTGCCCTCCACAAATGCCCTTCCCTGGTTGGAAGTGATGCGCACGGCAACATTTTCTTAGACGGCAGGGAGGAAGCAGCGCATCAAGACGGGGTGGTCCCCAGCCCTGTGGCGTGGCCTCAGACAAAGGGCCCATGGTCCTGTGGGGCATCTGGGAAAGCGCCCCCCTGCTCCCTGCAACAAGCAGGCCCAGGGCTGGGTGGAGGCGGCTGCCCTGGGAGCATCCAGCAGCTCACAGGTGAGGAGGGGCTGCTGGGCTGGGGGCTCCCGCCAGGTCCCAGGTGATGGTCCCCAGCCCAGCGCGGGAGCTGAAGCCCGGGCATGAGGAACCGGCCTTGAGGCGCATTGCCAGCTGCACAGGGGTCCGGGATATGCAGCTGGGGGGGGGAGCTCCGGAAGGGCCTGTGGTAACTGGCCTAGCCCTGCTCTGCCTCCAGCCGGGCGTGAGGTACATTCCTCGTGAGGACTTCGGAGACCCTCCTGGGAAGTGGCTTCCGGTCCGGGCGTAGAAAAGGGGAACCTGGGGCTAGGAGAGGAATGACCAGGGCTTCTGTATGGACAAAGGTGGGGGCTCTGCTCACCACCAGCTGCCTTCTCTCCTTTCCCAGCCTTCTTTGCCCAAAGAGGGTTGCCGGGGCATTCTGATGGGGCTGGAGGGCTGGTCTTGCCCATCCCAGGTACTCGAGGCTCTGGCAGGCCCCCCTCATGCTCACAGATGTCCCCCCAGGTCTCACCAGTAGCAGGCAGAACAGGAAACCAGGATCCTCAGGCAGGACCTAGAGGGGGCCCCTGGCTCTGAGCCCAGACTCCCCAAACTCAGGGAAGGCAGGGGAGTGGCTGTTTGGAGGCCCCCTCCTGGGGCTTGTGACAGGCCTGACAACCCCCTCCAGCCGCCCCCCTTTCCCATCCCCACGGCCCATGCCCCTGCCCCCATCACTGATTCCCTCACGGGAGGTGGGGTCTGGGCGGCCGCTTCCAGAGGCCCGTTGGGACCCTCTCCGGGTGCAGCCGAGGACCTGGTGGTGACAGCAGCGGGTGGTGAAGTTGCTCGGGGTGAAGGAGGGAGAGCCTGCTCGGGCCTGGGTGGCCATGGAACGGCCAGGAGGGTCCAGGCATCAGAAAGGGGGACTCGGGTGCCTCCAACCCTGGGGACCGGGGTGCTGTGCGAGCCGTGCTTGCCTCCCTCTGCACCAGGGGACAGGGAGACTGCAGCCACCAGCACAGAGTGGGCGTCCTGTGGGGCTCGGCAGAGGGCTGGCTTCTGCCCCCTGCCCTCCACCCTCGTGCCGGGGCTCCCCGCCTGGAGGCTGCGCCCGAGTCCTGTCTCCCCGGCCCGTCCTCGGCTCACACGCCCCAGGGCGGCTTGCAGGACGAGCGTCCGGGCAGGCTGTGAGCGGGCAGGCGGAGCCGTGGGCTCCTTCTCCGGGGAAATCACGCCACTGGCCATGAGTCATCGCACCTCTCGGCCGTGGCCTTGGGGGAGGGAGGCGATCAGTCGCCCACGCGGCTTCTGATGGAGGAGAACGCGCCAGCGCGGCACAGCCCGGCAGAGGGAGACGGCTGCACCGAGAGCTCCGCGGCTTCATGCGGGCAGTGGGGTCCCGGGCCGACCCCTCCCGGCAGCCTGGGGGGCCAGCTCTTGGGGTCCTGGGCAGCAGGACCCCTGTCTGCTTCTGCCTTTGTGCCCTGAGGAGCCCAAGGGCCAGCTTGAGGAGGCCCCTGGCCCCTCCCCGTCCAGAGCTGACCCCCGAGCGTCCCTTGGAATCCTAAGGGGGTGTCACGATCCCGGGGCCCACAGAGCCAAGGGTCCGACAGCTTCTTCCTCCCGGCTCAGGAGCTGGAGCTCTCAGCAGGACGTGCCCAGCCCCTGGGGTCACAGGGCCGGCGCTGTTCCCCCAGCCCCGGCGTCCGAGTCGGGAAGGACCCCCCTGCACTGTGGGGGCGGCTGTGGCCCGGGGTGCGTGGGGAGGCCAGGGCTCTGCCCCCGTGGGCCCCGATTCAGGGCCTCAAGCCAGCCTGGACCTCTGCCCTCTCCCCAGGCGTCCGGGGCTGCAGGAGGGACAAGGACGCCACGGGCCAGGCCTCCCGGGGCCCTCCCGGCCGGCTGCTTCCCCTCGGTTCCTCCGTCAGCAGAGAGTAACCTGACTCGGTTCTCGGGCCTGAGCGATACCAAATATTTTCTCACACAGTGAGCCAAGTGGTGGGTCAGCAGGGGCTCTGGCCGTTGCCAGGAAGATGGGGGCGGGGAGGGGGGGTGACAGCAGCTGCTGACCCTGGGGACAGGCCCAGGGGCTCCTCCCACCCCGGCAGGTGTGGGGCGGGGCTGGGATCAGGGCCACGGGGCAGGGGTGGCCGAGCCCAGGACCCCTCCCGGCTCTGAGGACTTGCTGCCCCTCCTCTGCCTTCAGCGCAGCAGGCGGGGGGGCAGGGTCCCTGCAGAACAGCCGTGCCCCGGAGCCCCCCTGGGGCGGTGAGTCAGGGACAGCCCACCAGCCCCGCAGGCGGTAAAGTGCTGCCCAGAGCAGGAGGCTAACTGGGGTAGAGAAACAAGGTTAGAGCCCTCCTGGGCACAGGTGTGCCCGGCATGCATTTGAGGGCCCCCTCCTGCCCCCCACTGCCCGTGGCGCCCCCCACGGCTCAGATCCAACTGCAGTGGGGGACCCTTCCTCCTTTCTGCCGTCCACCATCCTGACCCCTCCATCACTCTGCCCCCACTCCACTCTCCTGCCCCCCTCCTGACCCCGTCCCAGGTTCTGCACAAGTGGTGTGGGGGGGCACCTCCTGGGGGTCACCATCTCTCCTTTGGCGAGTGTTGGGATGGTAGGGGGGTGGGCCGGGCCTGAGCGCATGAGATGCTCTGGGCTGTCCCTGCCTTGGGGGCCCTGGCAGGACCCCAGTGGGCCTTGCTTCCCGTGTGAGAGATGCAGGCGCTGAGCTTGGCCACGGCTTTGGCACCAGCTCCACCAGGGATCTTGGGCCCTCCTGTAGTTTGCAGGGGCCATGAGGGGTCCCATGAGGGGGGCTCTGAGGGTTCCCAGGGGCCTAGGGCCTGGGTGGCCCCCGAAGTCCTACTAAGGAGGCTCTCCCTGTGTTTGGGGGTATCTACTCAAAGGCAGGTGTTTGCTGGGGTGGGAGGGGTGGGGGGTGCACTCAGCGCTGGGGGCTCAGCCCAGGGCCTGGGGCTCCAAGGCCAGTGGGCCTCCAGCTGCTCACACCCCTGGGGCTGGTGTTTACCCCTCCCCAAGCTGATTCCACCAGGCATCGGGAGAACACGGGCGTCCAGGGGAGGGAAACCGTGGGCTCCCTGGGGAAGGTGGGCCGGAGGGGCCTTGGAGTGAGGGCACCTAACGCCCTGCGATGCCTGACCGTGCTTGTAGGGATGGGAACAGAACCTTCCAGAAGAGCAGAGCTCACCATGTCAGGGTCTCGGCTGGGGGAGGGGTGTGTGTCACGATCGGGCATGTGCAGGGGACATGGGGGGCCATGGGAGAGCTGGGACTTACAGGAGAGCTGGGGGCCTTGGAGGGGGAGCCGGGAGCCACTGGGGGAAAGCTGGGGGCCATGGGGGGAGCTGGGGACCACGGGGGAGACCTGGGGCCCGCAGCGGGGAGCTGTGTGCTGGAGGCTGGAGGAGCTAGGTGGTCAAGGCCCAGGAGAGCTGCACTTGCCCCATGGGGAGCCCCTGGGGAGCCCCCACCTAGCTGGGGCTGCTGCCTGTGTCCCAGCGGCCCCAGTGTGCACGTGTGGAGGGGGTGGTGGAGGGAGGAGTGTGGCCCCAGGGAGGCCGTGGGAGCCAGGACACTGGCTCTTCCCAGCCTGGCCCGGTGGAAAGGGGGGTGGGAGCCTCCACTCTGGTCCCACCTGCTTCCTCAGGGGAACGGGGACCTCCGCCTACACGGAGCGCCCCACCCACCTCCTGCAGGCCCCCCTCTCCTCCCAGGACCTGAGCCCACCCCCACCAGGCCCCCTGCGTGCAGCTCCTGTGCCTCCTTCCCCGGCCCCTGAAGTCCCGTCGGCCAGGCTGGGGTGGGGGAGGGGCAGGGGAGCTGTCCCTGCTGGGCGGGGGGTGTGCAAAAACTACATGCGCAGCACACGCCACACGCTCGCCACACGCAGGCTGCATGCGATCCAGGGCTGCAGCTCAGCACCCCAAGCCCCACGCCTCCGCGCCCCCGTCAGCCTCTGGTCCCCAACTGGGCGGTAGTGGGCAGGGCTGTGGCAGGGGCGGGGCAGGCGGTGGTCACCAGGGAGGCGGGGCCGAGAGCCCCCCCAGGCCCTCCTGGTGCCCCAGCCCCTCCCCAACTCCCCGCCCCTCCCCAGCTTCTGTCTCCCTCCCCTGACCCAGCCCCCCTGCCTCTCCCTTCCTTACTCCCCTCCCTGACTCTCCTCCCCTCTCCTTGCTGTCCCTCCCGTCCCCTCCTCAGGGGAGAGCCCACCTAATGGGGGAACCTAGGCCAACCCCCCACTGCCCAGTGGTGGCATCCAAGGCCTCCCTCACCCCTTGGCGATGCCCCATCTCCAGAGCCTGCCGCTCCCCTGCTCTCCCGTCACCCCTGCCTCTCCGAAGCTGGCACCCAGAGGCGCAGAGCTGGGGTCCTGGCCCTGAGCGAGCCCCCTCCTCACCCATCCTAGTCCACCCAAAGGTGCTCTCTGGCTAGAGGGGGGTCTGGAAAAGGCCTGTGAACCCCCACCCCGTCCGACTTTTACTGAATTTCTAAGCCAGAGCAGGAGCTGTGGGGGGAATCCCGGCATCTGCAGGGGCGGGGAGGCGCATCTGCCCCCCAAGGCCGGCAACCTGCCTGCACCGTCAGGAGAGCCCGGTGGCTGGGTCATAGCGCCCAGGACTCTGGGGGTGCCGCACCTCCAGGGTCAGGGGCTTCATGGGGACGTGGCCGCTCTGCTGCCCTTGGAGAAAAGGCAACGTTTTGGGAGCACGTATCAGAACCAGTGGGGTTCAGGCATCACCTTGCCACCAGCCCTCAGGGACGCCCCTCTCCTCCGCCCAGTGTCCCAGGCCCACCTGTCCTCCAGGGGCCTCTCGGCGCAGCCCCTGCACCCCCGGGAGAGCAGCCAAGGCCTGCAGGGCTCAGCCTCCCCAACATGCAGGGCCCGGGGGGCCTGGAATGGAAACGGGTGACAGCGTGGCCTCGCCCCCAAGTAGACCCCCACCCCGGCCTTCGCTCTGTCAGGAGCACCCCCTTCCTTCCGCCCCACCCCGTGACCTGCGTGTCTTCAAGCCCCGGGACCTCTCCTTCACGGGGGTCCCTCAGTTTCTGCCCACCCATGTGGGGAGCTGGGGGCCCCCACCCCCATCTCAGCAGCGGCTGCTTCTGTGTGCTCAGGCGCCCCTCACCCCAGGGCCCCCTGGACCCCCTCGCTGTCCCCGCCACGTGGCCGGCCCTGAGAGGGACAAGCCAGCTTCCTGGGTCCCCTCAGCGTGACAGGGGGTCTGTGTTGGAGACCAACTACAGTAAGGGAAAGGAAGGCCCAGCCCGGCCCACCTGGCTTCCCGCCGCCACCCCGCGGAGTCCCTGGGCGCACCCGGCCCACCCCTCCGGGCCCTCCCTCGGTGCCAGGGCGCTGCCATCCAGGCCCCGGGCTGACGGTCAGCGGCTGAGGCTCCCAGGCGGGCACCAGCTCACTTCTCACATGGACGTACGCAGGGGGTGTCACTGTACCCCTGAGCTTGAAGTAGGAGCGTCGTGCACAGAAGAGCTCAGGGCACGGGCGTGGACGGTGCTGGTGACAAGGCGGCCTTGCGACAGACCCTGCTCTCCCCTCCTGGCCTCGTCCACCCCAGCCCCCCAGCCCCTTCTGGCCTCCGCGCTCGTCCCCACCCCAGGCTCCTGCGCCCCCACTCCACTCACCCCCAGGGAGCAGTGCGGGCGGCTCGGCCGCTGCCCAGGGCCCCCAGGCTGTGTCCACGGGGCCAGCTCTGAATGTTCCATATCCTCTGCCACGCGCCCTCCTCCGCCCCCGTCACCCACCACATCCCGGGGACAGAATCGGGGAGCCCCGGGAGGAGCAGGCAGGACGGGGCTTGGGGAGCAGAGCAAGGGCAGGGGCGGGGGGCAGGGGCACCACTAGGGGCTGTGGAGGTTGGAGGTGGGGGGGCAGCTGGGTGCGTGAGGGTTGTGGCGGCGAGGGGATGAGCGGGGTTTCTGGAGGGCACCCCCTTGGTGGCAGGGGACCCCAGGAGCAGCCGGGGTCACCTCGGGGCCTTGTGTGGTCCGAGGGTCTCCCGGGACCGGGGTGGGGGCGGAGGAGGGCGCATTGGTGCCGCTGGGTGTAGGGCCTGGCGCAGGGGCAGCCGAGCTGGCCGCTGCCGGCCCCGTTGACTTCCTGCCAGGGCTGCTGAGCTCAGGGAAGCGGCAGCCGCAGGGGATTTGGAGCTAGAACTCAGCCCAAGGCCTTTCCTTCCCCTCTGGGACGGGCGCTCAAGGGCACGTGACCTCTGGGCCGAGGTGGCCCCCGCCCTCCCCCGGGCCCTTCTCCTCGTCCCAGGGCTGCCAGCTGCTGTCGGGTCTGAGCCCCCAGCCTTGGGGGCACCCACCGGCCAGGGAAGTGACAGGAGCCTCGGAGGGGCCAGGCCAGGCTGGGGTCCCGCCTCCTGGGTGTCCGTGCAGAGTAGGACCGGACGGCGGCCGGGGAGGTGTCGCCCCACAGCCGGACTCCTGGGGTCTAAGGCCCGGCCCCCCGCCCCCTCTGCCCCCCGGGCCCCTCCCAGCCCAGCCTCGCTCCGCGCCTGCGCTCCAGGGCTCCGCGGTGTTTCCCAAAGTGAAATTCCTCCCGAATCGCCTCAAACAAAACACCCAGCGAGGGTTTCTGCTCGGCTCCGCTGCACTTCTGGAACCAACCCCATCGTGCCGCCTCCATCGGGATGAAAATTTGAGGAGATCACGTTTGGGCTTCAAGGGGAAGAAGTCACGGCCACAGAGACGGCAGGAAAGCGCCTGTGCTTTGACCCCCAGGCCCTCGAGCTTCCATCGTGTCTGCACGATCCCCAGAGCGAGCCCGGCTGGCAGCTCCAGCTCCCCCACACCGGGTTTGTGGGGTGCAGCTGGGCTGAGGCCGGCCGGGGTGAGGCAGGCCCCGACTCACCACACAGGGCATGATGGTCTCAGGCCGTGGGCAGGACGGGCAGGATCTGGCTGCTGGCGGGTGGGGGGGTGGGGGGCTTTGGGGACCAGGGAGGGTGACCGCCGAGGGGAATCTGATTAACTGGGAGGTTCTGGAGGGAGAGCCCCGAGGGAGGGGCACAGCATGTTCTGGAAGCTGGGGTCAGGTCTGGGGGAGGCAGGAGCCCTGGATAGGGCGGGGGGCTCGCGCCTCCATCTGGGAACAGCCATGGGGAGCCGTGACGGCTGATTCACGTGCTGGCGAGGCTGGGCCATGGACCCGGGCCCCTGAACCCGGCCTGGACGCTGTGCTGGAACGTGACGCGGGCAGGACCAGCCCTGTCACAGCTGCCCCGACGTGAGGGAGGGACCCAGGGCTCGCAGCCGGCCCCGCCCAGTCGGCTGGAGGCCCCAGAGCCAAATCCCAAGTCTCCTCCGAAAGGAAATTCCCGCCTGAGCTGGAGCCGCCTGCCCCGTGCGGTCAGACCCGCAGGGCCGTTCCTTAAGATAAGGAATCTTGACGTGACGCCTATAAATCAGTTGTTCACTGGAGACCCTGCCTGGCACAGATGCCCTGAGGGGGCCTGAGATGAGGGTCGCGTGGAAAGCTGCTCGGACACACGCGTGTGGAAGACAGACTGTCCGAGGGCAGGGATGGAGGGAGCCAGGGGAGCCACGAGGCAGGGGGAAGCTTCCAGAAGCACTGGGCCAGGGGCTGCTGGTGCAGGTGGGGAGGACGGGTGGGCCTGGGGAGGCTCAGCAGGGAGGCTGGTTCCGGCGTGAGCCCTGCAGGGATGCAGAGCCATCTAGCAGATTCTCCGCGTCTGGGCACCAGGCCTGCCCCGCTGCTCGTGCAGGGGACCCCATCTCACTCAGCCCTGCTCCCCTCGCCTTTGCACCCCTTACAGGAGCAGGAGGGCTCCTGGAGGCCCAGCCCCTTCCTGTGCAGACAGGGAAACTGAGGCACGCCCAGGAAAAGGGACCCGTCCGGGGTTGTTTGGCCAGTTGGGGCCACTTCTGGGTGAGGGGTGTGTGGGAAGACCCCCAGCAGCAGCATGGGCAGGGGGCTTAGCACTGGCCGCCCACCCCCTTTCCGGTCACTACTGAAGGCCCCGGCCTGGGGTGGGGGCACCGCCTGTGAGGAGGTCACCCTTCGATCTGCATTTGTGGGTTTGGAGCGTCGGGCTGGGCTCCGGTGGGCTGAGTTTGTCAGCAGCGCCACCCCCGTGCTTTTGCCGGACTGTATCAGGGAGGGTCCCAAGCAGATTTAAAATAGGCTCAAAAGCCACAGAGGGCCTGGGCTCTGGAGGAGGAGGGGCTTTGTGCAGGACCAGGGCCACCTCCCCCAGCTGGGGACGACACTGCTTCTCAGATGCCACCCTGGGGCGGGGCAGAGATGGGCCGGCCCAGCCCGTGGGGGGGGTCCCTGCGTCTCCCTGACACTGGGTGACCGGACGCCCCTCAGCTCCTCCCCAGGCTCATGGCAGAGGGCAGCTGTGCTGGCTCCTGGGGGACAGAATCCAGCCTGGCAGGGGCCAGCCACACCAGCCAGCCGGTCACCCAGCCACAGGGGACCCTTCAGGGGCCGGCACTGGCCGAGCCTGGGGCAGCAGTAGGGGTGGGGGCCTCAGGGCTCGGAGGCCCACCTCCCACCCGGCTCCTCTCCTGGCCGGCCTGGGCAGTGCCGCCCCCTTGGGCCCCAGACCAGAGGACTCTGAGCCTCCAGGGCTGCGGGAGGGCAAAGGGTGCTACCCCAGGAGAGTGAGACCCCCACACCTCTGTCGGGACCCTCGTGAAACTTCCTGGAGACCTCACCCCAGCACACAGCCCCTGCAGGCCCCCATGAAACTTCGCAGAGGCCCCACAGCCCCGCGCCCGCAAGCCCAGTTAATTCCCAATTAACTAATCCCGTCTCCTGCCCTCCCCTCTCCTCCTGGCCAGCTGCCCACTGTTCTCCAGCTGCCTTCCAGCCTGACGACAGGTCCAGACAGAGGGCCTGGGGGGAGCCCAGCCTGTGTCCCCCGCAGGAGGAGAGGGCCGCCAAAGGGGCCCCCCCAGCCCCCACCTTGCTGGGTGCAGCCTTCCCCTCACCCCACCCCCTCCACAGCCCTTGCCCAGGCACCCTCCCCCCCCAGGGGAGGACAGGGGCCACTTGGGGAGCAGCGGGGACCTGCCCCAGGCCCCGTCCCAGGTGCTGCCAGCCAAACACTGGCCAATGTATCCACGGCCTTGCTGCAGAACCAGAGACCACAGCCTCATTTAAACAGGGTCTTTGCAGAAGTGGTTAAGTCAAGGATCTTGAAAAAGGGAAAAAACTGATAGTCTGGGTGAGCCCCATGCGATCGCAGATCGCAGTTCAACCCCGATGGAGGAAAAGGCAACGTGAAGGTGCAGCAGAGGCTGGAGGACGCGGCCACGGGGCTGCAGGAGCTGGAAGAGGCAGCAAGGAGCCCCCGGGACCCCGAGACGTTGCGTTTGGGCCTCCAGGACCGTGGGAGAGCAAATGCCCGCTGTTTCAGCCCCCACCACAGTGGTCACAAAGCACACCGGGGAGTCCTGTGACTGCCTCAGAGGATGGTGACGTCAGGTGGCTCCTACCTGGGGGGGCAGGCCTCTCGTTGCCCCCCAACTCAGACGGCCTCGCACCTGGTGGTCCTGCAGCCCCTCAAGAAGGGGCTTCCCACAGCCTGTCTGGGACACCGAACCCCCTCTGCATCCTGCCCGGGAAAGCCCTGGGGGGGCAGGAAGAGGCAGCAGCTCCTCCCCACAAACTTGGGGTGTTAGTTCCTGGCTGCTAAGACCAACACTGCACGTGGGGTCGGCTTCATGACGGGAACACAGTGGCTCACGGTGGCCCAGGCAGGCCGGCCGTCTGCGGGCTCCTCGGCTTTTCCGTCTCCTTTTACCTCTGGGCTCCATGACGTCCAGTGTCTGGCCGCTCCCCGGGCTTCCTCCCTGGGTCCCGTTTCCTCTGCTTATGAGACTTGCAGCCCCGGTGGATGAGGCCACCCTTCAGTCCGGGCACTTTAACTAAGAACACCCCAGGACCGGGGCTGGGACCTGAGCCTGCCCTTAGCAGGGACGTGACCCGGCCCCCATCACTCGGGAGATGCGGTCCTGCCGTGCAGTGGTTAGGGAGCACAGAGGTGAGTGGGTGGGAGCTGCAAGGAAGGGGTGTGTGAGAGCTCCCGGGGTCTCTGGGTCTGCAGCCCGGGGCTGCGGGGAGGAGCCTAAATGAGCTTCTTTACGGCTGCTTCATCCAGTCCAGGTACGAGCGTCACATCTGGTAACTGTGACTCTTAAGCCCCTTTTAGTCCAGACCAGCTCCCAGCAGGTGTGGAGAGCAGAATCCTAAAGGCCCCCCGAGATTCCTCACCAACATCCGCACGACCGTGATCAGGTGATGGTCACATTACATGAGGGACCAGGGGAATTTACAAATATAACTGAGGTTACTAGTCAGTTGGCTTTGACAAAAGGGAGGTGATCTCTGGGTCATCTAATCCCACAAGCCCCTTAGAAAGCAGTTTTCCCTTGTGGCAGTGGAAGAAGAAGGGAGAGAGATTCTGAGGCACCAGGGGAATTCAGGGTCCCAAGGCCGGTGGGGTTTGCAGAAAGCACCTCTTAGAGGCTGAGAGCCGCTGCGGGCTGAGGCTGCTGAGCCGACACCCAGCAAGGAAACGGGGAGCCCGGGCCTCCCGCTGCAAAGAACTGAGTCCTCCCGACAGCCTGGGCGAGCTTGGACTTCCAGCCCGAGAACAAGATCGTGGATGTGTGTGGATTTACGCCGTTGGCTGGTGTGATTCGTTACGCGGAACGGAGAGCCACTGCCCCGATTGCGTGTTCTGCAGTGCGTTCCTCCACGTCCGGCTTTTCTCTTGGGTCTGAAGGCCTGAAGTGGGGTGGTTTTGGCAAGAAAATGTTCTAGGTTTCCCTGCGGCCTTCGTGTTGCCTCGTGTGCTGGTTGTCCCTCCGTTAGGGACGGCAGGATGGACACTCAGGGTCGGTGACTGCCCCTTGGGGCACCCGTCCCCTCCTCGGCCGACGGTCCTGGCACGGTGGAAGGTGACTTGCCCGACTTCTTGCTCTCTCACTCCCTGGATCCCTGCTGCACCTCCCTCGTCAATGGGAGCTCGTCGTGTATCCCAAGCTGTAATTCCTGCTGAAAAGGCAGGAAACGCGCCCAGGCCTTTCTCTTTAATTACAGTTCCCAGAATAAGGCGGCATTTAACAACTGCCGCAAACGGTGACAAGTGGGGCCCGCCGGCTTTCTCTGAGGGTCACACGCGGCTCATGGAGTCCCATAGAGTCACCCTGAGTGCTCGGAATAACCTCACCCCACCCGCACCCCCACCCCCAGGGGGGCCCGGACCAATCCCACACGCCGGAGCACGTGGCCTCCCGTGGCAGGGGTGTAGCTGCCGAGAGACGGGGCTCCCCCTGATGGTCCCCTGGGCCGCTGTCGTCACGAGGGTCCTCATGGGGGGAGGGGGTCGGAGTCAGGGGAGCCACGGCCCCGGAAGCAGAGTTGGGGTGACCCCAGGAAGGGGCCCCTGGAAGCCGGAAAGGGAAGGAAGCAGGTACCCGCCAGCCCCAGGAGGAAGCAGCCTGTCCAGACCCCGGCCTCCAGAGCTGAGAGGGGACAGGCCCATGTGGGCTCAGGCCTGGAGTTGGTGGGACTTGTCACACAGCAGCACAGACTGTCACAGCTGATACCGCGGTGCCGTCCCCGCTGCCTGCCAGCCTCTTGCCTTCCGGGGGCCGCTCCTCTCAGCGACGTGCTGAGCCCAGTCCCACCCGGCGTCCACCGCCTTCCCGCGGCCCCCATGCCCCTCTCAGCAGGGTGCTCCCCCCAGGTGAGGGTCTTCAGGGGGGCTGTGTCACCCACTCCCCGCCTCAGAGGACGGCGGTTTCCCACTCGGCCTCCTCTCCCGCCCCCGGGTTGCCAACCCCTCTTCCTTCCGCTGTCACGACCCGGCGTCTCCTGCAGCTGCCCCCTCCGCGGGTTGTCTAACGGCCGCCCCGTGGGTGCGCAGCTCCCCTGCCGACCCCCAGCCCCTCACGCTGAACCTCCCGTGGCCGCGCTCTGTATTCGACATTTCTCTCTGCTGGCGTCGGGGTTTGTGCCCCGAGTTCCTTCCTGCCTGAGGATGTTGCCTTGCACCCCGAGACCCGGAGGCCGTCTCAGGAGACTTTTCCTCAGAAGGCGGCAGGCCCGGGCCACCCACTGCCGAGCCCGGCGCTGACCGCGGGAAACCCCAGCCGGCCACTTCCCCTCCCAGGGACTCGCTCTCCCCGTCCCGTCTGCTGAAGAACTTTCTTTGTCCGTGGAGCTCAATAGACCGAGGGGCTCTGATACCTGGGTGTAGCGTGTTGTGCAGAGTGTTTTCCTGGAACTCAGGATGAAGTTCATTTCTCATTTCTGAGCCTTTTTTACCCGCCGGTCAAGGCATCTGCTCCTGGTCCCCGAGTCCTCTCCGCCCGGCCGCCACCGTCAGCCTGTTCGTCTGTCGGTAATTCGATTTTCAGACGCGCGTCTTCTGGTTCTTGCTGGTTTGCATTCGTTGAGCAATAACCGAGAGGATATTTGGGCTCTGCCTGAGGCCTGCAGCCTCCGTCTCCCCTCGGCCCGGAGAGACAAATGGGCATCTCTCATCTCTGGGCCTCGTCCTGCACGCGGAGCCCTTCTGGGCATTTTGCTTCTGTCCTGGGTTGTTATTGTCAGCTGCCCTCAGCGTCTTTTTGAACACCAGTCCTGCTCCTCCTTTCTTTTGCTTTTTCTCCTCCTCCCTTTGTGTCTGGCCCCGTCTTCTTCCTTCTCTGCTGCAGCTTGGGGGGCTGCTGCCGCGGCCTGCTCAGCTCAGACGGAGCTCGGGGGGCGCTCGTCACAGCCGGCGCGTTCCTCTCCCACGGCCCCTCGTCTTCCCCCTTTATACGTGACAGTTGCACATTTATTTGTCCATTTGCCCCACTCTTCCCACTAGACTCCCAGGTCCAGGGAAACAAAACAATACAGCAGCTCCTGTCACGGAGCCTGGCACAGCAGGAAATTTGTAAAGGAAGGAAGGAGGGAAGGATAGACAGACGTCGGGCAAAAAGATCTGGGTCTCGAGGGGTGCGGGAGACCCCTGTACCGAGACCGGGAGAGGGAAGGGTCTGCGGGGGCAGCCGGGGCTGACGGGAGGAGGAGGCGCGATGAGGGGCCTGAGGGCAGTGACGTGGCAGACAGCGAAGGGCCCAGGCCGCCCCCAGTGTGGGGACACAGCTGGAATTGTCCTGGCCAGGGCCTCACAGCGCCACACCAGGGACCCCCCACCATTCTACCTGCTGGCGTCTGTCCGTCCACCACCCCTACCCCATGGCCACGACCATGGTCTGCAACAACCAGGGCGGGGTGAGCAGTGTCCCCTAATCTGTGTGCGCCTGCAACCCCAGAAATGTGACCTTTTTTGGAAATAGAATTTCTGCAGGTGTCAGACGAGGTCACTCTGGATTAGGGCCTTGTAGGAAGGGGACAGGATGAGAGGCCACGTGATGAGGCAGGGAGTGGAGGGACGTGGCCACCAGCAAAGGGGCCGCTGCTTGGGCCTGCCTGCCTGACGCTGCCCCCAGGGCTGGGACCAAGAGGGCCGTGTCCAGCTCTGCTCAGGCCTGGGGGTCCCGCCTGCCCTTTCCTCACATGGCAGCAGAGCCGGTGGCCTTTTGTGCCTGAAGTGGGCGATCGTTTTAAAAATAAACCCGACCTGACGGGAGCGGCACAGCCGGAAGTTGACAGCTCTCCCCAGCCCCATCCGGACCCCAGACCCAACCACGTGGTTGCTGGGGGGCAGGGGGCAACCTGCAGGGGGGCCAGGGGTTCCTGGTTGGCTCCCACCCCAGTTACTCGGCCCCTGCCCTTTCCCCTCTCGCTGACCCGGACCCCACCGGCCATCAGGGCCTGGGGACTGAGCAGAGCTCAGCGACCAGGGGCAGAGAGCAGCAGGGAGCACCCTGGGCGTCAGGCGAGGCCATCTGCGTCCAACGCCGCTCCACGAGCTCCCGGGACCAAGCTGATCGCGCCGTCACTCGGGGAGCGGAAGCCACCCTTTCCCGGCGTAGCTCACCCCCCAGCCCCGGGACAGCCCCTTCCAGCCTTCCCTGCTCCTGGGGGTGACGCTGTCACCGGGGGTGCCGACGGCTGGCGCTTTCTACGCTTGATTGTGGTCACACGTACACTGGGACTGGTTTTGGGCGTGGGTGCAGTGGCCAAATTACACTCACGGCCCAGTGCCGCCTTCACCACCAGCTCTTCCCACACCCCGGAAGAAACTCTGTGCCCCCAAAGCAGCAACCCACCCTCCCCCCAGCTTCCGGTCACCCCCTCTCTGCTCTCCTTCCCTGTGGGTTGGCCGCTTCTGGGTGTCTCAGGAGCGGAACGCAATGCTCTGTCTTTTGCATCTGGTTTCTCGGTCGGCATGGCCTGCGTGGGTCAGCCCTTGGTTCCTCCTTCAGCTGAGGGACGCTCCATGGCGGGGACGGACCCGGTCATTCCTCCATTCCCTGGGGACAGATGCTGGGGCTACTTCGCCCGTGGCAGCTATGGGCACGTGTGCAGGCCGCCGTTGGGGCCTGCAGTCCCGGCACCCGGCTCCTTCTGTGCCTGACGGAGACGTGGTGGGGGCCTGGCACTGCCCAAGCAGCCAGCACCCCTGGGTTGGGGTGCAGCCCCCATGTGGGCTGTTTTCACTTAACCTGCCGTGTGGCTCTCGGGGTGTCCAGGCGGGCCCCAGCCTCCTTCCTTGTCATGCTCGTGCCCTCCATGGCGGGCAGGGGGCTCTGCACTCTCCTCTGGGCGGGCACCGGGAAGGCATTGGCGTCGGAGGACCTGTCACACACCCGGAGGGGATTCTCCCGACCTGTCTGGGGAGGAGGTCGGGAGGGATGGGGAGCACTGGAGAGCCGGTCATTTTCCAGCCCAGAGTACTGTCAGAAAAACCAGATCCAGACTCGAGAGACTTATGGGAAGGGATTATGGGGGCTGGGGGGTGCAGCAGAGGGAGGGTCCACTGTGCCAGTTTGAATATATTGTGTCCCCCAAACGCCATTCTCTTTGATGTAATCTTGTGTGGGCAGATGTTATCAGTGTTGATTAGATTTCTTTGAGTGTTTCTTTGGAATGTGCCCCACCCAGCTGTGGGTGATGACTCTGATTGGATAATTTCCATGGAGGTGTTGCTCTGCCCATTTGGGGTGGGTCTAAGTTGAGTCACTGGAGCCATATAAATGAGCTGACGGACAGAAGGAACTCAGTGCAGCTGAGAGTGATGTTTTGAAGAGGAGCTACAGCCAAGAGGGACACTTTGAAGAAAGCACAGGAGCTGCAGACGAGAGACAGTTTGAAGACGGCTGTTGAAAGCAGACCTTGCTCCGGAGAAGCTGTGAGAAGAAAAACGCCCCAAGAACAACTGAGAGTGACATTTTTGAGGAACTGCAGCCTAGAGAGGAACGTCCTGGGAGAAAGCTATTTTGAAACCAGAACTTGGAGCAGACGCCAGCCACGTGCCTTCCCAGCTAACGGAGGTTTTCCGGACACCATTGGCCATCCTCCAGTGAAGGTACCCGATTGCTGACTTGTTACCTTGGACACTTTATGGCCTTGAGACTGTAACTGTGTAACCAAATAAACCCCCTTTATACAAGCCAATCCATTTCTGGTGTTTTGCATTCCAGCAGCATTAGCAAACTAGAACACCTGCCAAGGGGAGGATGCCCTGACCCGAGGCCCCAGGCTGGATGTTTGGGCCCCAGGACAGAAGCAGTGGAGGGGGTGGGTGCAGGGGGCGGGTCAGGCAGCTGTGCTGAGCGGCCTGTTTCCTGGGGGGCGCCGGGGGCTCAGGGGCCTGGGGAAGCAGAGACTCGTCTCCCACATTTGGTGAACGAGCCTTTTGTTCAATGGATCCGTGGGGACGAGCAGTTCAGCTGATGTCAATGAGGCCAAGGGGAACTGGAGGGGCTGTGTCCGCCCCACGTGGTAAGGGGACCCCTGAGCCTGTCTAAGCCACACGGGGAAGGGTGTTTGCAGGACACTGTTTTCCGGAACACACAGGATGGGGGTTTCTTACCCTTGGCTGGTTTCAGGACCGCAGGGCTCAGGTACAACGTAACAGCATCAGCAGATCCCCTGATGGCGCAGAGGCCACGTGCCTCAACTTCCCTCAAGGGCCCGGGCTACCCAGACCCTCGGCCTCCAGCCTGGAGGGGCTGCTTGGAGTCCCAGCCCCCTTTCAACACCCCTCCCCCCACCAAGAGGTGAGGCCCAGTGGTCTTGTCCCATTTTGCAGAGTTCACCGAGGCCCCAAGGGGTCAGGAATCGTCCAGCCTAGGGCAAGAGGCCCCTGGGACTCGGGGTGCAGCCTGGCTCCCCGAAGTCCTCTCAGTGTAAGCTTGGTCCCCACCCCCGTTCAGGGACCTAGTGGGTGAAGAAACGGGTGGCCTGGCCAGTGTGAGCCCCCATCTGGCTGGAGTCTGGGTGGGGAAGGGGGGCCTTGGCAGCCACCGAGGGGCTGGGGGGTTCTCAGGGGCTGCCGGGTAGGGCTGGCGGAGGGCAGCGGGGCCGGAGCACCTGGGTGGGGGGCTCTGGGTGAGTCGCCTCCCCATGCCTCCAGCCTGTCTACAGAGCAGGCACCAGGGAGGAGGGGCTCCTCCAGCGGCAGCCGAGAGCCGGCTGAGCCAGGGGTCCTGGGTGCGAATCTCCTTCCAGGCCTTCCCATCCCAGCTCCTGGGGAAGCCACTTCCTCTCCCCGACTCTGGCTACAGGCACCTGCTCAAGTCCCCACCCTGGGCTGCTCCCTGAGGGTGGACGGGAGGCTGGGGTCCCGGACAGGGGATGCGGGGGAGGACCCTGCGCCACTGTGGGAGGCAAGTTAACACTGGACCAGGGCAGATGCTGGGGCGGGGGCAGGCCAGGGGAGCCCCAAGCCCATATGCCTGCAGAGCCGCTCTGGGGACAGGGCTGGGGGGGTCCCCAGCCCCCAGAGGCCCCCACCTGGTGGAGGTGATGAAGAGGAGGCTCCTGGCTGT